>NC_134656.1:5000-333055 GCF_030463565.1 Pelecanus crispus
CCCTAAGCTGAACTGGAAACCCACCCCTGTAATTGTGTGTGTGAACCCCTAATTTGTTGTGTAGGGGCCGTTTCCGGTGCTTTCGTGCGACTTCCGGGGGTTTTGGGGGTGACTTCCGGTTTATTTGGGGGGTTAAAGGTCGACTTCCGTTCTTTGGAGGGAATTTCCGGTTGAGATTGTGGGACTTCCGGTGTTCCTGGAGGACTTCCGGATCATAGAGTTGGCGGACCGGTAGTCTCTGTGGTAATTTCCGGTTGAGGTCTGTCGGTTTCCGGTGGTCCTGGTCGGTTTCCGGTCACGTTGGAGGACTTCCGGATCATAGAGTTGGCAGACCGGTAGTCTCTATGGTATGTATCATCGACTTGGACCTCCGGAGGCTAGAGTGGCACTCCGGAAGTTCTCGTGGTGTCCGGAAGTGCAGGTTGGTGATCCGGATCATAGAGTTGGAGCTCTGGAGGATAGAGCAGAGTTCCGGAAGTCCCACTGTTGCCCGGAAATGCAGCTCTATGGTCCCCCCCACCACAGAGCTGATCTCCAGGGTGTACAGTCGTGCTTCTGAAGCTGCTCTATTGTCTGGAAGGTGGTGTCTATGGTTCCGGATGATCGAGGTGCACTTCTGGAGCTGTAGTTGTGGTTATGAAGTGGGTGTATAAGGTGTAAATGTGGAGCTATGGTGGTGAGGTGTGTGTATGGCAGGAGTGGGTCTGTGGTGCAGGGTTGGTGGCAGGTGGGGTGGTAATAATAGTGGATGTAGGATAGTGTTTAAAAAAATGAAAAATAATAAATCTGGTGCAGCAGTAGAAAATGCCAGGCTCCCTGGGAGTAAATTGTGGCTTATTTTTTGGTGTTTGTTTTTTTTCTTTACTCCCAGGGAGTATGTGATTTTCTCCTGCAGCTATTTTTTTTCCCTTTAAAACAAAGGAATTTTATTTTTAGTTTTCTATGTGACTACATAGAGAAATAAAACCGCAATGACAAAGGCACACACTCACTCCCAGACACACTCACACCCTCAGTCCAAGCCAGACACATGCACTCACCCTTCATCCAAGATGAAGACAGACACACAGACACTGTCACTCCACTACCAACACAAACACTGTCACTCCAGGACAGACACACAGACACATGCCCACTCCAAGACCCTCAGCCTTGCTCCGAGACCAAAGACACACCCTCACTCCACCACAGACCAACACTCACTGCAAGACCAAAAGACAGACACACAGACACATGCTCACGCCAATACAAAAGACACACACACACACGCACTCACTCCAAGGCACAGGCACACTCTCCCTCGCTCCCAGACAAAGACACACATACGCTCTTAGGAAATACCAGACATACACACACTCTCCAAGACAAGACAAACACAGGCAGACACATGCTCAAAAGACACAAGCACACACACGTACTCTCACACCCCCAAAAAAAATTCACACACACAAAATGATTCAGACCCAGGACAGACACACACACAATCCAAAGACACAGACATCCACACGGACAAGACAGACAAAACCACCAAAACACATACAAAAAACCACAGGAGACAAAACAGAACAAACAAAACTTTATTGAAACTTTTATTCGTTTGTTTCATTATACCTTAAAAGCATCATACAGAGATGTTTAAAAACCATAATTAGCTCACAATACATTACTATAATGAAACACATGCCATCTTTACTGTCTCATTTGATATTTTTCTTACAGTACCACTCAGACACAATTCATACCTGCTATTCTCTCCACACGCTACGATAATGACAGCACACCGATTATGCCCAAGTAGTATTCTACTGCTCTTCAAAACTACAGGAAGTCATAGAAAACAAATTAAACCTTCACACAACTACGCATACTTGAGATGTGCCTGGGAGCCAGAAATGCACATCCTTTCTTTTAACCTTGCAATGGCTACATTTCTCTATGGGTATCGACAACTCTCCCTCTGACACCTACTTCTCCTGTAAATTATCATTTATAAACTGTATTGCAGCAATAGTCCCCAGGTGACAGCCTTCAATGCTGGTAACAGTATCTTTTTTTCCCCCCTCTAAAGACCTACCTGTACATCTAGGTGCCAAAACACCTGCTTATCTTTGCGCTTTCACTTCCTGTTATCACAATTCTGACACAGATACCTTATGGCTTTTTTTTTTTTTTAAACCTACCTTACATTTACATTGGTCCATTGTGCACTCCAAGCAAGCTGTCTATTCTCATTTTTTACATTTCAGCCCTATAGTGTTCTTACACTACAAATATGACTTACTCTCCAGCTGACCACATGCTTGCTACAATTACCTTTACTCACTTTGTACTCATTGGGTTTTAAGCATATTTGACCTCTAAAGATTCACCACTACCTTAACATTGCAACTACTTAGTGCCTCAAACTCTCTACCTAGTAATATTTTCCACATGTCTCACTCCTGTTAGGTACTCAGTCTAAAGCTTTACATCTCTACCTTTTTCTCTTCAAAGCGACACAATCTCCACAATTTGTATTCCCATGCAGAAAGCGACCCAACTCTGCTCCTCTCAGAGTCTCTGCTTCCAGGCCACCACACACAAAAAAAAAATCAAATGATATCATTACATCAGAAACTACAAAGCCCCTCATAACAACTTACAATCCTACCAATACACAATACAGCTAAGCCCACCTGGTTCACAAGCTGGCCCTCTTCAACACTATCTACCTATTCCAATTCCACACACCCTTCAACTGCAAGATTGTCAATAATCTTCCCATCACCACTGGCTAGATGACATAACTCTTGGCAATACCAGGCAAACATCACATTGCAGGACAGTGCTCCCCAGGAATGCCGTTACCAGGGGCCTCAACAATCACCCTCCCTGCAAAAATCCCTGCCCGAGCCTGACCTCCGCCCAAACGTTGGCAATGACCGTCGCCTCACAGAGCAGCCAGGACTCGGGGAAAAAAAAACAGCCTGGGGAGAAAAAAAAATTCCCCCGGCTGGGGTTTTTTTACTAGAGTTTCTCGTAAATGCCTGCAAAACTAATTCACAACTCCACACGCAACATGCCAACAAACAATAATAAAAGCCCAGCACACAAGCATACAAGGTTAGATACATTCTAAACACACCACTCACCTAGTGCACCAACCGGCCCTCGCTCTCATCACATGCGCTCCACCACCAGCCTGCAGTGCTCCCCAGGAACACCATTCCCGGAGGCCTCGCAAATTGCCCTCCCTGCAAAAACCCCAGCCCTAGCCCAACCTCCGCCCAAACATTGGCGATGACCATCGCCTTGCAGAGTGGCCGGGACAGGGGAAAAAAAACCCAGCCGGGGGAGAAAAAAAAAAATCCCCCGGCTGGGGTTTTTTTATTATCATTTCTTGTATTTGCCTGCAAAAAAAAAGTCACAACTCCACATGCAACCTGCAAACAAACAATAATAAAACCCCACCACACAACCATACAATGTTAGGTACATTCTAAACACACCACTCGGCTACCAGACCAACTAACCCTCCCTCTCAACACATGCAACTCTACCACTGGCCTGCAGTGCTCCCCAGGAGTGCCCTTCCCAGGGGCCTCAAAAATCACCCTCCCTGCTAAAACCCCATCCCGAGCCCAACCTCCACCCAAACATTGGAAATAACCATCACCTCAGAGAGCACAAATCCCCCACCTGAGGTTTTTTTTTATTAGTAACTTAAAAAAACTACTCTCAACCTTAAATGCAACCTGCAATAAACTACTTCAACACATGCAACATTATACACTTTCAGAAACTAACACTCCTTCAACAACCGCTCACTCCGCCTCTTACTCAAAACGCATTTGTTTCACAACCCACCTGCCACAATGACAGAGCACCCCAGTTCTAAAGGCCATCCCCGGAACCATCTCACCGTGCACCTTCTTCACAACACATTCCGGTCCTGCTCCTTCTTCGCCTCAATTTGTACACACGCTTCAGGATTTCCTCCAGGGATCCAAATCGCCTGGGGGCACGTGCAAAATGCTACAAAAGCGACTGCACGCCCTTCCTTGCTGATAGCTACTAGCTATCCAAAAACCCAGCCTGGACAACCTCCATCCAAACAAGCCGTGCTAATCGAACCATGTAAATCAAGTCACCTGAATGCTGACCAACAGCTTAACAAGACTAAAAGTCTGTCTTTCTTTTGCATACATCTTCTCACCACAGCTAACAATAAACAAACCCCACACCCAGATATTTGGCCCTGCATATACATGACTCAAAATTCAACCCACTCAGCTACTGGGAAAACTGCCACTCCCCACAGTCCAGACTCCTACCTTGAGCTCCCACAAAACACAATGGAAGTAAACTGGGGCAGCTGACAGCAGCTACTGACCCATAAATGGACTGTACAGCCTTTGCCTGAACACTATTGCCATATCAACATGTAACCTTATTGCCATAAAGCTGTTCTACCAGGCAGGGCAGCTCTGACCCCAGCACACAGACATGTAACACACAGACACCACCACCAACGTGACCGTGATACGCAACACTAAAGAAAGCATGATGCCCATAGGAAATAAGCCTCCGGCAGACAAGTCCCATAGTGCTGGGATGCAACAAATGGTCTATAGCATCCCTGGAAAAGACAGGCAACGGCCCCAGCCCATGACATAAAGCTAGTATCAAATCCAGACCACTAGATGCAGGAGAAGATGGTGGTCAAGACCCACGACCGTCAGGGACGCGGTCAAGACCCACGACCGTCAGGGACGCGGTCAAGACCCACGACCGTCAGGGACGCGGTCAAGACCCACGACCGTCAGGGACGCGGTCAAGACCCACGACCGTCAGGGACGCGGTCAAGACCCACGACCGTCAGGGACGCGGTCAAGACCCACGACCGTCAGGGACGCGGTCAAGACCCACGACCGTCAGGGACGCGGTCAAGACCCACGACCGTCAGGGACGCGGTCAAGACCCACGACCGTCAGGGACGCGGTCAAGACCCACGACCGTCAGGGACGCGGTCAAGACCCACGACCGTCAGGGACGCGGTCAAGACCCACGACCGTCAGGGACGCGGTCAAGACCCACGACCGTCAGGGACGCGGTCAAGACCCACGACCGTCAGGGACGCGGTCAAGACCCACGACCGTCAGGGACGCGGTCAAGACCCACGACCGTCAGGGACGCGGTCAAGACCCACGACCGTCAGGGACGCGGTCAAGACCCACGACCGTCAGGGACGCAAGGACAGAACCCCTAAAGACAACTGTGGAAACAGAACTCTCAAGAGCAGAGCTACAGTCACCAGCCAGCTTGCCACCGCAAGAGATGAGCGCTCACAACCATCTAAGATGGAATGCTTGCCAGACTTGTCCACGCTTCAATGGCAAGATAAAAAGCACTCAACTGGTGCTACCCTGATGAGTTGATCCATTTGAGACGCATGGAAGCGCTACGGAGGTGCCTACTGATCAAAGACCCACAGACATCAATACCCAACAAAGCTATGGTATAAGACACACAAAACAGACTTACAGAAAATACACAACTGGACAGTCACGGGCTGCAACCGCCCTGCCTGGCACACGCAAGCATCGTGCTGACGCATAACCTGCGCCGATTACCTGCCCAAAGGGGACTATTCCTGGACGGCCCCTTCTCCTACACTAACTTTAGAACTCCTCCCTGCAATTCCCAACCTTGTTCCCTGCCCAGGCCTGGTCCCTCAGTTTATCTTACAGAGGGCCAGAGCTCTGAATTCATCCACAAACAAAAAACCAAACCACACTTATGCAACAGCCCCATGCTCTTCTGCAGTGTGACCCAGATCACCTGAACTGCTCATCCAATTGTAAAGGCGGCCAGCACAGCTCCCAAAATACCAAAAGGGAAATTCCTAACCAAGGTGCCACATAACATTTTGCTATTACGTGGTGACCCACTCAACAACCACCTCACCACCTCCTACCGCTCCTTACCTGCTGGTACGCCCCTCCGACGCTGTCTGCCGCACGTGGAAAAAACCAAAGCGACAGGCACGTGCCGAGATACTCCACAAAACCACGGCCTGCCTGCGGCAATTCCCATGTCCCGCTCCTTTACCTCGTCCGGTTGCGCACCTGGCCTCTGTTGTTCGCAGCGGCCACGTCGAAGCTCGGGTACCGTGTGTCAAACCGTAACAGGCAACGCTTAGAACTTCTGACAACACAACACCTGAAAAATAACTGCTACTTCAGCCTGCTAATCATTACTCACCTTGTCTGGGTCAGTTCCCATGTCCATGGTACAAATACACATTTATGAATCCTGATAATTATGTGACTTTATCTAGAATGAGTAACATCACAACTGATATAGTAACAGATGAGATTTTAACTGTAGCACATGGCAATATTTGATTGGAATGTCTTAATAGCACTCAGTCATCATTCATTAACAAAGCAATTAGACAAAATTGATCAAAACAGGGACTTAGTTACAGAGTCAAAGATGGCAAGGTTCACTCTATTACTACATGTAAGAACTGCATAAAGGCAAATTAAGTTACACGGAGTTCTAATGATTCACAGAGGGACTGCGGGGGTGGGCAATAAGGAGGACCCTCCCGTTGAGTCACGAGGTTCAGAATAGACCCCCTTGCTTTCTAAACTCCTCCTCAGAGAGGAGTCTAGGTGCGGCTAAGTCCAATCTTAGTCTCAGACTTGGTCAACGGTTTACAAGAATAAGGATAATATATATACATGTATATCTAGTACATGGAATAAGTGCATAAAAGACAGTTAGGTAACACCAGAGTGAGAGACATTGTGTCTGCAGGGAATAAGGAGGACCCTCCCATTGAGTCTCGAGGTTCAGAATAGACCCCCTTGCTTTCTAAACTCCTACTCAGAGAGGAGTCTAGGGGCGGCTAGGTCCAGTCTTAGTCCCAGACTTGGTCAACGGTTTATAGAAATAAGGATAAGGCAGCAGTATGGAAATCCCTTTGTAATTAAATCATACATCTACAGACAACTTAAACTGATTCACACATGCATACACGTAGACATGAATACATGTATATATACATATACATATAAGCTATACCTGTTAAAAATTCCCCTCGAGTTCAGTAAAGTATTCACATCAAATGTCTTGACATTTCTCAATGGGCGAGTGTTGAGCCTCAAGGAGCAAAGGGTTTCAATCCAGGCTCCGCCAGCGGTCTTCGACGATACACCTCCGATGGTAGCAAACTCTTAGTTTGCTGGTGCCGAGAGGCATCCCGCTCAGAGGGAATGCTGCTGAGGGACACTACGGTCCAGGACAGCTCAAAGGAACTCACCTAGGACTGCTGTTTCACAGGAGCTTGAGATGATTGGCTTTAGTCTTTCTAAGAGTCCATCTGACCCTCCATCCAGGTCAGTCATTACTAGAATTCCACTAATCAGGATATCGCACTGCTTTAAGTCTGTTAGGGGGAACTGATTGTTCTTGCTCCCCTCATGAACCATAATATACAGTTTCTGATAAGGACAGGGCTGGTCTCCGCATCAGCCACATCGAAGTTTCTGATACAATTAAGGGACACCCAACTGAACAACTCGCTACACAAGGCCATGGTCAGGCAGTAATATATGAGGTGATAAAGTATTCAAAGAGAAAAAAAATCTGAGGGGCACACACCACCACAGTCCATACCCCGCTTTGCTCATTGCTTCGCAGACTCAAAAAACACCCCACCCAAAAAAACTCCCATGCACCAACCTTCACGTGGTCACCTACCGACAACACTCCTCTTCCGTCCGACACTGCAGTATGACCTACCTTAATTGTAGAATACCAGCTGGTGAAGCATGTCAAGGATCATCTGGTACTGCCTTTCTTGGCAAAACAAACTCTAGACAGGATGGCCCAGCACCCTGTCTGGCCAAATCTTAACTGTCCGGTGTTGGGAAATCCACTGCTTCCCTATGGAGATTATTCCAATGGCCAATTGTACTCACTGTGAAAATTGAGGAAGCGGCTGTGGAAAACATATCAAAAACCACGGAGAAATCAAGGTACGCAACAGCCGCTGCTGGCCGCAAATCAAGCGAGTGGGTTACTTGGAGAAAGCCATCAGCTTTCTCAAGAAATATTTGCAATTGGTGAATCTGTGCTACCTTTTCCATTCATGTACTTCATTTGACTCGGAATAGCCCCCAGGAGCATTCATTCCAAAGTTCCAAGTGACTAAAACACAACTGATGAGCCTGTAATTTCCTGGATCCTGCTTAAGGCCCTTCATATAGATAGCAGCAACAATAGTCATCTTCAGACCTTCTAGGATATCAGCAAATCCCAACAACTGGTCAAAACTTCTGAAGAGCAGCCTCAAAACAATATTAAGTGACTCTGCTCACCTCCACTGTCACTCACCAGTACGTGACTCATGCCTCTGCAAAAATAAAAATATCAGATGGATCACCCAGATGCAGAGCAATACCTTGACCATTCCAGAGGTCTCATTCCCATTTACAAATACAATCTACAGCCCAACCACATCCTGCCAGTAAAAAAAAACACACCCCAAAAAAACCATTTAAGCACCACATGAAAACAATGACATCACACCTTTGAGATTGCATCAGCTTCACTACCCCTGAAGTGCCCCTCCCACATAACTGAGCTGAGGCCCAAGAAACACTATTCAGAGAGCCGACCACCCAAGCTTCTGACAGCTACTCCATCTGAAATGACCATACAACTTCTGCCTCAACAGCCTAGGGATAATGGCCTATTAACCCTGCACTCTTACAGCTATTCCACCTGCCCCTGATGCCACACGCCCAGGCAGGGCAGCTCCAAGCCAAACACACACATACTGACATTCCAAAGAACACTACAAGCGATGGTCCTCAAGGGCAAGAGAAAACTGTCAGACAGAGGAATGACACCTAAACAGAAAACGCCAACACTCAAGATGACCTGATGGACCGTGACACAGGGAATATATATGGCAACTTCAAAAAAAGACTAGATCGTCACATTCCTTAAAAAGAGGTTACTCACACAAGTACCGACAAGACAGACACGCAAGAAGCCTGGCATCAAGACCTAAGAACATAACGATGCAGGGAAGAAATCCCGCTCCACAGAAACGGGTGCCTGCGGAGCAGAACTGCTCACGCAGCCGGGAACGCCGCCGCAGAAGAGAACCATCCAGAAACTTCCAAGATGCAAGACCGATCCACGCTTTAAGCTCATAGTGCAAGAAAAGAAGCACCGGATGGGTGCTATGCCAGTGACTGCAGGGGTTCAAAACCCCTCTAATGCAGGGGTTCAAGACCCTAGGGGTGGCTTCGGAGGGGTGTGCCACACCCCTCGAGCGCAAACAGGATGCCAGGAGGCAAGGCAAGGCAAGTCTAAGACACAGAAGACAGACCACACAAATGACACAGACAGGCTGGAACCGCCCTGCCCGGCACACCCTAACATCATGCCGACAGGTAAGCCGCTGCTCCCTTGACCTGCCCAAAGGGGACCATCCTCGGACATCCCCCTCCCCTACACTGTCTTCGAAACCCCTCCCCTGCAATTGCCAACCTCACCACCTCCCCCCCCCCGCTGACCCCTCTTCTCCAGCCCCGGTGCCTCAACTTAGCTTTCAGACGGCCGGGAGTCCGCATCCATCCGCGACAGCGACAGCCACAGTCAGCCCACTGGATTAATCCTCCCGTCGCCAGGCTCCTCTCCATCTTCTGCAAGACAAAACCAAGCCACGCACACAAACGGCGCCGGTCAGCCAGCGTCGCATCGGTCAACGCGGACCTTTCCCGCAACATCCCCCAACTCGGATGCACCGCGGCGTTCCGCTCCCGTGCTCCACGCCCATTCCAGAGTCGGAGGCTCCCGCTGTCATCGCTTGAGGCACCTAGGATACGCCAAGAGACACAGATACCATTATGCTTGTGAGAAGTCACTGGCCCTGGGCTCCTCCTCTCTACTACCCAGCTCACCTCAAATGCTCCTCCAGTCCAAAGGCAGCCCCCACAGAACCTGCAAAATGAAAACCAGAAACACTTCAACCGACTTGCCATATAATAACACCACGCTATCAGAGTCCACCCCGGCCCACGACCGCCTCACCTTCTCGGACCGCTCGTCGGCATGCGGTGTCACCCCTCCGAGCCTGCGTGCTGCACCTGCAAAAAAGCCAAGCAAAAAGGAACATGCTGAGACACTGCTGGCAACATGAGCCCGCCCGCACCGATCCCCGTCTCGGCCTCCTTTACCTCCACAGCTCGCCCAGCCTCCGTCAGGTTGGGTGGCCGCATCGAGGCTTGCGCACCACCTGCGACACCCAAACAACAGGGGTTGCTGAGAACTTCACCGGTAAACACAACACCTGGAAAAAGAGCCACCACTTCACACCACCAATTGCCACTCACCTCGCCTGAGTCTGCTCCGGTGCCCTCATTGCACCTCACTTTGGACCTGCAAGTGAAAAAAAAATATCCACACTGTAGTCCCAGAGCCAGCAGTCACCTCCGCCCTCTCACACCATGCAACGACCCACCTTCTTGCAGCACATCGCTCGGCTCTCCTGCATCGCCCCTTGGTGCACACCTCATCGCTCTGCATCTGCAAAGCCAAGAACATATGAAACGAGTCACCCAGATGCAGAGCAATACCTTGACCATTCCAGAGGTCTTGTTCCCATTTCAAAATGCCATCTAGAGCCCAACTAGAGCCTGCCATTAAACAAACCAAAACAAAACCCTCGTTGAGGCACAACACAGAAAAATGCCTTACCACCTTTGAGGCGGCACCTACTTCACTAGCCCCAAACAGCCCCTCCCCACATGGCTCTCTAGAGAGCTGTCCGCACAAGCTGCTAATGGCTCCGCGGTCCTAGATGACCGTACAACCTTTGCCTCAACAGGCTTGGCAAAGTGACATACTAATCCTCGACTCTCACGGCTATTCCACCTGCCCCCGACTCTGCACCCCCGGGCAGGGCAGCTCCAAGCCAAACACACACACACACCCCCCCGACTGACACTCCACAGAACGCTACAAGCAACACGGCTCAAGGACGAGAGAAAACTCTCGGCAAGAAGGATGACAACCGAATGGAAGACGCCAACAGGCAAGGTGAACTGGGGGACCTTGATGCGAGGGGGCTCTACGGCGAGCCCCCACAGAGAGCAGAACGTCACGGCCCGTGACAACAAGTTACTCCCAGAAGGACTGAGAAGGTGGACACGCAAGAAGCCTGGCATCAAGACCTAAGAACATAACGATGCAGGGAAGAAATCCCGCTCCACAGAAACGGGTGCCTGCGGAGCAGAACTGCTCACGCAGCCGGGAACGCCGCCGCAGAAGAGAACCATCCAGAAACTTCCAAGATGCAAGACCGATCCACGCTTTAAGCTCATAGTGCAAGAAAAGAAGCACCGGATGGGTGCTATGCCAGTGACTGCAGGGGTTCAAAACCCCTCTAATGCAGGGGTTCAAGACCCTAGGGGTGGCTTCGGAGGGGTGTGCCACACCCCTCGAGCGCAAACAGGATGCCAGGAGGCAAGGCAAGGCAAGTCTAAGACACAGAAGACAGACCACACAAATGACACAGACAGGCTGGAACCGCCCTGCCCGGCACACCCTAACATCATGCCGACAGGTAAGCCGCTGCTCCCTTGACCTGCCCAAAGGGGACCATCCTCGGACATCCCCCTCCCCTACACTGTCTTCGAAACCCCTCCCCTGCAATTGCCAACCTCACCACCTCCCCCCCCCCGCTGACCCCTCTTCTCCAGCCCCGGTGCCTCAACTTAGCTTTCAGACGGCCGGGAGTCCGCATCCATCCGCGACAGCGACAGCCACAGTCAGCCCACTGGATTAATCCTCCCGTCGCCAGGCTCCTCTCCATCTTCTGCAAGACAAAACCAAGCCACGCACACAAACGGCGCCGGTCAGCCAGCGTCGCATCGGTCAACGCGGACCTTTCCCGCAACATCCCCCAACTCGGATGCACCGCGGCGTTCCGCTCCCGTGCTCCACGCCCATTCCAGAGTCGGAGGCTCCCGCTGTCATCGCTTGAGGCACCTAGGATACGCCAAGAGACACAGATACCATTATGCTTGTGAGAAGTCACTGGCCCTGGGCTCCTCCTCTCTACTACCCAGCTCACCTCAAATGCTCCTCCAGTCCAAAGGCAGCCCCCACAGAACCTGCAAAATGAAAACCAGAAACACTTCAACCGACTTGCCATATAATAACACCACGCTATCAGAGTCCACCCCGGCCCACGACCGCCTCACCTTCTCGGACCGCTCGTCGGCATGCGGTGTCACCCCTCCGAGCCTGCGTGCTGCACCTGCAAAAAAGCCAAGCAAAAAGGAACATGCTGAGACACTGCTGGCAACATGAGCCCGCCCGCACCGATCCCCGTCTCGGCCTCCTTTACCTCCACAGCTCGCCCAGCCTCCGTCAGGTTGGGTGGCCGCATCGAGGCTTGCGCACCACCTGCGACACCCAAACAACAGGGGTTGCTGAGAACTTCACCGGTAAACACAACACCTGGAAAAAGAGCCACCACTTCACACCACCAATTGCCACTCACCTCGCCTGAGTCTGCTCCGGTGCCCTCATTGCACCTCACTTTGGACCTGCAAGTGAAAAAAAAATATCCACACTGTAGTCCCAGAGCCAGCAGTCACCTCCGCCCTCTCACACCATGCAACGACCCACCTTCTTGCAGCACATCGCTCGGCTCTCCTGCATCGCCCCTTGGTGCACACCTCATCGCTCTGCATCTGCAAAGCCAAGAACATATGAAACGAGTCACCCAGATGCAGAGCAATACCTTGACCATTCCAGAGGTCTTGTTCCCATTTCAAAATGCCATCTAGAGCCCAACTAGAGCCTGCCATTAAACAAACCAAAACAAAACCCTCGTTGAGGCACAACACAGAAAAATGCCTTACCACCTTTGAGGCGGCACCTACTTCACTAGCCCCAAACAGCCCCTCCCCACATGGCTCTCTAGAGAGCTGTCCGCACAAGCTGCTAATGGCTCCGCGGTCCTAGATGACCGTACAACCTTTGCCTCAACAGGCTTGGCAAAGTGACATACTAATCCTCGACTCTCACGGCTATTCCACCTGCCCCCGACTCTGCACCCCCGGGCAGGGCAGCTCCAAGCCAAACACACACACACACCCCCCCGACTGACACTCCACAGAACGCTACAAGCAACACGGCTCAAGGACGAGAGAAAACTCTCGGCAAGAAGGATGACAACCGAATGGAAGACGCCAACAGGCAAGGTGAACTGGGGGACCTTGATGCGAGGGGGCTCTACGGCGAGCCCCCACAGAGAGCAGAACGTCACGGCCCGTGACAACAAGTTACTCCCAGAAGGACTGAGAAGGTGGACACGCAAGAAGCCTGGCATCAAGACCTAAGAACATAACGATGCAGGGAAGAAATCCCGCTCCACAGAAACGGGTGCCTGCGGAGCAGAACTGCTCACGCAGCCGGGAACGCCGCCGCAGAAGAGAACCATCCAGAAACTTCCAAGATGCAAGACCGATCCACGCTTTAAGCTCATAGTGCAAGAAAAGAAGCACCGGATGGGTGCTATGCCAGTGACTGCAGGGGTTCAAAACCCCTCTAATGCAGGGGTTCAAGACCCTAGGGGTGGCTTCGGAGGGGTGTGCCACACCCCTCGAGCGCAAACAGGATGCCAGGAGGCAAGGCAAGGCAAGTCTAAGACACAGAAGACAGACCACACAAATGACACAGACAGGCTGGAACCGCCCTGCCCGGCACACCCTAACATCATGCCGACAGGTAAGCCGCTGCTCCCTTGACCTGCCCAAAGGGGACCATCCTCGGACATCCCCCTCCCCTACACTGTCTTCGAAACCCCTCCCCTGCAATTGCCAACCTCACCACCTCCCCCCCCCCGCTGACCCCTCTTCTCCAGCCCCGGTGCCTCAACTTAGCTTTCAGACGGCCGGGAGTCCGCATCCATCCGCGACAGCGACAGCCACAGTCAGCCCACTGGATTAATCCTCCCGTCGCCAGGCTCCTCTCCATCTTCTGCAAGACAAAACCAAGCCACGCACACAAACGGCGCCGGTCAGCCAGCGTCGCATCGGTCAACGCGGACCTTTCCCGCAACATCCCCCAACTCGGATGCACCGCGGCGTTCCGCTCCCGTGCTCCACGCCCATTCCAGAGTCGGAGGCTCCCGCTGTCATCGCTTGAGGCACCTAGGATACGCCAAGAGACACAGATACCATTATGCTTGTGAGAAGTCACTGGCCCTGGGCTCCTCCTCTCTACTACCCAGCTCACCTCAAATGCTCCTCCAGTCCAAAGGCAGCCCCCACAGAACCTGCAAAATGAAAACCAGAAACACTTCAACCGACTTGCCATATAATAACACCACGCTATCAGAGTCCACCCCGGCCCACGACCGCCTCACCTTCTCGGACCGCTCGTCGGCATGCGGTGTCACCCCTCCGAGCCTGCGTGCTGCACCTGCAAAAAAGCCAAGCAAAAAGGAACATGCTGAGACACTGCTGGCAACATGAGCCCGCCCGCACCGATCCCCGTCTCGGCCTCCTTTACCTCCACAGCTCGCCCAGCCTCCGTCAGGTTGGGTGGCCGCATCGAGGCTTGCGCACCACCTGCGACACCCAAACAACAGGGGTTGCTGAGAACTTCACCGGTAAACACAACACCTGGAAAAAGAGCCACCACTTCACACCACCAATTGCCACTCACCTCGCCTGAGTCTGCTCCGGTGCCCTCATTGCACCTCACTTTGGACCTGCAAGTGAAAAAAAAATATCCACACTGTAGTCCCAGAGCCAGCAGTCACCTCCGCCCTCTCACACCATGCAACGACCCACCTTCTTGCAGCACATCGCTCGGCTCTCCTGCATCGCCCCTTGGTGCACACCTCATCGCTCTGCATCTGCAAAGCCAAGAACATATGAAACGAGTCACCCAGATGCAGAGCAATACCTTGACCATTCCAGAGGTCTTGTTCCCATTTCAAAATGCCATCTAGAGCCCAACTAGAGCCTGCCATTAAACAAACCAAAACAAAACCCTCGTTGAGGCACAACACAGAAAAATGCCTTACCACCTTTGAGGCGGCACCTACTTCACTAGCCCCAAACAGCCCCTCCCCACATGGCTCTCTAGAGAGCTGTCCGCACAAGCTGCTAATGGCTCCGCGGTCCTAGATGACCGTACAACCTTTGCCTCAACAGGCTTGGCAAAGTGACATACTAATCCTCGACTCTCACGGCTATTCCACCTGCCCCCGACTCTGCACCCCCGGGCAGGGCAGCTCCAAGCCAAACACACACACACACCCCCCCGACTGACACTCCACAGAACGCTACAAGCAACACGGCTCAAGGACGAGAGAAAACTCTCGGCAAGAAGGATGACAACCGAATGGAAGACGCCAACAGGCAAGGTGAACTGGGGGACCTTGATGCGAGGGGGCTCTACGGCGAGCCCCCACAGAGAGCAGAACGTCACGGCCCGTGACAACAAGTTACTCCCAGAAGGACTGAGAAGGTGGACACGCAAGAAGCCTGGCATCAAGACCTAAGAACATAACGATGCAGGGAAGAAATCCCGCTCCACAGAAACGGGTGCCTGCGGAGCAGAACTGCTCACGCAGCCGGGAACGCCGCCGCAGAAGAGAACCATCCAGAAACTTCCAAGATGCAAGACCGATCCACGCTTTAAGCTCATAGTGCAAGAAAAGAAGCACCGGATGGGTGCTATGCCAGTGACTGCAGGGGTTCAAAACCCCTCTAATGCAGGGGTTCAAGACCCTAGGGGTGGCTTCGGAGGGGTGTGCCACACCCCTCGAGCGCAAACAGGATGCCAGGAGGCAAGGCAAGGCAAGTCTAAGACACAGAAGACAGACCACACAAATGACACAGACAGGCTGGAACCGCCCTGCCCGGCACACCCTAACATCATGCCGACAGGTAAGCCGCTGCTCCCTTGACCTGCCCAAAGGGGACCATCCTCGGACATCCCCCTCCCCTACACTGTCTTCGAAACCCCTCCCCTGCAATTGCCAACCTCACCACCTCCCCCCCCCCGCTGACCCCTCTTCTCCAGCCCCGGTGCCTCAACTTAGCTTTCAGACGGCCGGGAGTCCGCATCCATCCGCGACAGCGACAGCCACAGTCAGCCCACTGGATTAATCCTCCCGTCGCCAGGCTCCTCTCCATCTTCTGCAAGACAAAACCAAGCCACGCACACAAACGGCGCCGGTCAGCCAGCGTCGCATCGGTCAACGCGGACCTTTCCCGCAACATCCCCCAACTCGGATGCACCGCGGCGTTCCGCTCCCGTGCTCCACGCCCATTCCAGAGTCGGAGGCTCCCGCTGTCATCGCTTGAGGCACCTAGGATACGCCAAGAGACACAGATACCATTATGCTTGTGAGAAGTCACTGGCCCTGGGCTCCTCCTCTCTACTACCCAGCTCACCTCAAATGCTCCTCCAGTCCAAAGGCAGCCCCCACAGAACCTGCAAAATGAAAACCAGAAACACTTCAACCGACTTGCCATATAATAACACCACGCTATCAGAGTCCACCCCGGCCCACGACCGCCTCACCTTCTCGGACCGCTCGTCGGCATGCGGTGTCACCCCTCCGAGCCTGCGTGCTGCACCTGCAAAAAAGCCAAGCAAAAAGGAACATGCTGAGACACTGCTGGCAACATGAGCCCGCCCGCACCGATCCCCGTCTCGGCCTCCTTTACCTCCACAGCTCGCCCAGCCTCCGTCAGGTTGGGTGGCCGCATCGAGGCTTGCGCACCACCTGCGACACCCAAACAACAGGGGTTGCTGAGAACTTCACCGGTAAACACAACACCTGGAAAAAGAGCCACCACTTCACACCACCAATTGCCACTCACCTCGCCTGAGTCTGCTCCGGTGCCCTCATTGCACCTCACTTTGGACCTGCAAGTGAAAAAAAAATATCCACACTGTAGTCCCAGAGCCAGCAGTCACCTCCGCCCTCTCACACCATGCAACGACCCACCTTCTTGCAGCACATCGCTCGGCTCTCCTGCATCGCCCCTTGGTGCACACCTCATCGCTCTGCATCTGCAAAGCCAAGAACATATGAAACGAGTCACCCAGATGCAGAGCAATACCTTGACCATTCCAGAGGTCTTGTTCCCATTTCAAAATGCCATCTAGAGCCCAACTAGAGCCTGCCATTAAACAAACCAAAACAAAACCCTCGTTGAGGCACAACACAGAAAAATGCCTTACCACCTTTGAGGCGGCACCTACTTCACTAGCCCCAAACAGCCCCTCCCCACATGGCTCTCTAGAGAGCTGTCCGCACAAGCTGCTAATGGCTCCGCGGTCCTAGATGACCGTACAACCTTTGCCTCAACAGGCTTGGCAAAGTGACATACTAATCCTCGACTCTCACGGCTATTCCACCTGCCCCCGACTCTGCACCCCCGGGCAGGGCAGCTCCAAGCCAAACACACACACACACCCCCCCGACTGACACTCCACAGAACGCTACAAGCAACACGGCTCAAGGACGAGAGAAAACTCTCGGCAAGAAGGATGACAACCGAATGGAAGACGCCAACAGGCAAGGTGAACTGGGGGACCTTGATGCGAGGGGGCTCTACGGCGAGCCCCCACAGAGAGCAGAACGTCACGGCCCGTGACAACAAGTTACTCCCAGAAGGACTGAGAAGGTGGACACGCAAGAAGCCTGGCATCAAGACCTAAGAACATAACGATGCAGGGAAGAAATCCCGCTCCACAGAAACGGGTGCCTGCGGAGCAGAACTGCTCACGCAGCCGGGAACGCCGCCGCAGAAGAGAACCATCCAGAAACTTCCAAGATGCAAGACCGATCCACGCTTTAAGCTCATAGTGCAAGAAAAGAAGCACCGGATGGGTGCTATGCCAGTGACTGCAGGGGTTCAAAACCCCTCTAATGCAGGGGTTCAAGACCCTAGGGGTGGCTTCGGAGGGGTGTGCCACACCCCTCGAGCGCAAACAGGATGCCAGGAGGCAAGGCAAGGCAAGTCTAAGACACAGAAGACAGACCACACAAATGACACAGACAGGCTGGAACCGCCCTGCCCGGCACACCCTAACATCATGCCGACAGGTAAGCCGCTGCTCCCTTGACCTGCCCAAAGGGGACCATCCTCGGACATCCCCCTCCCCTACACTGTCTTCGAAACCCCTCCCCTGCAATTGCCAACCTCACCACCTCCCCCCCCCCGCTGACCCCTCTTCTCCAGCCCCGGTGCCTCAACTTAGCTTTCAGACGGCCGGGAGTCCGCATCCATCCGCGACAGCGACAGCCACAGTCAGCCCACTGGATTAATCCTCCCGTCGCCAGGCTCCTCTCCATCTTCTGCAAGACAAAACCAAGCCACGCACACAAACGGCGCCGGTCAGCCAGCGTCGCATCGGTCAACGCGGACCTTTCCCGCAACATCCCCCAACTCGGATGCACCGCGGCGTTCCGCTCCCGTGCTCCACGCCCATTCCAGAGTCGGAGGCTCCCGCTGTCATCGCTTGAGGCACCTAGGATACGCCAAGAGACACAGATACCATTATGCTTGTGAGAAGTCACTGGCCCTGGGCTCCTCCTCTCTACTACCCAGCTCACCTCAAATGCTCCTCCAGTCCAAAGGCAGCCCCCACAGAACCTGCAAAATGAAAACCAGAAACACTTCAACCGACTTGCCATATAATAACACCACGCTATCAGAGTCCACCCCGGCCCACGACCGCCTCACCTTCTCGGACCGCTCGTCGGCATGCGGTGTCACCCCTCCGAGCCTGCGTGCTGCACCTGCAAAAAAGCCAAGCAAAAAGGAACATGCTGAGACACTGCTGGCAACATGAGCCCGCCCGCACCGATCCCCGTCTCGGCCTCCTTTACCTCCACAGCTCGCCCAGCCTCCGTCAGGTTGGGTGGCCGCATCGAGGCTTGCGCACCACCTGCGACACCCAAACAACAGGGGTTGCTGAGAACTTCACCGGTAAACACAACACCTGGAAAAAGAGCCACCACTTCACACCACCAATTGCCACTCACCTCGCCTGAGTCTGCTCCGGTGCCCTCATTGCACCTCACTTTGGACCTGCAAGTGAAAAAAAAATATCCACACTGTAGTCCCAGAGCCAGCAGTCACCTCCGCCCTCTCACACCATGCAACGACCCACCTTCTTGCAGCACATCGCTCGGCTCTCCTGCATCGCCCCTTGGTGCACACCTCATCGCTCTGCATCTGCAAAGCCAAGAACATATGAAACGAGTCACCCAGATGCAGAGCAATACCTTGACCATTCCAGAGGTCTTGTTCCCATTTCAAAATGCCATCTAGAGCCCAACTAGAGCCTGCCATTAAACAAACCAAAACAAAACCCTCGTTGAGGCACAACACAGAAAAATGCCTTACCACCTTTGAGGCGGCACCTACTTCACTAGCCCCAAACAGCCCCTCCCCACATGGCTCTCTAGAGAGCTGTCCGCACAAGCTGCTAATGGCTCCGCGGTCCTAGATGACCGTACAACCTTTGCCTCAACAGGCTTGGCAAAGTGACATACTAATCCTCGACTCTCACGGCTATTCCACCTGCCCCCGACTCTGCACCCCCGGGCAGGGCAGCTCCAAGCCAAACACACACACACACCCCCCCGACTGACACTCCACAGAACGCTACAAGCAACACGGCTCAAGGACGAGAGAAAACTCTCGGCAAGAAGGATGACAACCGAATGGAAGACGCCAACAGGCAAGGTGAACTGGGGGACCTTGATGCGAGGGGGCTCTACGGCGAGCCCCCACAGAGAGCAGAACGTCACGGCCCGTGACAACAAGTTACTCCCAGAAGGACTGAGAAGGTGGACACGCAAGAAGCCTGGCATCAAGACCTAAGAACATAACGATGCAGGGAAGAAATCCCGCTCCACAGAAACGGGTGCCTGCGGAGCAGAACTGCTCACGCAGCCGGGAACGCCGCCGCAGAAGAGAACCATCCAGAAACTTCCAAGATGCAAGACCGATCCACGCTTTAAGCTCATAGTGCAAGAAAAGAAGCACCGGATGGGTGCTATGCCAGTGACTGCAGGGGTTCAAAACCCCTCTAATGCAGGGGTTCAAGACCCTAGGGGTGGCTTCGGAGGGGTGTGCCACACCCCTCGAGCGCAAACAGGATGCCAGGAGGCAAGGCAAGGCAAGTCTAAGACACAGAAGACAGACCACACAAATGACACAGACAGGCTGGAACCGCCCTGCCCGGCACACCCTAACATCATGCCGACAGGTAAGCCGCTGCTCCCTTGACCTGCCCAAAGGGGACCATCCTCGGACATCCCCCTCCCCTACACTGTCTTCGAAACCCCTCCCCTGCAATTGCCAACCTCACCACCTCCCCCCCCCCGCTGACCCCTCTTCTCCAGCCCCGGTGCCTCAACTTAGCTTTCAGACGGCCGGGAGTCCGCATCCATCCGCGACAGCGACAGCCACAGTCAGCCCACTGGATTAATCCTCCCGTCGCCAGGCTCCTCTCCATCTTCTGCAAGACAAAACCAAGCCACGCACACAAACGGCGCCGGTCAGCCAGCGTCGCATCGGTCAACGCGGACCTTTCCCGCAACATCCCCCAACTCGGATGCACCGCGGCGTTCCGCTCCCGTGCTCCACGCCCATTCCAGAGTCGGAGGCTCCCGCTGTCATCGCTTGAGGCACCTAGGATACGCCAAGAGACACAGATACCATTATGCTTGTGAGAAGTCACTGGCCCTGGGCTCCTCCTCTCTACTACCCAGCTCACCTCAAATGCTCCTCCAGTCCAAAGGCAGCCCCCACAGAACCTGCAAAATGAAAACCAGAAACACTTCAACCGACTTGCCATATAATAACACCACGCTATCAGAGTCCACCCCGGCCCACGACCGCCTCACCTTCTCGGACCGCTCGTCGGCATGCGGTGTCACCCCTCCGAGCCTGCGTGCTGCACCTGCAAAAAAGCCAAGCAAAAAGGAACATGCTGAGACACTGCTGGCAACATGAGCCCGCCCGCACCGATCCCCGTCTCGGCCTCCTTTACCTCCACAGCTCGCCCAGCCTCCGTCAGGTTGGGTGGCCGCATCGAGGCTTGCGCACCACCTGCGACACCCAAACAACAGGGGTTGCTGAGAACTTCACCGGTAAACACAACACCTGGAAAAAGAGCCACCACTTCACACCACCAATTGCCACTCACCTCGCCTGAGTCTGCTCCGGTGCCCTCATTGCACCTCACTTTGGACCTGCAAGTGAAAAAAAAATATCCACACTGTAGTCCCAGAGCCAGCAGTCACCTCCGCCCTCTCACACCATGCAACGACCCACCTTCTTGCAGCACATCGCTCGGCTCTCCTGCATCGCCCCTTGGTGCACACCTCATCGCTCTGCATCTGCAAAGCCAAGAACATATGAAACGAGTCACCCAGATGCAGAGCAATACCTTGACCATTCCAGAGGTCTTGTTCCCATTTCAAAATGCCATCTAGAGCCCAACTAGAGCCTGCCATTAAACAAACCAAAACAAAACCCTCGTTGAGGCACAACACAGAAAAATGCCTTACCACCTTTGAGGCGGCACCTACTTCACTAGCCCCAAACAGCCCCTCCCCACATGGCTCTCTAGAGAGCTGTCCGCACAAGCTGCTAATGGCTCCGCGGTCCTAGATGACCGTACAACCTTTGCCTCAACAGGCTTGGCAAAGTGACATACTAATCCTCGACTCTCACGGCTATTCCACCTGCCCCCGACTCTGCACCCCCGGGCAGGGCAGCTCCAAGCCAAACACACACACACACCCCCCCGACTGACACTCCACAGAACGCTACAAGCAACACGGCTCAAGGACGAGAGAAAACTCTCGGCAAGAAGGATGACAACCGAATGGAAGACGCCAACAGGCAAGGTGAACTGGGGGACCTTGATGCGAGGGGGCTCTACGGCGAGCCCCCACAGAGAGCAGAACGTCACGGCCCGTGACAACAAGTTACTCCCAGAAGGACTGAGAAGGTGGACACGCAAGAAGCCTGGCATCAAGACCTAAGAACATAACGATGCAGGGAAGAAATCCCGCTCCACAGAAACGGGTGCCTGCGGAGCAGAACTGCTCACGCAGCCGGGAACGCCGCCGCAGAAGAGAACCATCCAGAAACTTCCAAGATGCAAGACCGATCCACGCTTTAAGCTCATAGTGCAAGAAAAGAAGCACCGGATGGGTGCTATGCCAGTGACTGCAGGGGTTCAAAACCCCTCTAATGCAGGGGTTCAAGACCCTAGGGGTGGCTTCGGAGGGGTGTGCCACACCCCTCGAGCGCAAACAGGATGCCAGGAGGCAAGGCAAGGCAAGTCTAAGACACAGAAGACAGACCACACAAATGACACAGACAGGCTGGAACCGCCCTGCCCGGCACACCCTAACATCATGCCGACAGGTAAGCCGCTGCTCCCTTGACCTGCCCAAAGGGGACCATCCTCGGACATCCCCCTCCCCTACACTGTCTTCGAAACCCCTCCCCTGCAATTGCCAACCTCACCACCTCCCCCCCCCCGCTGACCCCTCTTCTCCAGCCCCGGTGCCTCAACTTAGCTTTCAGACGGCCGGGAGTCCGCATCCATCCGCGACAGCGACAGCCACAGTCAGCCCACTGGATTAATCCTCCCGTCGCCAGGCTCCTCTCCATCTTCTGCAAGACAAAACCAAGCCACGCACACAGTGGCACCAGCCAGCATGGCATCAGTGATCACGGACCTTTCCCACAACATCCCCCAACTCAGACGCACCTTGGATCTCCGCTCCGATTCCAGAGTTGGACACTGTCGCTGTTGTCGCTTGGGGTGCCTAGGATACCAAGAGACAAAATTAACATTGTGCTTGCAATAAGTCACCGGTCCCCCGCTCCTCGTCGCTACTACACAACTCACCTCACAGGCTCACCCGTTTCCAAAGGCAGCTCCCAAAGAACTTGCAAAACCAGAGATAAACTCTTTAACCAAAAGCCCTAATTACCTACAAAGCCCCTTATGAAATTACCGAGCCTGTCATCCAACAGAAAAATCACCATGGCGTGACATGCGGGCTCAAATATCTAAGATAGACACCTTACAACTACAAAAACTGACAATAAAAACACAATAGAGGAACAAGGACCATAGAACATAACTGCCATTACTGACACTAGAGCAGACCTCATGGGGCACTTGCAGAGAAAAGAATGTCAGGGTAATAGAAAAAGCTCACGTGCCCAGGACTGTAATAAGAGATGAACCCCTGGGTGGAGACTGTTACCAGGGCACTTAAGATGCATCTTCTTAGAGAAATACCAGGTAAGACAGTGACACAAGCCTGCACAGAAAAAATATGCCTAGTTGATGCCTGTAAGTAGCAATGACCATGACACAGGGACCAACAGTGAAGGGATGGACAGGAAAATTAAATCAGGAAGTGAAATAGCTAAGAGGCAGAGAAACATAGACCTCAGTTCTGGAGAATATATCTTAACATACCTTAATGCAGCTAATGCTTTCCGAGATGAGCCTCATCCAACACTGAGCCACATGAAGCTACGCAGTGGCCCAGGCAGTTCGCACCGTGTCTCACGTGAATGCAGTCACACCTCCCATCGGCTGTGGCAAGACTGAAATAGAACAGGCCTCACTGACACCCAAAACTAACTGTGAAACTCATCTGAGAAATGCTGATGAACCCGCCTCCCTTTCCCAACTGTCCCCCAGTCCCAAAACTTTAGAAGCCCCTTCTCCTCTCCTGAACTGTCAAGGAAGGAAGGCTGCTCCTGCCCGACAACTCCTGCCCTGTATTTGCACCCCTAAACCCCCTTTATCAACTGCTCCTTAGGAGCTGTTCTTCAAATCCCTATCCTGCATGCTGTGACCACCTCCCATCTTGTATCTTCCCATAGACTCTGGGCTCTGTCACAAGCCTGCAAAATAAGCAAAGTCCCAACACCTACAATATAAGTAAAATCTACTATGAACCATAAAGATTCCAACAGTCTATTAGTACTCTGTGGACAATTGGGAAAGATAGTAAGCCGTTCCATATGCTGAAAAGTGTTATGGCTTACATCCCTGCCGCTTTCCTGAGAAATGCTTAAACTCTATATAAAGATATGTCTAAGAGGCTCATCTGAACCCGTAACTAAGTCATTTCACTAACAGTCCTATTAAGACATAATATCAGTAACTTACATGGTATACAGCAAAACCAACTAGTTAACAAAGTTATGCCTTGAACAAAGTCAGGAAGTCCAGCAAAACACAAAGTACTTACAATTAGAAAAAAAAAATAATTACTGTTAAGCCAACTAGCCACCCCTAAAAACATGACACAAAATTATCAAACCGAGAAAGAAAAAAAAGACAGATGTAAACATACTTTCTATTATATATGAAGCTGAACATCAACAGGCCCTAAATTCATTACCTCAGACAAACACCTCTGCTTCTTTAAACCTCAAAAGATACCTGTCCAAACACATAAAAAGCCCAAAAAATCCTATTAACTGAAAAAACAGGGGAACACTGATACTGCAGAAGCCCAAGAACAGAATGAGCTCCCTGATGCGAGGCTGTGGCTTAAATACCCCAGGCCCCGCCCACCACCCCACCCACAGTCACCTGGGAGAGGGGAGGGGCAAAACACCAGAAGGCATAAAGGCTGTCGGAGGAGCAACAGGGATTGCCTTACCTGCCACGAGATAATAGCGTGCAAAGCACCAAAGAGAGGAAGCGGCCCTCGCCAGAAATGACAGTATCTGCTGTTTTACCACATTTATGGCATCAGCAATGTGACCGGGTAGGAAATTAAACTTCATTTATCTAGAGTATAAATAGAAAAAGATAGATGCTATACTAAGCTATGTAGGAAAACAGCTTCTTACATGCAATAACAATGTTGCTAATGAAAATTATGTGCTTTAGGGTCCTATCAAAAAAGACCAAAATGCTATAGGGTTGGGCTTCATTTCTAGCAATACCATAGGTGCTACCTAACTGTCCTGGTTTCGCTAGTATAGCAAAATCTACTACTTAAAGGCAACATTTCCCCCCTTTAGAAGTTTCAAAATCTTCTTTTGAGACTTCTACCTCTGGGGAATCGCTCGGGGAAGTCCCTGGATAAGTAGTTCCGGTGCGCGCCGGAGTTCCCGCCGCAATCCCCGGTCGTGGGTGCGAGCCGCAGAAGTCGAAAACTCAGGGTCCCATCTGGGTCGCCAAAACCGTTACCTGGAAATAAAGCTCCCGAAACCAAAAATGGTTTTGCAAGGAGATACTGCTTTATCCTGCACAGGGTGCAAGGTGGAAGAATTCCACAAATCAAGCACACCAAGTTTGGATTCTATGCCCTTACTTATACATTGAATATACAATCTCCACACCTTTCTAATACATAATCATTAACCTGTCTTTGTGCACTCATCTTCATTGGTTAACAGTTTACTCGCATAGTCTTTAAAGCTGTAGTGTCTTTTTAATTCACTGCGCTTGCGCAGGAGGAGTGCGTGTGGGGGTACTTGCTTCAGTCCTTAATTGGGTCTGTGGTCATGATCTCTCCCCTGCCCGAATTATCTCTTAGCCAGTTTCTCCTATTTTGTGCATGCCCGTTTGTTTTACCGTCCCCTTATCTCTGAAGGTCAGCAACCAGCTGCTTAGCCATCCTCCCTTCCTCCTTCAGTGTAGCAAAATATGCATTACTTCACTGCTACTGTGGTGGTACATCCACCCCCCCCCCCCATTCTTCTGTTCTGTTTTTCCTCCTCACTTCGGCCGCTTTACAATCTCAGGAACTCCAGGCCGCAGCTTTTGTGTAGCGAGTTGGTCAGTTAATTGTACCAGAAACTCCTACATGGCTGAAGCAGAGAGCGTCCCTGTCCCTATCAAGATCTTCATATTATGGCTAACGAGGGGAACGAGAACAGCTACCCCAGACAACCTTGAAACAGAGTGGTATCATTGCTGCTGGAATTCCAACAACAAGCTGACCCAAATTGTGGCTCGGATGGAAATTTACTGGTGATTAAAGTCAATCATCTCACAATCCTATAAACAGCAGTCCTAAGCGAGGCCCTTTGAGGTGTCCTGGACTGCCGCGGGCTGCACCAGCATCTCCCTCCGATCGAAACGTCTCTCAGAGTCAGCGAAAACGAGCAGACTCCGAAAGTCTGCTGCAACCAGAACGCCATTGCCGAAGGTCAACAACGGAGCCTGGGTTGCTGAAATCCTTCACTCCTTGAGGCTCTGCTCTTGCCCGTTGAGAAATGCCAAGGCATTAGACATGAGTATTTCACTAAACTCGAGGGGAATTTTGAACAGGTATACCATTTTCATATATACATTCATATTTGTGAGCGTGCATGCGTGAATCAATTTAAGTAGTCTGTAGATGTATGATTTAATTTTAAAGGGAGTTGTATACTGCTGCATTATTCTTATAGCATTACTGTCATAAACTGTTGACCAAGTCTGAGACTAAGAGTGGGCCCAGCCGCACCTAGACTCCTCTCTGAGAAGGAGTTTAGAAAGCAAGGGGGTCTATTCTGAACCTTGTGACTCAACGGGAGGGTTTCTGTATCCCCTACATATGATTTCTCCCCCCCTCTCTCTCTTGTGTAACCCAATTTCCTTTATACACTTTCCCTATGTACTAGATATACATATATATATTATCCTTATTCCTATAAACCGTTGACCAAGTCTGAGACTAAGATTAGACCTAGCCGTACCTAGACTCCTCTCTGAGAAGGAGAATAGAAAGCAAGGGGGTCTATTCTGAACCTCATGACTCAACGGGAGGGTCTTCCTTATTCCCTATATACGCCATCCCTTTATGAATCATTCTAACTCAGCGTGATTTAATTTTCTTTTATGCGCTTCCGTGTAGTAATAGAGTGAACCTTGCCATCTTCAAATCTGTAACTAAGTCACTGTTTTGATCAATTTTGTCTAGTCACTTTATGAATCATTGATGATTGAGTGCTATTAAAAATCTTATAATCAAATTCTGCAATTTGCTACAAGGAAATACTAACTGTTACTAAATCAAACCAGATTTTTTGGGGTGCCGTAGAGACTAAACAAGTCTCTGGGATGCAATGAGCTCAAAAGGGAATTGAACAAAGCACAGATGTCCTCAGGGCACCGGGGACCAAACAGAGGTGCACTGAATGGGTGAGAGGACAGAAAGACCAACTGGGGTAACAGATGTGGACTCAGGAAGGGTTCTGAGGGGAAAAGTGGACTGCAAAGTGAGCTGAGCTCCTGAGGTAGAACGGGGCTCTGAGGCATAGGGGGTGTCTCTTGAGAGCTCGGCAAGGGGAGCGCACGAGTTCTGAGGGGGCCCGAGAGACTAAAGAAGCCTCAGGGGTAACAATGAGGAACTCCAAAGGGGATTTCAACAATGTACAGGTATGGTCAGGGGGCCGGGGGCTGAATGAAACTTTAAAAGTAACAGTGATTAAAGAAATAAGGAAAAAAATTAAAAAGTAGTGATGGTGAACCAAAACAAATATGTAGAAAGAAAATTTTATAAGCAAAGGCATTAAGAACAGAGAGGAAAAAAGTTACAATGAGGGTCACCAAACTAAATAAATAAAGACATTGAAACAAAATTTAAAAAGTGATGAAGTAGAGGACAGGGAGGATAAAACCATGGAACTGGATAAATGGAGACACAGAGAGAAAATTTAGAAAGCAATGGGGTACTGGCCATAGGGGTAAGAAGTTATCTCTCAGGAGAGGGAGACTGATAGACAGCCACAGGCAAAGGACATTGGAAGAGCGACAGGTGCAGAGCAGAGGGAGTAACCGAAAAGAGAGACAAGTCGCTGGGTAGAGGGAGACCTAGAAATACAATTTTCACAAGCAACAGGGACAACGGCAGTGCGGGAAGAATGAAATAACAGAGGGCGGGGAGCCAGAAAGAGAGAGGCACAGAAAGGAAATGTAGGAGGTGACTGTGGACAGGGCAATGCTAGCAGAAATGCAAAAAGCTTTGGGGAGCTGGGCAGCCTGAAAGGGAAATGGAAGCAGGCGGAGATCTGAAGAAGCACGGCAGGATGGGCGCGGACACACGGAAGGGGACACGTGACTCACCGCAGCTCCTGGCGCCATCGGAAGACCTTCGCTGCCCCAAGGCTTCTCTCTCTGCCTCCGTCCCTTCCTCCTCTGCAGTGCCAGCTGTCGGACCCTCGCCTGCTCAGGAGCGGGCAGCGGGTGCCTCGATGCTCGTCTCACAGCGAGGCTTCCCGGATGCACGGCGGCTCACGCGTGCAGCCAACTGAGGCACTGGGCTCCCGGTGGTGCGCTCTGTCTGGGATGGCGGGAGGGTTCCTTCCTCACTGTGGGGACCGGCCATTCCTTGCTGGAGGCAGCGGCCTGTGGAAGTTCCTTTGTTTCACACCTCAGCCAGCTTCAGCAGGCAGGCAGGCTCAGGGAGCCCCCTCCCCAGCAGGTGCAGCAGGGCAATATTCATCCTCAACAGTTGCACCTGGGGCTGCCCAGACCTGCAGCCTTTTTAAAGCCTTGTCCCAGCCCCATCCTGACCTCACGAGTCCCACCTGGGCTGCCCCAGCCCACAGCTGGAGCCCACTGGGAACAGAGGGCCATAACCCCAGCCCCACATCAACATCATTCCCTCCCCTGGACCCAACCACAGCTGTTTCCTCAAACCCCACATCTGGAAACACATCCAGGATCGCAAAGGTGGCGACCAGGATCGCAAAGGTGGCAACTAAGGACTGTTCCTTCAAGTGCATCGGAAATCCCAGCAGCGAGTCGGCTATGAGGCTCGGCGCCCAAAGGCAGCAGGACAAAGGCAAAAGAGGGAAGAGGTAAGCAGGAGGAAGGATAGAGGGAGGCAGAGAAGAGGTGTGGGACAGGGAGCCAGAAAATGGGATACCGTGAACAAGAGAGGGACGGGGAACCGCACAAGAGTGTTGAGAGATAAATGGAGGGCAACGAGGAGGAGATAGAGTAGAGAGCCACAGGAACAGAGAGATGGACCAATAAATAAGAGTGTGGAAGCAAGGGAGAGAGATGGAAGGGACCGAGTGGGACAACAGGAACAGCAGAGAGGGACAAGGAGAATGAGACACGCAGGCAGGACACAGGAGATGGAGACACAGGGGGTTTAAAACAATCGGGAACTGGATAGAGGGAGCCAGAGAGAAAGCTACAAAAGGAGAACAAAGCAGAAAATTAAAAAAAAAAAGGACAGGAAGCTGGATAGAGGCAGTCATACAAAGAGAAATTTTAAAAGTAATGGGGTACAAGGTAGTGCAGAAAAACTAAAAAAAAATAGGGAGCGGGAGCCAGTTAGACACACACGTAGAAAAAAATTAAAAGGCATTGGGGTACTGGGCAGAGCTGGCAGAAGAATAACAAGTTTTGGGGAGCCATACAGGTAAGTAGATGGGCAGCAAGGGAGACAGAGGAAGGGAGGCAGACATCTGGAGAAGAGTGGCAGAAATGGGCCAGGATGCAGAGGAGAGAACGTGTGACTCACCGCAGCTCCTGGTGCCAGCAGGAGACCTTCTTCGGTCTCCGAGACCCAGAGAGAAGTCCAGATGCTTCTCTGTCTGCCTCTGCCCTTTCCTCCTCTGCAGGGCCGCCTGCCTGACCCTCACCCATTCAGTAGCACGCAGTGAACACCTCGATGCTCCTCATCCGCAAGACTTCCTCGATACGTGGTAGCTTAGATCAATGGAGGCACCGAGCTCCCAGCACTGTGTGCTGGCATCTGCTCTGTTGGGAATGGCTCAGAGGGATCCTTCCTCACCACAGGGACTGGCTGTTCCTTGCTGGAGGCACCTGCCTGTGGGATTCCCTCCTCAGCCCCTTCCCCTTCATAGCCAGAGCCCCTTCGCACAGAGGGGTGGGCCACATCCTCAGCCTCACTGGCTGCACCTGGGGCAGCCCCAGGTATGGCCCCACCTGGAGGACATTGGAAACAGGTGCTGTTGCCAAAGCCTGTGGCACTCCAGCCCCTCCCCTGCACCTGTCCACAGCTCCCTGCCCAGGGACAGAGAGAAGGTAGGAAAAGTTTATTCATTAATGCACCTCAGAAATCCCAGAAGTGAGTTGGCTGCAATGCTCAGTGCCCAAACGCAGCAAGAGAGATCACCATGATCTTTACCATAGCCTGCCCCTCCTTCTCTGCTGACCTTGGTGTCTGCAGGGCTGTTTCACACATGTTTTCTGTATCACAGCTTCTGTGCAGCACTTTTTACCCCTTCTTATATATTCATTACAGGGGCACGAGCAGCACTGCTGAGGAACTCAGCTTAGACCAGCCACAGACCCATCTTGCAGCTGGAACTGGCTGTGCCCAACACGGGAGCAACTAGTGGTATGTTCTCACAGAACCCACCCCTGCAGACCTTACGCACACCCCCACCCCATCTAACAAAACCTTGCCATTAAACCCAATACAACAGCCATGGGCTACAGGGCAAAGAATGAGGATGCAAAAAGAGGGACAGGGAACCACAGAGAGAGGGGCATGGGGGCGGGGGAGTAGCAATGGGCTACAGGCCAGAGAAAGAGATGAAGAGAAACAAAGAATAGTGATGGGCCACAGGGCAGAGAGATGATTTTAAAAAGACAACACTGAGGTGGACAGAGAGAAACTGAGAAATCCCAAAAAACATTGATGAGTTGAAGGGGGCGGCAGGGAGAGGAATTAAAGACTCAGCATGAGTAGCCAGACAGAGAGAGAACAGTAAATGCAAAAATGGGCTAAGGGACAGAGAGGGAAGAAATTAAAACATAGGGACAGGGACCTGGAACAAGATAACGTAAGAAAGAAAAACTATATCTAGAGCACTTGGCAGAGTGTCATGGTTTAGCCCCAGCCAGCAGCTCAGCACCACGCAGACGCTCGCTCACTCCCCCTACCCCGATGGAATGGGGGAGAGAATCGGAGGAGTAAGAGTGAGAAACACTCCTGGGTTGAGATAAGAACAGTTTAATAATTGAAATAAAGTAAAATAGTAATGATAATAATATACAAAGCAAGTGATGCACAATGCTATTGCTCACCGCCCGCCGACCGATACCCAGACAGTTCCCGAGCAGCGATCACTACCCCCCAGCCAACCCCCCCCCAGTTTATATACTGAGCATGATGTCATATGGTATGGAATAGCCCTTGGGTCAGCTTGGATCAACTATTCTGGATGTGCCCCCTCCCAGTTTTCTTGTGCCCCTGGCAGAGCATGGAAAGCTGAAAAGTCCTTGACTGGCATAAGCAGTACTCAGCAACAACTAAAAACATCAGTGTGTTATCAACATTCTTCTCCTACTAAATCCAAACCACAGCACTATGCCTGCTACTAGGAAGAAAATTAACTCTATCCCAGCCGAAACCAGGACACAGAGAGAGAGGAATTTAAATATAGGAACACAGAGCCAGACAGAAAGACTGGGCATGGGGGGTAATTGTAAGAGGCTAAAGGTCAGACAGGGAGTAATTTTAAAAATTGGCAGAGGAAGACAGATAAACAGAGAAACAGAAAAATAGCGATAGGCTGCAAGACAGAGGATGGAAAAAAAAGGAAGACAGGGAACAGGGCAGAAGCACATAGAGAAAAAGAAAACAGAACACCAGAGAAACAGGGGGACTCAGAGAACAAGAGAAAGAGGTAGAGGGAAGGGGGGGGGGGGCAGGGGGGGAACAGAAACACAGCAGTGCTTAGAGAAAAACAAGGGGAAGACAGGGAAGGACCGGGATGCAGAACAGGAATGACACAGTCTCAAGGATCCAGGACTCACCACAGCTCCCGCTCTCAAAGCTGGTGGAAGAATTTGACAGTTCGGACACATGTCTATCTCTGTCTCTCTCCATCTCCCTCAATCTCCCTCTCTCCTGCCCCATGCAGCTCCTGACACTTGACTGTTATCCACTTAAGATAATAGATTGCTGCCTTATAACTCTTACAATATGAGACTTCCCAAATCCATAGTGTAACATGCACCCTTGCTAAAGGGCTGCATTGTGCTTTCCAGTTACACATACAGACCCTGTGGTGCTCACTGGACATCAGATCTGCTAGATGACTACACAAAGAGGGATCCTTCCTCGCCCGCAGAGGCAGGCTCTCTCTTCCCTGCAGTGGGAGGCAGCTGCCAGCTGGTTCCTCTTTATTTTATTCTTCAGCTGCTTGACCTGTCTCTGGCCCCAGCACCTCCTGTCCACAGCCAGGAAGTGCTCCACCTGTCCCTTTTAGCCCCATGCCACGAGGAGACTATGCCACACTGCATGCAGTCCAGGGCAATTCGGCTGCCCTGCAGCAGTGTCTGCAAAAACTACACCACCCAGCATGCACTGGGAAACACATCATGGCCACCCGGCAGCCGACTGCAGGAACAGTACACCTCCCGGCATCCTCCAGGGACCTAACATGGATGGCCAGAAGCCCCACACCACAGAACACAGCTGCTGGCATGCTCTGGGAAACAAACATAGATGACCGGAAGCCCTATGCCAGAGAACTACAGCACCCAGCATGCTCTGAGGGACCAACATGGGTGCTTGGAAGCTCCTTGCCACAGAACTACCGCTCCCTGCGTGCTCCGAGGAACCAACATGGGCGACCGGAAGTCGTGTGCCGCGGGACTACAGCTCCCGGCATACCACGAGAGGCACCCTTCCCCGTTTTCTCATCTTGCGGGAACACCGTTCCCCGCAACCACCGACACGCACGGAAGCCCTACAGAGACCCCAGCACAGCCCCGTGCTCCCCAGGCCCCTCCGCCGCCAGCTCTGACGCGGCACAGCACCCTCCCAAACCCACCGCTCCATGCCTCCAACATGCACCCTGCTGGCCTGGCCGCCCCCCCCCGCAGGCACCGCAGCCCTCCTCAGGCTTTGCCAGAGACCCACGAGTCAATCGCCTGTCCCCGACTCACCTTCTCCCTTGGTGCACTCCGCTCCACCCTTGGCTCACACCGGACCCTCGGGGCAGGGCAGCACCAGCCCCTCCACTGGCAGCCACCCCTTTACAGGGAGGGGCCCTGGCCATCAGCCTCACTGCCTGCACCTGGGGCTCCTCCAGCCCCAGCCCACAGCTGGAGCCCAGCAGGAACAGGGGGCCATCGCCTGACCCCCACAGCGTGTCACCTCCTACACTGGGCCCTGTCACAGCCCCTTGCGTGCTGCAAAGGGAGCGCAGTCGCAGCCGTGAGGGCGAAGAAGATGGCAAGTGTTTATTCAGTCACACACACGTAACAGGTCCCGGGAGCAAGTCTGCTCTGCAGCTCGGGACCCCCGACGCTCACCCTGCCCCTGGGACACCTCAGCAGTTGTTCCTGGAGCCACGCTTGCTGGTTCGGCGGGGAACAGACGGACAATTGACTGGCTCCCAGAGCAATGGGCTGCTGGGCAGAGGTGTACATTGACAAAAATGAGAAGCAGGGCACAGGACACTAAAAGAGAAGCGAAAAGTGGCAGCTGGGGACAGCACAAGGCAGGGAATGGGACAGCGAGAGAACGACGGGGGGGGGGGGGGGGGGCCATCACCTGATGCCCACAGCGTATCACCTCCTACCTTCAGCCCCATCACAGCCCCTTGCCCAGTGCAAAGGGAGCACAAATGCAGCCGGTGAGTGTTTATTCAGCACTCTTCGGTGATTCCCGCCGCCCTTCAGCACTCCCTGATTCCCTTCGGCAATTCCCGCCGCCCTTCGGCACTTCCATCCTGCCTTCGGCACTCGCCGCCGCCCTTCGGCGATTCCCGGCACTCTTCGGCACTCGCCGGCGCCCTTCGTTAATTCCCGGCACTCTTCGGCACTCGCTGCCGCCCTTCGGCGATTCCCGGTACTCTTCGCCCATTCCCGCCGCCCTTCGGCGATTGCCGCCGCCCTTCGGCGATTGCCGGCACTCTTCGACACTCTCCGCCGCCCTTCGGCGATTCCCGGCACTCTTCGGCACTCGCCGCCGCCCTTCGGCGATTGCCGCCGCCCTTCGGCGATTGCCGCCGCCCTTCGGCGACTCCCGGCACTCTTCGGCGGTCGAGCCGGGCTGGGGCTGCAGTACCAAATTTTGGTCACCGGGTGGCAGCATCGAGCCACGGGAAAGAGCCCCAACTGCGCATGCGCGGAGCCGGAGCTCCACGACCGCATTTCGCGCATCACGTGGCAGCACAGAGCGCAGCAAAGCGCATGCGCGGTGCTGCCGCTGCAGGACCCGGATGCGAATGAGTAACACGCTGAGGAGGCCTGGGCTCCGCTGTTGTCTTTGCACCTGTCCTCACCTCTGCGCTGTCGGAACTCTGCTCTCCTCATCCCGCCTGCACACGAGGAAGGCTTCCTGTGCAGGGCTTGTCCATTAGCTAAGAACACGACGTCGTATAGTCCGGAACGGCCCTTTAGTCAGCTGGGGTGAGCTGTCCCACCCGTGTCCCCTCCCAACCCCTCGTGCCCCCCAGCCCGCTCGGCGGCGGGGCGGTACGAGGAGCCGAAAAAGCCTCGACTCTGTGCAAATGCTGCTCGGCGGTCGCTAAAACACCAGCATGTTATCAACACTGTTCCCAGCATAAATCCAAAACAGCGGAGGAGGGAGACGGGGGTGGGAGTGGGGTGCAGGGAAGTGTCTGGGAGGCTGCAAGCAGCGCCCTGAGGGCCCAGAAGCAGAGGGGTTATGGGGGGCGGTGCCCAATATGGTGGGGCAGAGGCAGGGGCACGTCCCCGGGGAAAAATAACTCACCTGGCAGAAAACCTCGTGTAGGGGGATGCTCGGGTGGAAGGCATTCGGGAGGGCAGGGAGACACACAGAGGGGGACGGGGAGGAGGACACAGACGGACAGAGGGGTACGTGCGTGTGAAAAGCTGCACGGGGGGGACACACGTGGGGATGACCTATGCCAGGGGGTCCGCCCGGGGTAATCCACAGCAGATAACTCCCCTGGGACAACCCGCAGCAGGCGATCCATGCCGCATAACTGACCCACACCGGATCCATGCTGGATAACGCTCAGCAGTGCTCCTCAAACTGCCAGCATTTCACCCCACATTTAGCCCAAATTAGGGGCTGGGGTGTCGTGGTTTAGCCCCAGCCAGCAACTAAGCACCACGCAGCCGCTCGTTCACTCCCCCTACCCCGATGGGATGGGGGAGAGAATCGGAGGAGTGAGAGTGAGAAACACTCCTGGGTTGAGATAAGAACAGTTTAATAATTGAAATAAAGTAAAATAGTAATGATAATAATAACAATATCATAATAATAGTAATAATAATATCCAAAGCAAGTGATGCACAATGCTATTGCTCACCACCCGCCGACCGATACCCAGACAGTTCCCGAGCAGCAATCGCTGCTCCCCGGCCAACCCCCCCCCCAGTTTCTACACTGCCCATGACGCCGTATGGTATGGAATAGCCCTTTGGTCAGTTGGGATCAACTATTCTGGCTGTGCCCCCTCCCAGTCTCTTGTGCCCCTGGCAGAGCATGGGAAGCTGAAAAGTCCTTGACTGGCATAAGCAGTACTCAGCAACAACTAAAACCATCAGCATGTTATCAACATTCTTCTCCTACTAAATCCAAACCACAGCACTATGCCTGCTGCTAGGAAGAAAATTAACTCTATCCCAGCCGAAATCAGGACATGGGGTTTGTTTGGGTTTTGTTGTGTTTTTTTCCTTTTTGGCATTTCCACAATAGAAAACTGGCATTTGTTTGCTTTTTCCAAACATATTCAATTCTGGGGTTTTTCAGCACTTTCCCACAACATAAAAATTGGTGATTCTTGCTTTTGGTTTCATTCTTGAGAAAGAGGGGTTCTTTTGGGTTTTTGGGGTGGGGTGTTTTTTTGGTTGGGTTCCCCCCCCCCCCCCCCTTTCTTTCCAGCTGCACAAATCCAGGTGCCTTTGGCTTTCCCAAGAGCAGCAACAGCTTCACAAATATTTAGACCCAGAACAAGGGAGAAAAATAAAACAGCTTCATCTCACGCACAGGAAAGCAGCAGACAAAGGGTCGGCATTTAGAGCCTTTACAGAAAACAGGCATTCTCCTTCCGTTCCTAAACCCATCTCTTAGGTCGAAATATTGCAACACTACTATGGCAGTATTGATCAGGGAACAACGGCCCCGCCACCACACAGCCTATCCTCTGATGCTAGGGGACCTATTTTTCCACACACGACCCTGGCTTTCCCGAAAAATTTATGCTCACCAAAAATAGCCATTTGGAAAATATTGCCAAACAACAGTTGGCAATAAAACTTCAATCTTTGACACACGCAAATTTTTGGTAATTTGCTATTTGCTTCTTGTTTACTGCTGTTCTTCCTTCAGAAATTCTACTTGTAGCCAAGTGACTCGCTACCGGTTCAAGCATTTACCTTCCTGGTATTACCACGACATGGACACAGGCAAGTAACTTCACTGCTCTTCTAAACCGATCCAAATTAAAATTAGAGCCATGAACGAGGAGGGAAAGAGCAGAAAAGTAGAGGTCAGGCAGCAACAGAGCCCTGCAGGCTGCCACCGGTCAACACTGCACTCTTTTTAAAACAAACAAACCAACCAACCAACCAACAAAAAACCAAAAACCTCCCAAACATCAAAACCCAACACACAAAAACCAGCAACAACAAACCAAAATCATGACCATGTATCTTTTTTTTCCTTTCGGAGCTCCTCCCTGTCTCACCATGCTGTCTTGTCAGAGCATGAAGCGCAGGCGATCTCTGTTTCCCCGATGACATTTGCATGTGACGAATACACATTCACAAGTAGCCCAGATCTCTACGACTGGTATCATGCTTATGGTTTTAATAACCATAATTCAGTTTTATTGACTGACGCGTTTGTGAGGACGCTAATTAACTTTCAAACGTAGCCTCTCCTGGGGTGGGGGGGAAGGGGGAACCCAAATGTCTTAGAGACTGAAAAAAAATGACGATTCAGAGCTCCCAACCATGAGGGAGCGGTGAGGAAATTCATGAAAGTGAAGACAAACAGCAGCAACATTAGAGTGAAATTTGGCTTCAATTCTGATCATGTACTTAAGAGACTCCCCAGGTCTACACCTCATTCCTATGAATGACCAGTCCTTTGTTGGAAGGGCAAACTTTTTTTACTTCAAAGTCCTAGATCGAAGGTTCCATGGAACAGAATGCGGATTGAGCCACAGGACAACACGCCACCAACATTCTAATGAAAGCAAACAAAGAAACAAAAAAAATCATATCAAAATCAAGTTTAAGCACCAGTTTCCATCACGTGTCATTCATTATGCTTCTACTGGCATGTAGCTGCTCAAAAATCAACTATGCCGATACCACATATTACTAAAAATTTAGCGACGCACAGAAAAATAAAAGGCTATTGCCAACTTGCCCATAAAGCTAGTATGAACAAACAGAAGAGAAACACTTGACCCTAACGAAAGTTACAGGCAGCTCTTAATTTATCCTAGATGAAAGTTTGTTCTTTTACCTGAAAGGAAAACATTCGTGACTCCCAAGGGACCAATGCAGGAACGAGGCATACTCCGTTAACTGCAATTTTTCATCAGCTTTTCAGCACTGGCACAAGATTTGCCTTTTCTCTGGGTTTGATCATAGAATCATAGAATGCTTTGGGTTGGAAGGGACCTTTAGAGGTCATCTAGCCCAACCCCCCTGCAGTAAGCAGGGACAGCTTTAACCAGATCAGGTTGCTCAGAGCCCCGTCCAACCTGACCTTGAATGTTGCCGGGGATGGGGCCTCTACCACCTCTCCGGGCAACCTGTTCTAGTGCTTCACCACCCTCATTGTAAAAAAATTTCTTTCTTATGTCTAGTCTAACTCTATTCTTCTTTAGTTTAAACCCATTATTCCTGGTCCTGTCACAACAGGCCTTGTTAAAAAGATTCTCCCCATCTTTCCTGTCAGCCCCCTTGAAGTACTGGAAGGTCTTCTCGCAGCCTTCTCTTCTCCAGGCTGCACAACCCCAGCTCTCTCAGCCTGGCCGCATAGGAGAGGTGCTCCAGCCCTTGGATCATTTTGGTGGCCCTCTTCTGGACCCGCTCCAGCAGGTCCATGTCCTTCCTGTGCTGAGTACACTTGTGCAGAGTATCTGTAGTGTCCTCAAACTCACAAAGGTTTCTCAGCCCGACTCACGCCGAGAGCAGCAGAGGCAGCCCAGCCCCAGTGAGGAGCAGCCAGGGATGGGATGGGACCGGGCTGCCTCTACTCACCCCAGCCGGGCAGGGGCTTGGCCCCAAAACCCCTCAACAACCCCGCTGCAGCATTTGTCCCAGGGCTGCTTCCACCCCCGCCAGCCCTGCAGAGAGAAGGAGCAAGAAAACATTCAGACCGTGAGCAGGACAGAGGGAGACAGAGATGGTGGGGAGTGGAGAAGAGGAAGAAGAAAGGAGGGACAGAGACAGTGACAAAGAGAAAGAAGCATTGGGGCAGAAGGAGAGACAAAGAAAAAAAGACAGACAGGAAGAAGGCTAGGAGATGAGGAGCGTGGGGAAGAAGGACAAGGAGCAGGACACAGCTTGTCCGAGAAAGACAGGGAGCAAGACAAGGTGATCCAGAGAGAGAAAAAAGGGAGAGGAAGGCAGGACAAAGTGCAAGACAGGCAAAAATTAGAGCCAGGAAGCAGGACAGAGATGGAGGGAAAAAAGGCCTAGGATGGGTAGCAGGACGGGGGGGGGGGGGGAACCAGCACCAGGCTGCAGGACAGAGATGGAAAAATTAAAAATAGAGACACAGGGAGCACGACAGAATGACAGAGAGAGAAAAAAGGGATGGAGCGCAGGACAGCATTGGAAGGAAAAACACAACTGTGATGAGCAGTGGTACAGAGAGATATGGAGATCCAAAAGAGAGAAAGGAAAGAAGGGACAGCCAGCTGGACAGGGGGACACAGTTAGAAAGAATGGAAGAGGGAATGGGGCAGAGGGAAAGACAGACAGAAAAGATAGTGAGAGAAAGCAGGGCAGAGGGACAGCAAGAGGAAAAAAAGAAAGGGAGAGAGCGCTGGACAGAGATGGAGAAAAAAGCAGCAGGGACAGAGCACAAGAGACAGAAAGAGCGACAGGGAGCAGGGCAGATGGGGGGGGCGGGGGGCGGAACCCAGGGCAGCAGCAGGATGGAGATGAAGGAGAAAAAAACACCTGGGATGGTCAACAGGACAGAGACGAACATGAATACGGGCAGGGAGTGGGACAAAGGAAAATAGCGAGAAACGACGGGATAGGAAGCGAGACACAGCAACAGAGAATAATAATGACAATGAGAGAGAGAAAGACAAAGACCTTGAGAAACACAGGGGGTTGGAGAAAGAAAGGGAGGTATTAGGAGCCCTGCAGAGAGACAGAGGACAACAAAAACTAGGGCAGGAAGCAGACGGTGAGCTACAGAATGAAAAAAAGCAGTGACAGTGAGCAAGACAAAGGGACAGAGAGAGAGAAAGAGAAGGAAGGAAGGAGGGAGAGCGATAGGAAGGCAGGGACACGGAGCAGCACGTACAGGCACAGAGAGGAAGAGAACGCCAGGGAACAGGTCAGAGAAGGGGGGGGGGGGGGGGGGGCGGGGCGGATAAAGAGACAGATACAGATCAGGACAAAGAGACGGCAAAGGGAAAAAACAGCGATGGGCTGCAGGACTGAGATGGAGAATGGGGGTGGGGGGAAGAGGGAGAGGGAGCAGGACAAAAGCGCAGAGAGAAAAAGAAAAGGGAGTGGTAGAACAAGCGAGATGAAGGAAGAGAGGGAGTGGGAGAGAAGAATAGAAAGGAGACGAGAGGTGCAGGGAAGGGGCGGGGGGGGCAGAATCGCAGCAGCGTGAGAAAGCGAGGGGGCCAGGGGCGGGGCAGGGAGGGACCCGGACACACGGGAGGGGAGACAGGGCCCCGAGGGCCCGGGACTCACCGCAGCTCTCACCCTCGGGAGAACATGCCAGCTCGGACGCTGTTTCAGCTTCTCTCCTCCCTTCCTCTGCTGTAACTCCGCTCGCTCGGCCGGCCTCCCCCTGAGAGAACACACGGGGCTCTCCCGGCTCTCCCGAGAGCACGGGGCCAGCGGGCAGGCGACACCCCCGCACCCCCAAAGGGGCTCGCTCGCCTCACCGGGGCTCCTGCCCGCCGCCCGCCACCGCTCATCACGCCCAGCACCCTGCCGCGCTGCAGCGGCAGCCAAGGCTGCGGCGGCGCTGGTGCCGACCCGCGCGGTGCCGGTGCTGCGGGAACCGCGCTCGCCCGGGGCCAGCACCGGCGCTGCTGTTCTGCCTCGTGCGCGCCGAGAGCACGGCCGGGGGCGGCAGCGGCGTTTCCTTACCGGCGGGCAGCGCCGAGCACGGCGGCATCGCGTGGCTGGTACCGACGGGCCGCCCCCTGGATCCCGTGGCCGCAGCAACGCGCATGGGCGGCTGCCGGGCTGCAGTACCGGACTTTGGTCACAGGGCGGCAGCAGCGAGCCCGGGGAAAGCGCCCCACGGCACTTTGCGCGGGGCTGGAGCTGCAGTACCGAACTTTGGTCACACGGTGGCAGCACCGAGCCCGGGAAAGCGAACACCGGAGGGAAGGGGCCGGGGCCGGGGCGAGGGAAAACCACGCAAACCAAACCCCACAAGCTACACGCTGCAGGGCAGAGAGGCAAGAATTAAGAAATAGGGACAGGGAGCCGGAAAAAAAGAGCGCGGGAGGGCACAAAAGGTAGCAAAGCGTACAGAAAGAAGGGGGGGAGGGCAATTCTAAACTAGGGTCCTCGGGGAGCCAGTGACAGCGAGATGGACAAAGGCAAAAAGCGACAGGCTACAGGGCGGAGAGCGAGGAATTCACGAGCAGGGGCAGAGCGCTGGCCAGAGAGAGACGGAGAAAGGCTGCGGCTGCAGTATCCATTTTTTGGTCACAGGGTGGCAGCAGCGAGCGCGGCAAAGCTCGCCCCCCGCGCATTGAGCGGGGCTGGAGCTGCAGTACCGCATTTTTCTCACCAGACAGCAGCACTGAGCGCTGGAAAGCGCGCTACTGCGCATGCGCGGTGTCAGAGCCGCAGTGCCCCATTTCGCTCAACATAGGACAGCACTGAGCGCGGGAAATCAGCCCCACTGCGCATGCGCAGGGCAACAGCGCCGGCTGCCCGGAGCATCTTCAAAATTCTTTTCCGATTATTCCGCAGATTGAGAAATGGCTGCTACCTCAGCCCCGCTTAGACCACCCAAAGGCGGCAGCTACTGACTGCGGGGGGGTCCAAGAGCAGGGCTTGTATTGCTCTGCCCGCTTCCCACTCGCGGCCCACGTGGCGCGGCGTGTGCTGCTTCCGCTGCCAGAAGCATCCCAGCGGCTCGACTATGTCGGGGGGGGGCGGGGGGGACCGTACAGCGGCATCACCCCCCCCCAAGAGGGGGGGGTTGGGTGCCCCGCTGGGACCCAGGGGAGCCCCCCTGAGGGACCCATGGGTCTGGGTGGCCCCCGAGGGCAATTCCCGCCTCCCTTCGGCGATTCCCGGCACTCTACGTCAATTCCCGACTCCCTTCGGCGATTCCCGGCACTCTTCGGCAATTCCCGACTCCCTTCGTCAATTCCTGGCACTCTTCGGCAATTCCCGGCACTCTTCGGCACGCCCCGCCTCCCTTCGGCTATTCCCGCCCCCCTTCGGCCATTCCCGCCTCTCTTCGGCGATTCCCGGCGCTCTTCGGCGATTCCCGGCACTCTTCGGCACTTCCCGCCTCCCTTCGGCACTTCCCGCCTCCCTTCGGCGATTCCCGCCTCTCTTCGGCACTTCCCGACCCCCTTCGGCGATTCCCGGCGCTCTTCGGCGATTCCCGCCCCCCTTCGGCACTCCCCGCCTCACTTCGGCACTTCCCGGCACTCTTCGGCAGGCCCCGCCCCCCTTCGGCGATTCCCGCCTCTCTTCGGCGATTCCCGGCACTCTTCGGCGATTCCCGCCGCCCTTCGGCGATTCCCGCCGCCCTTCGGCACTCCCCGCCTCCCTTCGGCACTTCCCGGCACTCTTCGGCACTCCCCGCCTCTCTTCGGCGATTCCCGCCCCCCTTCGGCACTTTCCGGCGCTCTTCGGCACTCCCCGCCCCCCTTCGGCACTTCCCGGCACTCTTCGGCACTTGCCGCCTCCCTTCGGCTATTCCCGCCCCGCTTCGGCCATTCCCGCCTCTCTTCGGCACTTCCCGGCACTCTTCGGCGATTCCCGCCGCCCTTCGGCACTCCCCGCCTCCCTTCGGCACTTCCCGGCACTCTTCGGCATTCCCCGCCTCTCTTCAGCGATTCCCGCCCCCCTTCGGCACTTTCCGGCGCTCTTCGGCACTCCCCGCCCCCCTTCGGCAATTCCCGGCACTCTTCGGCACTTGCCGCCTCCCTTCGGCGATTCCCGGCACTCTTCGGCGATTCCCGCCGCCCTTCGGCGATAGAGCGGGGCTGGGGATGCAGTACCAAATTTTGGTCACCGGGTGGCAGCACCGAGCCCCGAGAAAGAGCCCCACTGCGCATGCGCGGAGCCGGAGCTCCACGACCGCATTCGCACACCACGTGGCAGCACAGAGCGTGGCAAAGCGCATGCGCGGGGCTGTCGGTGCCGGTCCCGCTTTGGCGCGCCGGGCGTCCGCCGCGTCTTCAAAATTCTTTTCCGATTATTCCGCAGAATGAGAAATGGCTGCTACCTCAGCCCCGTTTAGACCACCCAAAGGCGGCAGCTACTGACTGCGGGGGGTCCAAGAGCAGGGCTTGTATTGCTCTGCCCGCTTCCCACTCGCGGCCCACGCGGCGCGGCGTGCGCTGCTTCCGCTGCCAGAAGCATCCCAGCGGCTCGACTATGGCAGCCCCGGGCAGCATCCGGCTGCTCCGAAAGCCTGGGCGCTCTTTCTGTCCGTGCCCCCTGCACCCCATTACCTTGGAAGCAGAAGCAGCACAAGGAACCGCTAACGGGTTTTCTTTTTTCCCTTTGCAGTAAGCACCCGGCATTGCTGTATTGCTCTGCACGTACAATCCGGGTCACGCCAGATGCTGCGGAAAGATTAAAACAAACCAACCAAACAAACAAAAAGCAGCAACACACATGGCATCCTCAAGGCAGGCGAGAAGAGACGAAAGCTGCTTTGTGACAGAGGGGCAGATACGTTTATCGGGAAACAGCACGCCCAAGCAGACTGGATGCGAATGAGCAACACGCTGGGGAGGCCTGGGCTTCGCTGTTTTCTTTGCACCTGTCCTCACCTCTGCGCTATTGGAACTCTGCTCTCCTCATTCGCCTACACACAAGGAAGGCTTCTTGTGCAGGGCTTGTCCATTAGCTGAGAACACGATGTCGTGTAGTCCGGAACGGCCCTTTAGTCAGCTGGGGTCAGCTGTCCCGCCCGTGTCCCCCCCCAACCCCTCGTGCCCCCCAGCCCGCTCGGCGGCGGGGCGGTACGAGGAGCCGAAAAAGCGTCGACTCTGTGCAAACGCTGCTCGGCGGTCGCTAAAACACCAGCGTGTCATCAAGGCTGTTCCCAGCACAAATCCAAAACAGCGGAGGAGGGAGACGGGGGTGGGAGTGGGGTGCAGGGAAGCGTCTGGGGGGCTGCAAGCAGCACCCTGAGGGCCCAGAAGCAGAGGGGTCATGGGGGGCGGTGCCCAATATGGTGGGGCAGAGGCAGGGGCACCTCCCAGGGAAAAAATAACTCACCTGGGGGAAAATTCATGCAGGGGGATGCTCGGGTGGAAAGCATTCGGGAGGGCAGGGAGACACACAGAGGGGGACGGGGAGGAGAACACGGACGGACAGAGGGGTACGTGCGGGGGAAAAGGCGCACGGGGGGACACGCGTGGGGATGACCTACGCCAGGGGGTCCGCCCGGGGTAATCCACAGCAGGTAACTCACCTGGGACAACCCGCAGCAGGCGTTCCACTCCGCGTTAACTGACACACACCGGATCCACGCTGGATAACGCTCAGCGGTGCTCCTCAAACTGCCAGCGTTTCACCCCACATTTAGCCCAAATTAGGGGTTGGGGTTTGTTTGGGTTTTGGCTTTTTCCTTTTTTTTTCCTTTTTGGCTTTTCCACAATGGAAAACTGGCATTTGTTTGCTTTTTCCAAACATATTCAATTCTGGGGTTTTTCAGTGCTTTTCCACAACATGAAAATTGGTGATTCTTGCTTTTGGTTTCGTTCTTGAAAAAGAGGGGTTCTTTTGGGGGTTGGAGATTTTTTTGGTTGGTTGAGGTTTTTTGTTTGCTTTCCAGCTGCACAAATCCAGGTGCATTTGGCTTTCCTGGGAGCCCCAAATTGCTGGGTGTCATCCCCCCACACCCCAGGTTGTTCTTTCTCCCCCCCCCCATTGCAGACCCAGAATCAGGGGGTTTGGGGTATTTTTGTGCTGTGGCAGCAGCTCCTGCTCTGTGTGTGTGGCCCCACGGGGGAAAGTCGCGACTTGGGAGAATCACTTTACACTTACGTATCTACACACATTCATATATTCAGGGAATATATATGGTTTTTATATATATTTTCTATTTACACTTATGTAAGTCTGAACAAACATATATTATATTTACACTTTTATATATTTACACATACATCTATTGTCTTGTTGCTGACGAAAATTACAGCCACAAAAGACGAGGGAAAGAGAAGAGAAGGAGAGGTCAGGCAGCAACAGAGCTCTGCAGGTCAACACTGCACTCTTTTTTAAAGAAAAAAAAAACACACACACACAAACAAATGAACAAAAAAAAAAAAAACCCCAAACCCCGAAACACCCCAAACATCAAAACCCAACACACAAAAACCAAGCAACAACAAACCAAAACCCCGACGACATATTTTTTTTCCTTTCGGAGCTCATCCCTGTCTCACCATGCTGTCTTGTCAGAGCATGAAGTGCAGGTAATCTGTATCCCGATGACGTTTGCATGTGACAAATACACATTCAGAAGTAGCCCAGATCTCTACGACTGGTATCATCCTTATGGTTTTAATAACCATAATTCAGTTTTATTGACTGATGCGTTTGTGAGGACACTAATTAACTTTCAAACGTAGCCTCTCCTTGGGGAGGGGGGGGACCCAAATGTGTTAGAGACTGAAAAAAAATGACGATTCAGAGCTCCCAACCATGAGGCAGCAGTGAGGAAATTCATGAAAGTGAAACCAAACAGCAGCAACATTAGAGTGAAATTTGGCTTCAATTCTGATCATGTACTTAAGAGACTCTCCAGGTCTACACCTCAATCCTATGAATGACCAGTCCCTTTGTTGGAAGGGCAAACTTTTTTTACTTCAAAGTCCTAGATCGAAGGTTCCATGGAGCAGAATGCGGATTGAGCCACAGGACGACACGCCACCAACATTCTAATGAAAGCAAACAAAGAAACAAAAAAAATCATATCAAAATCAAGTTTAAGCATCAGTTTCCATCACATGTCATTCCTTATGCTTCTACTGGCATCTAGCTGCTCAAAAATTAACTATGCTGACACCACATATTACTAAAAATTTAGTGACGCACAGAAAAATAAAAGGCTATTGCCAACTTGCCCATAAAGCTAGTATGAACAAACAGAAGAGAAACACTTGACCCTAACGAAAGTTACAGGCAGCTCTTAATTTATCCTAGAGGAAAGTTTGCTCTTTTACCTGAAAGGAAAACATTCGTGACTACCAAGGGACCAATGCAGGAACTAGGCATGCTCCAGTAACTGAAATTTTTTGTCAGCTTTTCGGCACTGGCAGCAGATTTGCCTTTTCTCTGGGTTTGACGTAGAGTATCTGTAGAGTCCTCAAACTCACAAAGGTTTCTCAGCCTGACTCGCACCGAGAGCGGCAGAGGCTGCCCAGCCCCAGCGAGGAGCAGCCGGGGATGGGATGGGACCAGGCTGCCTCTGCTCACCCCGGCCAGGCAGGGGCTCGGCCCCAAAACCCCTCAATGACCCCACTGCAGCGTTTGTCCCAGGGCCGCTTCTGCCCCCGCCGGCCCTGCAGAGAGATGGAGCAAGAAAACGTTGGGTCCATGAGCAGGACAGAGGGAGAGAGAGATGGGGGGGAGTGGAGGAGAGGAAGAAGAAAGGAGGGACAAAGACGGCGACAGACAAAAAAAAAAACATTGGGGCAGAAGGAGAGACAAAGACAAAAAGGCAGACAGGAAGAAGGCTAGGAGATGGGGAGGGTGGGGAAGAAGGACAAGGAGCAGGACACAGCTTGTCCGAGAAAGACAAGGAGCAAGACAAGGCGATACAGAGAGAGAAAAAAGGGACAGGAAGGCAGGACAAAGTGCAAGACAGGCAAAAATTAGAGCCAGGAAGCAGGATAGAGACGGAGGGAGAAAGGCCTAGGACGGGTAACAGGACAGAGAGGGCGGGGGGGGAAATCCAGCACCAGGCTGCAGGTCAGGGATGGAAAAATTAAAAATAGAAACACAGGGAGCACGACAGAATGACAGAGAGAGAAAAAAGGGACGGAGAGCAGGACAGCATTAGAGGGAAAAAAACAACTGTGATAAGCAGTGGGACAGAGAGATATGGAGATCCAAAAAATACTGAGCAAGAGAGAAAGGAAAGAAGGGACAGCCAGCTGGACAGGGGGACACAGTTAGAAAGAACAGAAGAGGGAATGGGGCAGAGAAAAAGACAGAAAAGACAGTGAGAGGAAGCAGGGCAGAGGGACAGCAAGAAGAAAAAAAGGAAAGGACAGAGAGCTGGACAGAGATGGAGAGAAAAGAAGCAGCAGGAACAGAGGACAAGAGACAGAAAGAGCAACAGGGAGCAAGGCAGGGGGAAAAAAAAAAAAAAAAACCAGGGCAGCAGCAGGATAGAGATGGAGGAGAAAAAAACACCTGGGACGGTCAACAGGACAGAGACAAATGTGAATACGGGCAGGGAGCGGGACAAAGGAAGAGGGGAGAATGGGCCCAGGACTCGCCACAGCTCTCGCTCTCAGCGCTGCCAGGAGAACTTGCCAGTTCGGACGCTTCCTTCTCCTCTCCTCCCTTCCTCTTCCGTAACTCCGGTCACTCAGCTATCCTCCACCTAAGAGAACACACGGGTCTCTTACAGCTCTCGCGAGACAAGGCTGCCTAGATGTGTAGCCTCGCTTGCTCGTTCGTGCGCTCTGCAACTACAAGGAGGGATCCTTCCTCACCGGGAGAGGCAGGTGCTCTCTTGCCTGCAGCGGGAGGCAGCTGCCGGCTGGATCCTCTTTGGTTTTGTCGTGGTTTAGCCCCAGCCAGCAGCTCAGCACCACGCAGCCGCTCGCTCACTCCCCCTGGCCCGGTGGGATGGGGGAGAGAATTGGAGGAGTAAGAGTGAGAAACACTCCTGGGGTGAGACAAGAACAGTTTAATAATTGAAATAAAGTAAAATAGTAATGGTAATAGTAACAATATAATAACAATGCTATCCAAAGCAAGTGATGCACAATGCTATTGCTCACCACCTGCCGACCGATGCCCAGACAGTTCCCGAGCAGCGGTCACTGCTCCCCGGCCAACCCCCCTCCATTTATATACTGAGCATGACGCCGTATGGTATGGAATAGCCCTTTGGTCAGTTGGGATCAACTGTTCTGGCTGTGCCCCCTCCCAGTTTCTTGTGCGCCTGGCAGAGCAGGGGAAGCTGAAAAGTCCTTGACTGGCATAAGCCGTACTTAGCAACAACTAAAAACATCAGGGTGTTATCAACATTCTTCTCCTACTAAATCCAAAACACAGCACTGTGCCTGCTACTAGGAAGAAAATTAACTCTATCCCAGCCAAAACCAGGACAGTTTATTCTTCAGCTGCTTTACCTGTCTCTGCCCTCGCCAGCCTCAGCCACAGCAGCTCTCCTCCACAGCCAGCAAGCGCTCCGCCTGTCCCTTTTCGCCCCCACACCGCTAGGAGAGCGAGGCCAGGCACAGACAACCCATGCCAGTCTGAAGCTGGGGCAGTCAACGGCATCTCCAGGGGAGGAACGGGCAACCGTGTCCTCAGTGCGGCCTCTGGGAGGGGTAAAGAACAACCAGTGGCCATTATTACCAGAGCGTGCCCCCGGCCACAGCCCCTCCTTATGCAGGGGCTTCTGCAGACACCGCTCCTTCCCTGCACTGCTGCTATCGGTACCGCATTAAGGGAGAATCCAGCGCGTTCGAGGGGCAGCTTCCAGCCTTCGCAACAGGGCTTGGGGGTGATCTAGGGCTACAGGACAAGCTTCAGGGCAGCTGCTGGAGCTGGAAGCAGCTGCATGGGCTCAGTGGGCCCAGGGGGGGCTCAGGGCGAGCTCTGGCGAGTTGGGGACGTGCCCGGCGTCTGCGCCTGGGCCACGTCCTCCTCCTTCCCTCCTATGGCCGCTCTCTCTCGGGGAACTCCCTGGGGCTGCCCCGACCCCGCTCGCCCCCAGCTGCCCGGCAGCCTGCCGCAGCGGCAGCTTTGAAGCTTCCCCTCCCGACACCCCCGGGTGCCCGGCGGGCAGCAGACACCCCTGCACCCACCGAAGGGGCTCGCTCACATCACATCGCCGCTGCTCCCGGCCCTTACCCGCCACCGGCAATCGCGCCCGCCGCGCCGCCATGCCGCTCCCGCACACTGCGCATGCGCCGGACACCGACGGCGCGCCGGAGGGGCCACACCCGGCGCGCGAACGCCGGGACGCAGCACCGCGATTCGGCCGCCAGGCTGCCGCGTGACTGGGCCGTGCCGCGAAAACTACAGCTCCCGGCATGCTCCGCGCAGGCGACATGGCCGACCGCAAGCCCCTTTCCCAGCACCGCAGCTGCCGGCACGCCGCGAGAGGCAGCCGGCCCCGCTTTCTCCCTTGCGGGGACGCCGCCGTTCCCCCCGCCCGCCGGCGCCCCCGGGAGCCCTGCCGAGCCCTCGGCACAGCCCCGCGCTCCTCAGGCAGCCCCCGCCGCCCGGCTCCGGCGCACGGCGCGGCACTCCCCCTGCGCCCGGGCTCCCCTCGCCGGCAGCTGCGACGCGACGCGACACGACACGGCACGGCACGGCACCCCCGCAGGCACCGTCGCCCTCCCGGTCCATCGCCCGGCCCCTGCTCACCTCCTCCCTCGGTGCAGGTGCAGCCACAGCCCGGCGACCGCTCCGCTCCTCCCTTGCCTCACACCGGCCCCTCCACGGCCCCCCGGGGCAGGGCAGCACCGGCAGCACCAGCCCCTCCACCGGCAGCCACCCCTTTACAGGGAGGGGCCCTGGCCATCAGCCTCACTGCCCGCACCTGGGGCTCCTCCAGCCCCGGCCCACAGCTGGAGCCCAGCAGGAAGGAACAGGGGGCCATCGCCTGACCCCCACAGCGTGTCACCTCCTACCCTGGGCCCCGTCACAGCCCCTTGCCCGGTGCAAAGGGAGCGCAAATGCAGCCGGCGAGTGTTTATTCAGTCACGCACGTAACAAGTCCCTGGAGCGAGTCTGCTCCGGGACTCGGGGCCCCCGACGCTCCCCCTGCCCCTGGGACACCCTGGCAGTGGTTCCGGGAGCCACACTCGTCAGTTCGGCGGGGAACGGACAGAGGCGGAGGATGTCAAAAATGAGGAGCAGGGCGCTGGACAGGGGGGTGTAGAGAGAAAGCACGAGGCAGGGAATGGGACAGTGAGAGAAGGACGGGGACAAGGGAGCCCGACAGAGGTGGAGAAAGAAGCAGCAGGGAGAGGCTGCAGAAAGGGGGAGAGGGAGGAGGACAGACACTGACAAAGAGGGTCGGGGAGCAGGATGGAGATGCGGGAGAAACCTGGGACGGGCAGCAAGACAGAGAGGGAGGAGAGAAGAACAGGGGCAGGAAGCCGGACCGAGACAGATGGAGAAAGACAAAAAAGCAGCGGCAAGAACAGGGCAGAGAGGGAGGAATGAAACAACAGGGACAGGGAGCCAGGACAGCGAACAACGGAGGGAAGGGGCCAGGGCTGGGGGGGGAACAACACAAACCAAACCCCACAGCTACACGCTGCAGGGCAGAGAGACAAGAATTAAGAAATAGGGACAGGGAGCCAGAAAAAAGAGAGCAGGAGGGCACAAAGGGTAGCAATGCGTACAGAAAGAAGAGGGGGGGGCAATTCTAAAATAGGGTCCTCAGGGAGCCAGAGACAGCGAGATGGAGAAAGGACAAAAGCGACAGGCTACAGGGCGGAGAGGGAGGAATTCACGAGCAGGGGCAGAGAGCTGGCCAGAGAGAGACGGAGAAAGGCAAAAGATCACACGGGCGACAGGGCAGAGAGGGAGGAATTCGAAAACCAGGGATGGGGAAATGGACAGAAAGAGAGGCAGAAATAAAGTGGGGGGGAAGCGACGGGCCACAGGGCAGAGAGGGAGGAATCGACAAATAGGGGCGGGGGACCAGACAGAACACGGTGTAGAATGGAAAAAAATAGCAGTGGGCTACAGGGAGGAGGGAGGAAGTAAAGAACAGGGACCGGGAGCCAGACAGAGAGGCATGGAGAAATAAAACCCCTAAAAAACAGCAATGGGCTGGTTAGATAGATAGCGCCAGGGAGCCGAACAGAGAGAGATGGAGAAAGACAAATAGCATGGGGCTATGGGACAGAGGGAGCCGGACACAGAGAGATGGTGTACTGGATTTGCATGGCAAGGTTTTGGTAGCAGGGTGGGCTACAGGGGTGGCTTCTGTGAGAAGCTGCTAGAAGCTTCCCCTATGTCCAACAGAGCCAATGCCAGCAGGCTCCAAGATGGACCCGCTGCTGGCCAAAGGCCAAGCCAATCAGCGACAGTGGCAGCACCTCTGTGATAACATATTGAAGAAGGGGGGAAAAAAACCAAACCCAAACAATGGGACACAAACTGCAGCTAGAGTGAGGAGTGAGAATATGTGAGAGGAACAACTCTGCAGACACCAAGGTCAGTGACGAAGGACGGGGAGGAGGCGCTCCAGGTGCCGGAGCAGAGATTCCCCTGCAGCCCCTGGTGCAGACCATGGTGAGGCAGCTGTGCCCTGCACCCATGGAGGCCCATGGGGGAGCAGTTATCTACCCGCAGCCCGTGGAGGACCCCACGCCGAGGCAGGTGGATGCCCAAAGGAAACTGTGACCCCCTGGGAAGCCCACACTGGAGCAGGCTCCTGGCAGGACCTGTGGAGAGAGAGGAGCCCACGCTGGAGCAGGTTTGCTGGCAGGACTTGTGACCCCGTGGGGGACCCACGCTGGAGCAGTTTGTGAAGAACTGCAGCACATGGGGAGGACCCTCCTCAGAGCAGTTTGTGGAGGACTGTCTCCCGTGGCAGGGACCCCACGCTGGAACAGCGGAAGAGTGCGAGGAGTCCTCCCTTTGAGGAGGAAGGAGCGGCAGAGACGACGTGTGATGAACTGACCGCAACCCCCATTCCCTGTCCCCGTGTGCTGCTCGGGGGGAGGAGGTAGGGAAATCGGGAGTGAAGTCAAGCCCGGGAAGAAGGGAGAGGTGGGGGGACGGTGGTTTAAGGTTCAGTTTTTATTTCTCATTATCCTACTCTGATTTGACTGGTAATAAACTGTTTTCCCCAAGTTGAGTCTGTTTTGCCTGTGATGGTGATTGCTGAGTGATCTCTCCCTCTCCTTATCTCGACCCATGAGCTTTTTGTTATCTTTTTTCTCTCCCCTGTCCAGCTGAAGAGGGGAGCGATAGAGCAGCTTCTTCGTGGGCACCTGGCATCCAGCCAGGGTCAACCCACCACAGACAGAGATTGCAGGGTGTAGCGGTGGGTACAGGAAGAAGAGGGAGGAATTAATAAATACAGGCAGGGAGCTGGGCAGAGAGGGATGGAGAAAGGCAAAAATAGTGGTGGGGCACAGGGCAGAGGGGAAGAATTACGAAATGGGGGCACCGAGACGGAGAAAAGAAAAAAGTGAAGGGCTACACGGTAGAGAGGAAGGAATTAAAAAACAGGGATGTGAAGCAAGAAAGAGCGAGGTGGAGAAGGGGGTGAGAGGGGTTAAAAAGTGACGGACCAGGAGCTGGGAAAGGAGAAGCGGAGAAAGAAACAGAATCGCAACATGCTACAGGGCTGAGAAGGAAGAAACTGCATAACAGGGACAGGGAGCCAAAGAGAGACAGACAAAGGAAAAACAGCGATGGGCGACAGGACAGAGAGGGAGGAATGAAAAAACAGGGAGCCAGAGCCAGACAGAGAGAGATGGAGGAAGAAAAAATAGCCAAGGGCAACAGGGTAGTGAGAGGGATAGGGAACAGGACAGAGAGATGGAGCAAGAAAGGAAAAAGGACAGGAGGCAGAAAAAAGAGAAAGAGAGACAAGGACAGGGAGCAGGATAAAGGGGTGGAAGAGGAAAAAAACAGCGATGGGCTGCAGGACAGAGGAATTAAAAAAAAAAGTAGACTCAGGGAGCATGACAGAATGACAGAGAGAGAAAAAAGGGACAGAGAGCAGGACAGCATTGGAGGAAAAAAACAACTGTGCCCCAAGGGCCTGGGACTCACCTCAGCACTCGCTCTTGGCGCTGCTGGGAGAAATTGCCAGTTCAGACGCTTCTTTCTCCTTCTCTCCTCCCTTCCTCTTCTGTAACTGCGGTCACTTTATTTTATTCTTCAGCTGCTTTACCTGTCTCTGCCCTCGCCAGCCTCAGCCGCAGCAGCTCTCCTCCACAGCAGCTCTCCTCCACAGCCAGCAAGCGCTCCGCCTGTCCCTTTTGCCCCCACACCGCGAGGAGAGCGAGGCCAGGCACAGACAACCCACGCCAGCCTGAAGCTGGGGCCGTCAACGGCATCTCCAGGGGAGGAACGGGCAACCGTGTCCTCAGCGTGGCCTCTGGGAGGGGGAAAGAAGCAGCAGCAACTGTTATTAGCGTAGATGGCTACTTCCTTCAGGGGCTTCTGGAGACGCCTCTTCCCCTGTGCTGCTGCTAACAGCAGCTGCGTGAAGGGAGAATCCAGCGCTTAAAGCCTTCATGAATGAGCGTGGGGGTGACCTAGGGCTACAGGACAGGCTTCAGGGGAGGTGCCGGAGCTGGGGGCAGCTGCATGGGACAAGTGGGGCCAGGGGAGGCTCAGGGCGAGCTCTGGCGAGTACAGGGATGTGCCCAGCGTCTGCACCTGGGAGATGTCCTCCTCCTTCCCTCCTACCAGCTCGCTCTGGGGTGACTCCCTTGGCCTGCCCTGACCCCACCAGGCAGCAGCAGCGAGGGCCCGGGGGCGGCGCCGGCGCTGCTGTTCCGCCTCGTGCGCGCCGAGAGCACGGCCGGGGGCGGCAGCGGCGTTTCCTTACCGGCGGGCAGCGCCGAGCACGGCGGCATCGCGTGGCTGGTACCGACGGGCCGCCCCCTGGATCCCGTGGCCGCAGCAACGCGCATGGGCGGCTGCCGGGCTGCAGTACCGGACTTTGGTCACGGGGCGGCAGCAGCGAGCCCGGGAAAGCGCGGCAACGCGCAATTTCTGCAACCGCAATAAGCTTGTTCAAGTCGGACAAAATCAGCTGTACTCACCGGTTCCTATCAGTCAAGCAAGGCTAGCAACTGCTCCTAAGCAATATTCCACGTATCTCAACTCCTCAGGCTCAACTCGGACTGTTACGGCACTGTAAGTTTGTCACCCGGGCGCTTCTTGATGGACGCGTAGCAAATCCATCACCCTGCCGAAACGTAAAGGAAGCAAAACCCAATGTTCTGCAGAAAAACCCGAAAAAATAAAATTAGTATATATGTGTACAGGTCAATCTAATATGCACAAGCAAGGTAAATGAGAACATACAAGCCACAAATACACATCCCAGAATAGGATGATATTTGGGCTTCCCATAGCAGAGAAAGAGGGCCAGTTAGGTTAGACTGAGAAGCCTTTAGAAGTTGATTTTTCTGGAACTTTGTGTCCACATTTTGGACATAACTCTGCTCTGCCCGTCATTCCGTTTATGCACAAGCGAGATGATCCACTTCTTGTAACGCCTGTCCCGTAATCCCTATGTGTAAGTATTAGTGCCTGCTGTGCCGCTTGGGTGGATGGTACTCTGCTGCCTACTCAATTCCCTGAAATGAGGTACTTCAGGAGGGTCTAAGCAGACTGGATTGCAACCAGGCTATTGAGGGTGAAAGACTGCTATAGTCCAGGCTGCTGCTAAACAGTCTGTCTCAGAGTGGGTGAAGTTTCGATCCAACCACAAAGTAATGCGGTTCCGATGCTACTGGTACTCGCTTTCACTCAGTTCTGCTTTGTAACAGTGCCGCTCCCATAGTATCAGTGAAGGTGAAAATCCTTATTGGAAAAGGCTCTCCTTGTCTCAGGAATTTTAGGGCAGGAGTTTTTACAACTGCTTATTTAAATTCAGTGAAAGCAGCAGCATATTCCTTGTTCCAGCTCCATTCCAATCCTTCCCAGTAATTTTCATTGCGGTCTGCTGATACCAGCAAAGTTACCTTGCACTGCTGTGAAAAATTAAATTCTCCTAAAACTGCTTTAAGTTGGAGTTGAGAAGAAGCATCTTTTATTCCATGTAATGCTTTAATCTTTCTTCTATCTATCTGTCTTCCCATTTTCCCAGTTACAATGCCTGGGGTAGCACTAATTGAGCCTTACTGAAATGGATCTCTCAACTTTATAATTTAGATAGTTGTCCCACTTCCTCTTCCGTAGCCTCGGTCACTTGACAACCATCTACCTAGGACAAGAACTTGGTGCCCTGTAGCTTTTAAAAGATAATGCTTCATCACGTACACATATATTTGTGTACGCATCATACTTCGTGTTACATATACAGACTTTGCAGTACATGTTGGTGAGCTATTCCCCCAATCACCAGGAGAAACTTAGTTTCTCTTGTTTGGAGATAGAGGTAGCTTTCAATTGGAGCTATTTGATTTTATTACTTTAGTTTGTCCATATTTGTCTGGTGTCTTCAACTTCAGCCATGACAATCTAAAAACTAAGCACGGTATCTTTATATTTTAACATACGCATATAAGATTACAAACAGAACCATCCGAAGCAAAGCTAAGCAAGATGCAGTTAACAATAGTGACAGGGTGCAAGTGGGAGACAGAAATAACAAACAATTGTATCAATGGCTATCAATCTGCTAAACTCATTCACGGATCTTCTGTCTGTTATCTTTTAGCATTTGCTGTCATTGGCTCCATCTCTATAACAAACAAATAAACTTTACATTTCAATTTAACTGAGATGCTGTTAAATATATGCATGTTCCTTTTTCTTTAGCACAGTGGTGGGTTTTTTTCTGTTTTGTTTTCCTCTGTCCTGGTTTCGGCTGGGATAGAGTTAATTTTCTTCCTAGTAGCAGGCACAGTGCTGTGGTTTGGATTTAGTAGGAGAAGAATGTTGATAACACCCTGATGTTTTTAGTTGTTGCTGAGTACTGCTTATGCCAGTCAAGGACTTTTCAGCTTCCCCTGCTCTGCCAGGCGCACAAGAAAACTGGGAGGGGGCACAGCCAGAATAGTTGATCCAAACTGACCAAAGGGCCATTCCATGCCATATGACATCATGCTCCGTATAGAAACTGGGGGGGTTGGCCGGGGAGCAGCGATCGCTGCTCGGGAACTGTCTGGGTATCGGTCGGCGGGTGGTGAGCAATTGCATTGTGCATCACTTGCTTTGTATATTATTATTGTTGTTATTATTATCATTATTATATTGTTATTATTATCATTACTATTTTACTTTATTTCAATTATTAAACTGTTCTTATCTCACCCCAGGAGTGTTTCTCACTCTCACTCCTCCGATTCTCTCCCCCATCCCACCGGGTAGGGGGAGTGAGCGAGCGGCTGCATGGTGCTGAGCTGCTGGCTGGGGCTAAACCACGACATCCTCAAAGGAAACCTCCTAATACACATCACTCGCCATCATGCACGACAGGGTTAAAATTTTGGAAACGTTAAATACAGCAGTCAACCTTTGGTTGTTAGACAGGTAGGAGCATCATCTTATACTCACCTGCAACATCTTCCATAAAACATTGGGTTTATTCTGGTTCAGTATTATTCTACTACTTGGTATGCTCTCGCAAACCCTCCTAAAAACATGATTACCCCCTAGTTCTCTCAATCTTTACCTACAAGATGGATGACATTTAATGAGCTTCCAGGAACCGCAGGCCATTATTCAACCAAAACCAGATCCGTAGGTGAAAGAACAGTGTAGACCCTCTCAAAAAGAGCTACCGGTACTAAATTTAGGAACTCCTGTTACAAAACCCTGTACAGCACTGTTGTTATTATTGGGTAACACGCAATAGAGCAATAGTATATGAAAGAGCATTGATATATTTACAGTCATTCCAGAGGGTTCGTCTCACTGTCCTCCTTCCAAAAGCGTTCACAGCATTGAGTTTGGTGACTAAAAAGTCACCAATAAAACTCAAGTACCCTTCATGCCTTACCAAGTGAGCAAGCTAGTTTACACTGATGGCCTTTCATTGGTAATGAACGCTATCCTGTCAGAATGACCAGTGCAAAAGTCCCTCCGAATGTAATTTCAGCGTGACAGGCTCAGTACTTACCCCCAGGATCCTCTCTATAGTTTGTCACCTGTTTGAGACACTGTACTTCCCTTGTCGAGCTCATTTGTGTGACCTGATGTACTTCTGTAATGCAGAGATTTGCAATAGAAACATTAAGGCTGAAATTAATAAATTACACGCAGAAACATATGTATGAAAGCACCAGAAGAAATGACAAGAAAAGACGGGGCAAAAGAATTACGTGACTTGACAGCACCAGCAGGTCATTGAGATCACGGTCAGAGCCTTGAAACACACAGACTGGGAAAACAAAGGACAGCCTGAGCCTAAAGACAGACTACTCACAGAACAGGAGACAAAAGGACAGGCGGTCAATCAACAACATTGCTTAATGACTCACCGACCTGGATCCCTGAAGGGTACAAAAGGCACTTCCAAAATGAGCACGTGGTCACACAGCAAAAATAACCCAGGAAACATGATGATGACTCCAAATCTGTCATCCTTTGTCCTCTGTTTCACCACAAATAATCCTGGTTGGACTAGCCAGACATACACATCTTGGTCCTTGTTACAATGTGGGTATGGAAAACAAGCATGAAAGACTGACTGAATGAAATCTGTAGGAGAATGAGCATGAGCGACTGCAATCAGTTTTGTTTAAAAAAATCACCTTCCCCTTCTATACAGTCTCACATTTAGCTTTGCTGTATTCATTTTACATCAGTAGCTGCTCCCAATTGATTATTTAAAAATTTCAATAAAACCTCATAGTGTGTGCTTACAGAAGAACGTCAAAGAAGAGAGCGAGCTATTTAGGGAAGCGAGGACACAGCAAGGTTGAAATAGCTTGCCTTTTTGAGGCAATACTTTTTTCCCCCCTTTCACCCAAAGGAAGAGGCTTGGCACACTTACAATTTCTGCTGTTACACCAATAACTTCTTTTTTCACGGTTCACAAAGAAGAAATAACTGTTAAAACCAGTTGGTTTCTCAAAACTAGCCCCGAGTATGAAATTACAGGAAATGTCCTAAACATTTTTGTACAGTGACACATGCACAACTGTGCTAATATGAGCAACCTGAACAGAGGGAAGGCCAAAAAAAAATGAGTATTTTTGTGTACTTGAATACGTGAGGCTTAGAAACCAGATTTCAGATGCACAACATAAATTGCAGGTGAAAAAGCCCTGCAGATGTCATGGCTTCTCAGAATCCTACTGAGTATTTTAAATTGAGCGGAAAGAAAACAGCCAGAATCATTTGCAGAATGATTTGCAATAGCTAATGTTGTTATTGTTAATACCAACAGCAGTAGGTTAAAATTGTGGGATATTTGGTACCCGTGACCTCTTCTTTCCCTGTGTAGACACTGAGTCATGCCAATAGCTATTCTGCTAAACACAAAGGATAAATTACTGCAGTATCATTTATTATGAGGTTATTTGCTCAAAAAATTTCAAAAAGCCGTGGGTACCTTTTAACCCCAACAATGTAAGCTTTAGTGGATCTCAAATGAAGAAAGGAAAAGTTTAGAACATTATTTACACAACTCATAATTAGCATGTGAAACTCATTGCTCTAAGGTACCAAAGAACTTTAATGGATTTTTAAAAGGAGGCAGCTTTTCTCTGCACAAGATAAAGATGTGGTTATTTTTCAGGTCACTTTTGCAAATTCCTTCTTTCAGGGAACAAGTACCCAAGTGACTGAAGGTAGGACGGATTTTCCCTTCACAAGATAATCCAGAAAGACTGCTGTGGGGCTTCCTGGTGATTCTTGTGAACTGGCTTACACTGGCAGAAATAAGAATCTCAACTGATGCAATACTGGACAGATACAGTGCTAACATTCCTCTATGTCTATGTGAAACATTCTATTACTTCTTTGAAATGAGCAGTTCTTAAGATGAACACGACACGCAAGAAGTCTGCAGGCTTGTGACTATATTAGTCAGGAACTTGGTAAACCTTCACCATAGGACACAATGCGAAGTTTATTCACTGTGGGTACGTCAGTCACGGCAATAAAGCAACAGCAAGGCAAATGACACTGAATCAACACAGGACACAGGATACTTAGTTTCCCTGCTAAGGCCCTCTCTACATCATACAGTTCAGCGTCAAGTACCAAGAGTATGCAACAGGGGGAAAAAGTGTCAGTGTCACAGCTTTAACATCAAAATAAACTCCCCAAGGACAGCTTAACTACACACATATATATTATCCTTGACAAATGTGCATTCAGTCCCTTCTTAATCTCCATGGAAAAAATGATTAACATTTTCACAAGCTACCTAGAAGGTCTAGCTGAGTGCTTTTCTTCACTGCTAACATTTTTATTTTATGCTTCATTTCAGTGTCTTTAGAAAAATTAAGACTAAAGTTTTTTAAGATCATGATTCCTCAACTGGCGTCCTCTTTCTATAACCACTTCTCTCCTTTTTCAAAAATCATCATCATATCTCTGCATTTGCCTCTGTTTTAGACTGATCCAACTTGATCCTTCTAATTTTTTTAAGCTCTCCATTCTCTGTATTCTTGACATTATCCAGCTGAGGTTAGCCCAGAGCTAACATAGTACTTCACCTGAAGTCTTACTAACAGAAAGAGCATATTTAACAAACATCAAAGCTCCAAGGCATCTTTTAATGGCGCTTCAGTCACTATGCCCTTCCAGTTTGACAGTGATCCATTGAAACAATGCAGCATTTGGTTTTTTACAGTAAGTTATTGTCCTGGTTTCGGCTGGGATAGAGTTAATTTTCTTCCTAGTAGCAGGCATAGCGCTGTGGTTTGAGTTTAGTGGGAGAAGAATGTTGATAACACCCTGATGTTTTTAGTTGTTGCTGAGTACTGCTTATGCCAGTCAAGGACTTTTCAGCTTCCCCTGCTCTGCCAGGCGCACAAGAAACTGGGAGGGGGCACAGCCAGAACAGTTGATCCCAACTGACCAAAGGGCTATTCCATACCATACGGCGTCATGCTCAGTATATAAATGGAGGGGGGTTGGCCGGGGAGCAGTGACCGCTGCTCGGGAACTGTCTGGGCATCGGTCGGCGGGTGGTGAGCAATTGCATTGTGCATCACTTGCTTTGGATATTATTATTACTACTATTATTATATTGTTATTATTATTTTACTTTATTTTATTTCAATTATTAAACTGTTCTTATCTCACCCCAGGAGTGTTTCTCACTCTCACTCCTCCAATTCTCTCCCCCATCCCACCGGGGTAGGGGGAGTGAGCGAGCGGCTGCGTGGTGCTTAGCTGCTGGCTGGGGCTAAACCACGACAGTTACGCAGTTAACTAATAGAAATCTTGTGTAATCAGCATTTCCAAAGTGCGCTTATGAAAATACCATGTGGGATCTTGTTGCCAATCAAAGTCAGTACGTATGATAGCTGCCGCTTCTTACTTCTCTGGTGTATTGATCTGGCAGGGAAAAAAAATTAGATGGGCTCGACTGACTTCTTGGCAACTCCTTGCTAGCTGTTAATCGTCTTCTAGATGCTAACAAGTTTATCTATTTCAGTATTTTCCAGGAATTGACATCAATCCAGTTGATGTCAACTATGATTTCTCAGCTCTTTCCCATGCCTCTTGCCCCATTTCATACATAGATATTGTGCTTGCCCATTTCTGATCTTATGAAATGTCTGCTCTTCAAGTTCTTCGAGGTAAGCACTAGCAGTCCTGAGATTGCTTCAGTCTCTTCGCCTCATTGTAGATAAGTGACATGAAGTAAAAATAAAATGAGACAAAACGCCTTATTCAAATCTGTGTAAGTGTAGGGGAATGGAAGTTCCTGTATAAGGAGAGAGACACAGAGGGAGAGATATCCATGATCAAATTGCTAGAGGGCTGATACGAAAAATTAAGAATTAGCCTGAAAAAAAGAAATATTGTGAGGCCATGCTAACAAATTAACTTTCTTTTTATCCATAAAATGTCCTATATGTGCAGATCAAAGTATTTTAACACTGATTATTGCGTCTTCATAGTCAGAAACTAGATGAGTAACCACCACAGAAGCGCAAATTATAGTCCTAATTTGTACCTGCTACAAAATGAGCGTTTTATTTTATGAGGATGAAGTTTCTCTTTGTGCAGGGAGAGTTACCACTTGAGATCCACTCCTCAGAGCTATTCAGCATTCAGTGGTTTGTCAAGTTAATAGTAGCTTACATTACATTTACAGCATTAATACCATTAGTATAATTCACAGAGACTCTAAGGAGGCGCTGACACAAAGGCATTACTGTGGTGATCCCCCAAAAAAGATATGATGAGGTAAATGAAAAGTTTGAGGTTTTTTTCCAGACTTATGAGTACACTCATAGGGAGGGAACCCTATGAATTCTATTATGAATATATACTTTTATTGCATGAATACTCATCTGTGGATCATACTGGGAAAAGATATTAATTCATACTGACTCAAAAAATACCCCTTCCTGAGTGACACATCGTTGTATGTGAAATTCTGGATTCCAGGTATGCAATTAAATGCTCTACTTCTCCAAGCATCTCAGTCAACCCTCTGGATAAATAGCCTGAATTGCATAAGTGCAATGTGTTAAAACCCATGAGCTAATATATGGTCACTAGGAAGTTTACATGCCCACTGGTATGACTTACTTGCCTCACCCACCTAATGTGAATTATAATTGGTTTGAACATAAGGAGAGGCCTAAAGTTTTCTCTATAAATGCTGCCATACAACCAGAGCTTGAAGTCTTATCATATAGGCCTACAGTTGCTCACAGAAACACAAAGTCCAAGGCACAGACGAGCAAGGAAGCATGGCTGGTAAGTAAAAAAAAAAAAAAAAAAAAAAAAAAAAAAGTCTCTTTGTGCATAAGGAATGGGTAACTGAATAATGTACCATGTTAGCTTTCTCTGTGGGGTTATGTTTTGTAAAGGGCTCTGAATTGTTGGAGTACACTACATCTGGAGATTATGAATAGGTTGTTTCAGCATTTTTCTTTCCTGAATTTTCCAAAAGACACAAACAAGGAAAAGAAGCTAGTCCATCCATTACCATACTGGAGTCAAATATTATAGAACTGCAAATAGAGCAGAAGACTTTACTGCAAACTGCAAACTATCTTTTAGCATGAAACTTAATGAATCAGAGAACAGTTCAGGTATGAATGAATCTTGAGTTAATGGGAACATTTGTGCCAAGAACATGGGCTAGATTCCTCCCTGTAGATTCAGAGTCAGCAAACTGCAATGCCATTTTAACTATTTGTTAAAATGAGTGTGAAAGGCAAACGCACTTTAAAATACAGACAAAGCAAGCAGATGTCCAGCAGTGAGGTCTTAGGAGGAAAGATACTATATCAATACACTTTAGCAAGGTTGGCCATGTTCTTGCTTAGGCCTGACTTGCTGGGACCTCTGTAAAAATGTGTAACGATGCCTGAGTGCCAATGACGCCACTTTACCTCTTCTAGGCACAGAGCTCATGCTGTGCTGGCTTTATATGGCATAGGCTTGAAAAGCTCAGGAAAATAAAAAACAACCATCCACAGAGCTGAAGCTTGAGGACAGAAATGGCAGGCATTGTTTTCCCCTCGTGGAAGTTAGAAGAGGCACGGTTGCCCCATTCTCACAGTTTTAGGAGAACTGATTGCGTGAACTCTTAGGACACAAGTGTTCATGCGGATACTGTTATTTGAAATAATTCATGTCATTGACCTGACCTACAGCATCTGCTGTTTGCCTGGCTTGATGGTGCTTAGTTAACGACTATCTCAATGCATCTGCTGAGCGTAATACCATCTAAATGTTTACCCGTTCAAGAGCAGAACGTAGGCTGGGAGAGAATCGGGTGCATATGATGGGCGTAAGGCTATTGCTTCCCTCATAAATGTCCTCCACTGAGCAGAGCTTAAATAAATGGCAAAACACAATTTGATAGGTCAAGCTGAAAGATTGGACTGAGTAGAAAAATCCTTCTTTTTAACAAAAAAAACCTACACGGTAAAGCAGACAGTAAAAACCTTCATCTAAAGCAATGGAGAAAAAAAACCATAAACCAATTGTTTCTGCATTGTAACACTTCCTCTTAAGCAATGATTTGCCAATCACTTAGCCAAGACATTTTAGCAAGGTGATCCCTAAAAGGTTCCTCTTTAAGTGTCATACACCAGTCTATCCTTCTTAGCCACAATTTTTTTATCGCACGAAATCCAAGAAGCAATAGCAGCATTTAACGAACAATCTGGTATTTGCTCATCATGGTCAGCACTTGCTTGTGAAATACCCAGGGCCCAAGAAATATCCAAGCCCAAGTTCAGTTGGAGGTGTCAGAAGCGCCCGGGGATGCTTCTCACAGTGCCACACGCAATTTTAATGTAAAAAACCGTGAGGGTCTATGTGCAGGTGTGTGTGCACAGAACTGTTTTCACTACCTCTCTGTCCCTCTGCCCCTCTCCTCCTGCCCCCCGGACAGACACATCCTGCAAATACACACTTTTTTCCCAGAAAGTTTTTATGCATCTGCGGGCCAATCTCTAATGGATCTACTTTAACAAACAGAATCCAGAAGGTGGTGGATAAAGAAAAGGGGAAAGCTCCTAAAAAGATCCTATACATTTGATAGCATGATTCTTTTTTTAAGGGTTTTGATAGTCTGCAGCACACTACTGCTACTAAGGATTCAGCAATTTGTTCCACAGTCTCACACTCAAAATAATTATCTCAGCTTCTGCATGTCACTTTTAAGCTTCCGTGTCATTACAACTAAGGTGTGTCACAGCTGCAAGCATCTTGTTTGTGTCATAGAATTAAAAGCGCTTGCCTGCAGAATGGGACATGTTGGATTCTTAGAAGAAATGACCAGAGCGACGTAGCGATGGGAGCCTGCAAAGAGGTATTCTTTGCTGATGACTGTGCAGCAGTAGCTGGAAGTTAAAACTTCCAAATAATGTCTTTACTCCATTCCAATGGAAGAGATGTGTGCGTAAGTGGGAGAGGTAGGGAAATACATTTAAATATAATAGGTTATAAATAACAGGCTGCGTGTGACTATGTGGGAGCTGTCCGGGGAGCCTAGCATAGGTTCATCCCAGTCTGTGCGCTGTCAGTTTGGCTTATTCCTGTGTACTGGTCCCATGGCAGTTTTTGAAGTTCACATATTAGTATATGTCACTACTGTGTCACTGTCAGTCTCCCTTCTGGAATGAGCCACCTCGTCTGGAATGAGCCAAGATCCCAAGAGAAGATCTGAGCCCAGCTAACAGGGCAGCCTACTTTACACAGACAATATGGGAGCTGACTATGCCAACTTCGGCTCCCTTCAAAGTCTGGCTATTGGAGAACTTCAGGAACAATCAGACATTTTCAATATGGACTTGACCAATCTACATTGGGGGGTTCTAGCCCTGAAGAGTGCTGATGCGAGTCAGTTCATACCACTGTTCTAGGGGCCCAGGCCTCTCCCTAGTGTGGTTCACAAATACAGTATAACTGTAGAAAACCACTTGACTTCCTGTATGTAGCATAGCAGGAGTGGGTTTTGCTGATGAAAATCCTTGCTTAATTATCCAAGAAGGGAATGCGAGGGGAGACAGACTAGCCGAAACTTCTCAGGGTACTCAGGCGGTCCCCAGTGAGTCATGGCCGTACGGTTGTAGCGTGGTGCTTTAGGGGTATGTAAGGAAGAGCTGTGCTCAGAAAGAACAAAGGAGCAGATAGGCTATTCTAGGGGCTGATTTCCCATCCTGAAACAAAGGCACAATTCATAATAGGTGACATTTAATAGAATTCAAGTGTCACCGTGGATTCATACAGAGTTGGTGGGGAAGAGAACAACAGTGCAAAGAAGGAGAGAAAGTAATACTGAGGGGAATTAGTCTGTTACAAAAGATATCCTTCACCGTTCAGTGCTGAACTCTTCTTCCTATATATTAATTTCTTTAACACAGTTACTGGAGTGAGGGAAGAAATCTGGGTATCACTGGAAAAGGATGTCCTGAGTTATATGACTGAACAGGTTCGCAAAAGATGATTCTGATACAGCTTATTCTGGGTACATGAAACAAAATACCAAGACGGCTTAGAGCTTTCATTTTCTGAGGTCCAAAAGAATCTTCTCTTGCTATCCACCAGAGTTTCAAGCACCTACCTGCGCAATCCTTACATTTACAGATGCCGTACAAGCTCTGCAAAATGCTACTTGGCTTACAGGAAGCTGCCCGGGTCAGATGTATTCTGCTTGACTAGTATTCTGACTAGTGTTAATATTTCTCATTAATTCAACCCCCATTCTCAACCTTCACCCATAATCTTTAATCCAAAAGTCCGGTATGTATCATTCATCTGTTTTACAAACAAAGCACGCCAGAGGACTGCAAGGCAACTTAGCCAGCGAATAAACACCAGAAGCTGATGCAACAGATACAACTTGTTCTCCTTGCCATACTGTCTTCCAGAATAAATGGACTGTATCTGTTTTTTGGAACAAGCTGTTTATAACTATACTGTCATACCATCAAATACCAAAACCAGTTATGCCATTGACCTATAGGGCAACAATATCCCACACACTATTGCTGTCGCACGAGAAAAGGTGAAACACATGACCAAATAACCATCAGCAGCTATTTGGTGAATAATCGCTGACTTTTTTTTTTTTTTCCCAACAGTAACTAATCTTTCTGTCAAAGAGAAACAGGTTGCTATGTATCCAAGGTAGGCTGAAATCTTAAAGCAAATTTATTCTGAAAATTGTTAGTGTGTCATTTAAGAGAATTTAACAGTATGGGTAGGAGAGCGTAGCTTAACATCTGAAACCTCTAAAGTTTGGACTTAACATTTTAAAATAAAATTCCAAGAAATTTTAAATTTAAGATTTAAAGTAATCATTTTAAAATCACAATTGCACTTTGCATGCGATAAAACTATGGTCCCTCTTAAGATTAAATATTATTAATGAAGAGAGATTCAAAGCAGCAGTCTGAATTATACCCAGTTAAAGACTGTTTCTTCTAGTAACACCTTTTTATAGGAAATAGGAATAAAATATGTCTGTATATGAAATAGGTTGAACAAGTTCCAATTCTAGAATTTCCAAACATGATCCAAACCTGAAAACAGAACAGTTTGGGCTGCTGAATACTGAGCCCATCCAGTTAAAACTCTGCATTTGGGAAGGCATATAGCTGTGGCCAGCCCAGCGTAATGGCTAGCACTCAGAGGCATCCTTAAGACTGTGCATTGAGTACATAAAATTTTACAGGTCGTTTCATAAAAGTACCAGAATTAGTCTCTGTCTTTCTTAACAGAAAGTGGAGCCACCTGCAAAGCAGAAACAAAAATCACTCTCCTTGAAATTAAGACATTTGTGCACAAATTGACATTGCCATTTGCATGTTCAGAGATATCCTGTAAAAAAAAAAATAGTACCGCACCAGCTTAAGATAACTATTTTCTCACAAGTCACAAAGGTACTTACCTATCACCTCTGTAGTGTGTCATGCAAATATGACATGGAGTGCTTGTCTATTTAACATTGTTAAACAGTAATTACGTGATAAATGAAAAATTGGTTCTTTAAATTTGGCCTGATTAAATTTGGGTCAGAGGCAATAGCTTGCTCACTGTTTTGCAATTACTACAGTGCAGCAGAGAAAAAAAAAAAAAAGCAGCTGCAGGAAAACAACAGATTCAGTGAATTAATTTAAAGAAAAAGTTACTGTAAATATTGCTCATGAAGTATTCCAACATAAAAACAATGCGGTGCAAGAAGGAGTTATGCTATTCCTGCATTTTTATCATTATTACAGAAAGAAAAGCAACTAAATGTTGAAATTCTTATAAATTTAAATACATTAAGAAACTCTTAACAAGTGGCCAGACCGTTAGGGATAAATATTATCCAAGCTTCAGATGTTAAGTTGCAAGGAAATGGGATCAGGATGTGGGGACTGAGAGAGTGAAAAGTGAATGAAAAATGAATCCTCAAGCCCCATTGGTCTGATAAAGCCTGGGGAGCAAAGGCAGCTATCCAAGCTCCACCCCACAGGAAATATTGCAAACAGGCAACTTTACGCCTCGACTTTTAAAGAAGTGAAAGGCACCAGCCATTCCTTAAGTCAACAGAAGTAGAGGAGGCCATTCAGAGCAAAGCTCCAGAAGCTGCTTATACAGGACGTATTGATCACATATGGGCCAAGGTGAGCAAGGGGGAAGCCCCTTCTGCGGTGCTCTGTTTGTTATTTTCTTATATCCATACCTCATATTCAGTTCTGTAATGGACACTGAAAGATCACTACTTCTATAAGGAGTTTTGGTCCAAGAAAAAAAAGGAAGAAAAAGTTCTTCCATCCAGAGTTAGGAGAAGGCTTTTCACAGAAATTGCATTTTTTCACCTATTGTGTGCACGGGAAAAGCAAGCTTATTAGAATGAGATTTGGGAGAACAGGTATATTATCTGATGTTAAAACACTGTATTTTGCAAATAGGAAGGAAGGGAAAGTCTGCAGCCACTTGAAGTTGTCAGACAAGTGCAAATGAAAGACTGACAAATCTGACGTAAGAAGCAGCAAAGCAGAACTTGAAGAAGGTATCATTGCAGTGGCTGAGGGAGGCTACAACGAGCAGAGAAGGTTGAAACCTGAAGTTAAGGCAGAGAGGATACAAAAATTTAGGGTGGGGTTTTTTTTTTTGGTGGTTGGTTTGTTGCAGTGGGGGTTTTTTGCTTACACGCTAATATTTATACATATGCAAATTGAACAGTTTAATAATTATTATAAATGGTCCCATGTTGCTTTTCAAACCTTGCCAGCTAACTCCTGCCTTTCTAAAGACAAATCTTCCCCACGTCTCAGCTTGTTCTACAATAGATGTGCTTCATTACTAAGTTTCTGAAGATGGTTTTTTTTAAAGTAGGTATGTTCCTGAAAAATCAAAGCATGTACTGCTTGCCTTGATACTGTAAAAAAATGTGTTCCCCCCATTTGAACTGTGACTACATTGCTAAGACTACTAATGTAGTTATTTCAAGGCTTGCCTAAACTTGATAAACTTAAGATCATGCTGTAAAAAAATCTTTACACCATGAAATCTGGTTGAACATGGAATAATGATTTTTTTACTCAATAATGTCACAGGGTAGCCGTGTTCCACTACTAAGGACCACACTCTTACTCTTCCTATTCTCCCTCTTGGGCCGGGGGGTGGAGAATAATGAAAATGTTTTTAAAAAGCACACAGTGCCCTTAGGGGGAAAAAAAAAAAAACAACAACTTTTTCTTCTGTACTGCTGCACTTTATTTAAACCATCAAGCTATCTTCTACTGGAGAACTCTTCATAGGCTCTGATGATGTCAGAGCCAAACCAATCTGAGACGCTTATTCTTTGGCCTCTGACCGAAGCCATAGCTCACGTGCAAGAGCTTTCTGCAACATATTATTTCACATACATTATTTTAGAAGTGTTCTCTCTCCAATTCTGCCATCTCTCCCACTGCCAAATGACAGCCCAGTGTCCATCAACTTATTCTTCTTAGGTGCTTCCAACAGATATCAGCTGTCAGTTATATCAGAGGTACATGACACATAAATGGGGCTAGAGATCACTTCATGGTTTAAAATGCAGAAGTGTTTCACAGCTCAGTCAGGTTTCTTTATTTCTTATTCAGAGGCAGGAAGGCTGTGCCTCTGTTAGTGTAACACCATATCTTGGAACGGATGATGCTTCGACAGAATTAGCTGGGTTCAGCCAGATCTTTTATCCAAGTAACTCACAAGTATTCAATTCTCTCAGGGTTCTCTCCTCTCAGATGCCTTTCTGATTTTTCTTTGGTACTGGATATACTACTCCTTCTATACTTAATTAGGAAGATACTCTCTAACAGTCTATGCAAAGCAGAGTCTCTCTCTCTCTCAAAAAAAAAAAAAAAAAAAAAAAAGAAAGAACAAAATGCTCCAAATAAATTATTTCTATTTTTGGTGGAAACCTCACATGGGTCCTAGTTACCTGTAGAAAGTAACACACAATTCTTGAGAGTGTGTCTGTGCTTCTTCCTCCTTGGATGTACCCTCAAGTTTTCTTGCTCTTCTCACTTTTTCATAGCCGCAATGCAGCCAAGTACCAACTGGCACCTGAAAGAAAATGCGAGAGATCACCACACAAGTAAATTTTCTAGCAAAGAGTTGATTGTGAGGAGAGGACAGGCCTTCACTGTCACCTTCAATGGAACAGAACAGCCTGAGCAAAACTTAACATTCATCGCAGAAACAGGTATGGCTCCCAGCTTCTTTCTGTGAAAGAGTAACGCTGCCTTGTGACATTCTTTTGGCCTGATATGCACTACAGGGCAGCAAGATAATACCTTGGAACCAACATGCTGGTTCGCATAGCCGTGGAACTGTTTGAGGTGTTTGTTGTGTTACTCCCATCTCAGCTACCAGCTGCCTTCAGTTTCCAACACATGGCACAAATTCATCTGAGGGGAGGGTTACATCCCGGCTGAGTTTGTTGAAGACTAAATCTCTATTTCGGCAAGCTGGAGAAAAAAAATGTTGTTTATTTTCCTTAAAAGGTCCAAACCCCTCAAAACTGGCTAAGACCCAGGCCACATTTGGTATCTCCAGCACAGCGAGCAAGGAGAACTGGAGCGCAGTTCTACAGTCGACCAGTTCCAACTCTGTGAGCATCTCCATTTCCAGCCCACCTAATGCTGTCATCGGACGTTACAAGCTGAGCGTTCAAAGTACTTCAAGTGGCAGCTCCTCTCCAGCAAGCCTTGGCACTTTCGTTTTGCTCTTTAACCCTTGGTCTTCAGGTATGAACATGTCGAATTTCCCCTGAAGGAACAAAGTTGCTTGTAGCTTCATTAATATTTGCAGCTTCTTCATTTGACCTATACTTCTTTAATATGGGGGCTGAATGTTCACCACATAATGTACCAGTTAGAAAAGAAAAGGGTTTAACAGTTTCTTAGGACCTTCTGGTACATAAAATAAGCTCTGCATCATGTACTTACTGGAGAGCTCCTTGCCCTAAAAGATAAAGTTCTGCTTTTGTCAGAGCTTCCCTACTTCAGCACAAGTTTAGAAGGGTGTGTCTGGTCTCTGTAGAACCAAGAAAAGAGTCATATCTACCAGCTGCCATCTTCTCCCAGATTTGACAGTGTCATACCTCTGTCTTCACTCAGAGACTCCTCACCCCTTTCTCTAATTATAGGAAATGCTGAGTTTCACGTTCTGTTTAGAACAGCAAGAACAGCAAAGGGTGGATATCTACAAGCATTCTTCCTGATGGAGACCAAGGCTCCCGAGGTTTTGTTTTATTTTGCCTGCTGTGGTTGTACATACCTCTGTTTTGGCTTTTCAGGTGATGATGTGTTCATGCCCAACAAGGCTGAGTGTGAGGAATATGTGCTAGAAGAGTTTGGCATCATTTTTGTAGGCAATAAAAATCATATCAACAGCTTTGGATGGAACTTTGGCCAGGTAAATGCAGCACTGAAACACCAGACAGTGTTTCGTGCTCTGGTTTTCACATGAACTGGGTGATCAGGGCTTGTTTTGTTTTTCCCGTTCATTGCAGTCATACACCTCTGAAAAGCAGGAGTCTGGTATTGAAATCGGAACTCATGCCAAGCCCTGTTATACTGATTAACATGAGGATTTGTAATTGACTAGTCAGTGATACGACCTAGGACTTGGAGGTGCAGTCAGCAGAAACCTTAGTGTCTGCTGGATAGTAAAGTACTGGAGCAATGCTGAGAGGCAAAGTCCTGGTCTTAAGCTCAATGACTGCAGGTTTTGAAAAGCTCTTTGAGTTCTAGTCTTAACAGTTTGTTGAGGCCACATTTTTATATGGTAATTCCTGGCTGAGCTGCAGCACTTCACTTGATGATTAAAAAAAAACATTAAACACTTATATGGCTCTACTTACCCTGATTTTTAGTAATCTGTGTTTCCAAAACACTAACTTATTTCTATAACATAGTTTCAAGGAGATATTCTCAATATTTGCCTTTCCATGATGGATCGAAGCTTAAACTATCGTCAGGATCCCGCCACAGATGTATCTCACCGAAATGACCCCAAATATCTGGGCCGCGTTCTCAGTGCGATGGTAAGCAACGTGTTCAAAAAGTCCAAACTACTAACTGTTCTTTTAAAGTAGTTAGTGAAAGCAAGTATGAAGACACTTCTCAGAAAATTTTAGGCCATTGTTTGTACGCACCAGAAACGTGGGCCAGAGAAACACCTAGGTGGTCATCTGCTCTGAGCTTGCTAGATTTCTCATCTGTGGTATCTCTGACAGTTATCACTTTGATACCCAGTAGTCAAACCTAAAGTATAAGACATGGGGTGGTACACTGAGGGACCAGTCCCCTGGAGGTCTTTAGTCCAAACCCCCATTTGAAGTGGAACTACAGTGGTACTAGATCAGCTCAGCCATGGATTTGTCAGGCTGCCTTGAAAATCTCCAAGGATGGAGGTTTCATGGCCTCTCCGGGTGACCGGTCCAGAGCTGCACTACCCTCTTAGTGAGGACTTTTATGTCAAATATCATCTTCCCAAGTTACAGGTTTCTGCTGTTGCCTCTTGTTATATAACCTGCCAGAACGGAGAAAAGTTGGATTCTGACAACTTAGTGTGTTCCATTCAAGTAGTTGTAAGCTGCTATTACATTCCCCTTATCCCTTTCTTAACCAGACTGAACTAGCCCAGTGCTCTCAACTTCTCCTTGTAGATTGTGTGCTCCAGGGCCCCCGACCATTTTGGTAGCCCTCCCTCCTGGGCCCTCTTCAGCGTCTCAACATCCCCTTGATCTAAGGGACCTGAAACCGGAGACAGGATTCCTGGCATAGCCTTGCTAGGGATAATTAAAGGGGATTAACAGCTTCCCTCAATCTCCTGGTCATGCTTTTCCCAATGTAGCCTAGCGTGGGCTTTCCCTTTATGCTCAGAGAGCACTGTTGGCTCAAATTCAATCTGGCATTTGCTGTAACTCCCAGGCCCCTTTCAGACAGGCTGCCACTCAGCCAGCTGCTTCCCAGCCTGTACCAATGCATGGGGTTATTCTATCCCAAGTTCTGAAATCTAGACCTTTTCTTCCTGAACTTCATGAGGTTTCTGTTGGCACAGTACCCAAGATTTTTAAGGTGACTACGCGCCATTTGTTGTGTCAGCCACTTCCCCTAATTTAATGTAAATTTGCTGAGGGCTCACTACATCATGATCCAGGCACATTCTGAAAGCTTAGCTGCATGATGTGCTTCGATGACGCCATTCAATCATACAGTGGTAAAGTTACCACCTCATGTCAGGACAGTTCACTGAAAACTGGTGTTTGCCTTCTCGCCTGGTGCTACTGTATTTGGGTGGGAGAAACAGTGATTAAATACTCTCAATTTCTTGAGAGGACACGTATTTCATTTCCCTGAAAAGATAAGGCTTCTTCCTGAAGGCCAGCTACATGAAGCAGTGACTTTTGTCCACTAAAATGTTACTCAAGGCTTTTCCCCTGCCCGCTCCCCTACCGCTACTACATCTGTTGTAAACTCTTCATTTATCTCATAAATTTAGTGAATATTTTTACAGGTCAATGCCAATGATGACCAAGGGGTGCTGCTAGGAAACTGGAGTGGAAATTATGATGGTGGGAAAAGTCCAAGCAGCTGGACTGGAAGTGGTGAAATCCTGCAAAACTGGAAGAAATCAGGATTCAGACCTGTCAGATACGGACAATGTTGGGTTTTTGCAGCGGTATTGACTACAGGTATGTTTTATGTCATGCACATTGACACCGCACAGATTCTGTTAAAAGAAGGACTAATACTACTTCCTACATTAAAGTCTTTCAAGACATTAGGATGTTATAGGGAACTTCATATTCCAGAAATACTGCTTTCTGACTATGTTTTTCTATTCTCTCTTTAGTGCTTAGATGTCTGGGGATTCCCACTCGTACAATTACAAACTTCAGCTCTGCCCACGATGCAGATGGAAATCTGCGTGTGGATGAGTATTACGATGCTTCTGGAAATCATTTGGACAGGTCAGCTGACAGCATATGGTAAGGCTCTACAATATTTAATAGTAGGAATTATCAATGCCTATAGAGTCTTCAGGTGTGGAGTATAGATTCTAATGACAAATGCTTTGTTATCTTCTTAAAAATTGCCTTAAAAACAACTACACACATGGAGGAGGATCAATAAAAAATACTACAAAATAATACTACAAAACTTGGTGTTTTCACTCTTTCTCAGTTAAACAGAGAATTGTGACATGAGTTACAACAGCTAATTGAAGCCAGGGCAGGCAAAGTTAGAGTTCTGATGCCACAGATGACTGAAAAATTGTGATATTACACTGGAAATATCAAACAGTGGGACTTGACTTAGTTTGGAACTATTCTTCAAAAACAGTTCATGTTAAACTGTGAAAGTTCAACAGAACCAGCTTCCCTGCCTTTTTTTTTTTTTTTTTTTTTTTTTGCGGTGACATCATCTGCAGTGAAATGATTTAATTATTGCCATTATTAAGCATCAAATGCAATTCAAACAAGCTTGCATTCAGCAAAGAACAGGTGCAGTCCCTCACTTTTTGCCTTGTTTACTCCCCTGCTTGTTCTGGACCCATTCTAAATATAAGCGATACGTGTAACTGTAGCATTGCGCTATAAGAATAGCGGCTAAAACTAAGGAAGTGCATGGGCTCAGAACTTCTGGAGAAAAACAGGCTCAGGACATTTTGTATAGTTTTACAAATTTGCTTTCTGCCCTTGAACATTTATGTCTGCTCCACAATACAATTTTCAGCTCCTATCTAGTTAATATAGTCACGATCGGAGTGGAAGCGATCAGTCTCAGAGAAGAACCTACGCAAACTGAGGCATTCAATACATCTAACTAAGATGGCTGATTAATGGATGCGAGTAGGAATTTAGAAACGCATACTAAGTAGCTTGCTTTGTTCATTCTTGCACATAGGAATTTCCATGTCTGGAATGAAAGCTGGTTTTCCCGCAGTGACTTGGGACCCTCGTACAGTGGATGGCAAGTTCTGGATGCAACTCCCCAGGAAGAAAGTGGAGGTACACAGAGTTTATTTCAGGAATAATGTTGAAAAATTATAAAGTCAGTCACTTTCAGAGAGAAGAAAAAAAAAATTAAAACCACTATAAAAGTAATTTCTCATCCTGCTCAGAAATAGAGTGGTGGAAGATAATACTTCATCGCATTCGAAAAGCCTCGGATCATCTGTGGATGCCAAGAAACAGACTATAGACTTCTAGGAGCAGTCTTGCAGAAATTCCTACATTTCCAATGTAGGCATCCAGAACTACTGAAAATCAAAGGATAATATAAAATAAATCAAGTGTATCTTCAGAATAAACACAAGATACATTGATGACTGGCCTGGTATGAGGGTCTATGTGGATGAAAGGGCTATGATGGGACAACAGCACTGTGCAATTCAGGAGTCATTGATAAATATCTGTCTAGTAATCTGTTTACTGTCAAAGAGTTGATTAGGTCTAAATTATTATTTCTTGATGCCACAGGAATTTATCAGTGTGGTCCTGCCTCACGGAAAGCCATCAAAGAAGGAGAAGTAGATCTGGAGTACGACTGCCCATTCGTATTTGCAGAAGTGAATGCAGACTGTATGTACTGGAATTACGACCCCATAACTGGAAAGAAAACATTAATATTCTCTCAGTCTACCACAATTGGGCAATTCATCAGCACAAAGGCAGTCGGTAGAGATGATCGTGTAGATGTCACCAACGATTATAAATACGAAGAAGGTAAATAAAAACACTAGTTCTTCTGGTTACATAGCTGCTTCATTCCCAAACATATATAAACTGTAGGCTAGGAGTCTCTTAGTGGGCAATTCTAGGCATCTATAAGGTAGGAGCAAAATTTATACTTGGCTTACACAGTTCTAACAGAAAAGGGCAGAGAAAGTAAAGAGTAAAAAATACTGCCTTGCCCTTTCTGATATGGAGCTGCTTTGTGGGACCGGAATAAGGCAAGTCCAAATATCTCCGAGTAAAGCATTCACTGTTCTGCCTGCCTATTGCTAACGTGTACCGACCGCCTCTGCTTTTTGAGAATTAGTCTACAGCCCAATTATTTGACAGCAGGATGAAAGGCCTATTACAGAAACCTAAGCTAAATCAGCACTTAGGCCCAGGATAAGCAACTCTTTCAAAGGGTCAAGCAGCATGTAAATTTGTCAGACCTTTGGGTTTGGTAGTGCAGAAAAAAAAAAATACAATCATGAACTGAATTTGCAAGCGCAGAGAATGAACACTGCTATTGGAAATATGTATCAGAAGGGTGAAAAGCATGATAAGGCAGAGCCCAAATAACTTGCTTCCATTGTGTACTGGCTCTGGCTGGGATGGAGTTAACTTTCTTCACAGCTGCCCCGCTAAAAGCGTTGGTAACGCAGCAATGTCTGGGCCACAGTACCTGCAGAGCGTCAAGGCTTTCTCTCTCCCTCCCTGCCGCAGTGGCTGCGGGTGGGAGAGGGGCTGGGAGGAAGCCCCACAGCTGACCCAAACTGACCGAAGGTATATTCCACACCATATGGCTTAGCGCTCAGCAGTAAAAGCTCAGCGAAAGGCGGCGGAAACGGGAAGGGTACTGTATTCCCGAGCAACCGTTACGAGTGTTGAGGCCCCGCTTCCCGGGAAGCGGCTGGACATCTGCCTGCCAATGTGGCGTAGTGAATGTATTCCTCTTTTTGCTTTGCTCCCGCACGGTTTTTGCCTTCCCTGTTAAACTGTCATTATCTCGATCAGCGAGCCTTCTTGCCTTCCTTCTGTTTTCTCCCCATCCTGTGGGAATGGGGAGTGAGAGGCTGGGTGGAAAGGCTGCTAGCTAGAGTCAACCCACCACACAGTGCTGTCAGCCTTCCCTTATATTAGGGGCCTTTTCTGTATTAGCAAATAAGAATTTACATTTCTAAATATTACAACCATAAAAAGGGATAGAAATGGGAAGAGTGAGAAACTTTGAACTTAAGATTTTGTGTTACAAAAATTACTATTAGAGGGGCAGTGACATTACTGACTGCAGATCCAGAAAATGAGGTGTGACTGGAGAACAGAGGCTCTGTTCATCTTAAGCACAGACACTACGTTCTGCTGGCTTGTCTCTAGCAGTCACGGAAAATAAGAGATGCACGTTAACTTTTGAGGATAATTTTCATGGTTCTCTCTGACAGGCTCTAAAAAAGAAAGAGATATTTTTAAAAAAGCCCGGAAGAAGCTGGGACTTGAGGATAAATTTGATCCTACAGCACCGACACCACAGGAAATTGATCAAAAGCCTGACATCTCAGGGAAGTTCAAGGTGGCTGGTCCTTTAGAAGTTGGCAAAGACCTCGATCTAATTCTGGTTCTTGCAAACTTACAGTCTGATGCTAAGGCTGTTAATGTAAATATGACTGCTTGGAGCACTGTGTACACTAGAAGACCAGTTCACGAGATCTGGAAGGACTCCATATCTGTCACTCTGTCTCCTGAGGAAGGTAATGTTTCAAATAACTTTTAATCATAATTGTGTAATTGTTTTATCAGTAAATGGGCGTTAGAAGCTGGTCAACTTGGGGGAAAAAGCTCTAACAAACTGCAATCTATGCAGAAAAGGCTGAAAAAAAGTTACATTGCACTTATAAACATACTAAAAAGGCATGCTTCACACCATAATTTCCTTATTCTAATAAGTACTATTCACATTCTGGAAATGTATCTCAGGAGTGAAAAGAAGATGGTGAGCAAACACAAAGTTTCATTTAACGGAAGTTGCATAAAAAAAGATAAAGACAATATAAAAGCATAGCAATCAACTCCAACTAAATGTGTTCTGGTCAGTTACAAGGGGCCTTACTGAAAGGTAACAGGACGTGGCTAACAGCAGAAACAAGAAACCTGATCCATTAGCATATTAGAATGGAATTAAAGTGTGAGGAATAGAAATAGCCCGCTAAGCTCCACAGAAAAGAAGGTTTGCATCGAAGAACTGTTGAGGAGTAAATGACCTCAGATTTTTAAAAATTTTTTTTTCCAGATGGAGTTTGATAACCTTATAGAAGAAATTCTCTACCTAAATTTGAGTATTGTTGGAAAGATGAAATTAAGTTACCATTAGAAGCTTGGGATAATAGATACATCAGCATCTCTCAAGTGAACTGAAAGATTATTGATTCACAACTGATACTATATTGTATTAATCTTAGGCTTCGCATCACTAGTGAGAAGCAGAAATAATATTTCATTTCTTTAATGTGTAATTTGACTTTTGGAGTTGGGATCTATCCGCTTCCTCTAAAGCATTAGGAACTGGACTCTCGGTGAAGACAGAGTTTGTATGCTTAATGGCATTACAGTCACGCAGGCACCTTGTGGCGTCTTGTGCTCACACAGGCTGCGTTAAACCAGTGGCTGAATTTAGAGTCAGCAGGAAGGTTCTTCCCCAGATCTGATGGAAGGGACCATTTACAGAGATTTTTGCCCTCTTCTGGCGGTATGCTGTGTTTGCTAGGATTTGTAGTTAACAAATCTGTTGCAACTGGAGGAATCTAGGACATGCACATTGCCCCCGTTTTCTTGCTTACTTTTGTGGGACTTTGCACTGGTGACTTGTTATCTTTTCTTGTGTTTTTCATCTGCTGTATACTACTGGAAAGTATTTTGTGGCTCACAGTGTTGGCATGCAGCACAGCTACTCTACAGTTCTTCTGAACTTGATGTTTATTGTATGAACGGCCAAAAATGTGGAATTGCCTGGATTCAGACACAGAGGAAATCCCTTCCCATCCCGTATTCCTTGATTTGGATTACAGCATGGAAACTACTGTAAAAACACATGATAATAAAAAGCTAGGGCTAAAAAAGATAAAAGAAATGTAAAGACATCATTCAGCTCGTCTCAGTATATTGTGAGCAAATACAACTGATGAGGCCTATCAGAGTATGTCCCATAACAAATGGAGTGGCACTGGTAAACTCCTTGAACTCTAGCTCTCTCTTATATTTCAGAGCAATTGGGAGGCAAATAAGCCAGGCAATATGGTAGTAGGGAATGGAAGAGGGGTAACATAGAAGAAGTCACTCTCTTTACAGCAAACTGATAGATTTGCATGAATTGAGTTTGGCAGCGATGGTTGAAGGCTGTCCCAGACGCAGCATAAAAGGAAAATACTAATACTAGGTATAAAACTCTGCGGGCTTATAAAAGCTTATGCGTATCAATTCCTTTTTTTTCCTTCTTCTTCCAGAGAAACAATTTCCAGTTAAGATAAAGTATACTGAATATCAACAGCAGTTAACTACAGACAAGACAATCCAGGTAACAGCTTTATGTCATGTAGAAGGTGGGATTCAAGTGCTTGTGCAAAGAGACATCACCCTGGACAGTCCTGCCATCGACGTACAGGTAAATTGCTGTCCCTTTGCTCTAACTGCAGTGGTAGAGAAAGGGGAAGATGAGCTCTTATATGCACTTTCTTCCCCAAGAGAGATGTTCTGCACACATTCTGCCACGGTCTATCACAGCATCTCATAGTATCTCCTCTTCTGATGACTGAGAAGGCTCGGATAGAAAAGAATACCGAGAACCCGGCCTTTCAAGTGTTTTCTTTGCACAGGTACTTGGTGAAGCAAAAGTGAATAAAGAAGTGGATGTGGAAGTGATATTTACCAATCCTATTGATACGGAAGTGACAGACTGTGTGCTGCAGGTAGAAGGCAATGACCTGCTCAGAGGAATCCTTGAGATAAAGTAAGTACGAGAAATGCCTCCTTCCCACTATTAAAGATACGTGAGCAAGAACGTAGGCATGGATGACTTGGAACCAAGCAGTGTGATGAGACAGCATTTTCTTCTTGCTGTAACTTGGGAGGCCAGTTAACGTAACATCTTGTAATGAAGCACACAGCTTTGAACCAGCTCTTCAACTAAGCTAGGCTTTGGCTCCATAGTTTGGAAAGTCAAATAATTGCTGTCATAATTGGACAGAACTTGTTTTCCTGCCTATCTAGCAGGACCCCACAGTTCCAGCAAAAAATACATGCTTACCCACGCAGTAAATTTTGCTGAGGCTGTCTATGCTGCTAGGGCCAGACAGGTTGAACCTTCTTGTTCCGATTATATGGCCAACAATAGGATACATGACTATTTCTGTCCATACTATACCCAAATTATAGCATATATTAACCAGGATTTCCCGCCCCCCCCCCCCCCCCCCCCCCCCCCCCTTTATTAAATTGACTGCAGGCGCCAATCCGGGTGTTCGGCCTTCTAAACCATTTGCGTTTACATCGAACAGATAGACATACATATAAAAAGCAGATGCACCGGTGTCCCAGCTTTGGGAACAAAAATGAACACAGATTGTTTAGACACAGGTTGTGATCTCAAAGGGTGGTACCTCTGAAAAGTACAATCCCAAGTATGTTCCACGCATAGCTGTTCCAGACACAATAAATCACGACTAAGGAGGATAGACTAAAAGAACAGACTAAACCATGACCAGCAGCTACTCCTTAGATGACTGAATTCACTTTACTAAGGCCTGGAACTTGAACACAGCTGAAATCCATGAGGCAGGCAGGAAGAGAATAGGAAAAATGGTAGTTTCCAAAAATAGAAGTTTCCAATAGAAGTTTGGGTTGGGTTTTTTTAACTAAAAAAAAAAGTTTTTCCAAAACAAGAACTACAGGTACTCTGATTTTCAAGCTCTGCTTTCAGAACTCTACAAAATACTTATGTTAGGAGATTAATAAACAGAGTCAAGAAAATATTAGATGGTGTTGAGGGTTGAGGTGGTGAATGAGAAGACTGGAATAAAATAGGTTCCTTTTACTATAAACCCCAGTATCCTATTTTTATGCTTTGATAGTTTTGTATCCCATCTTGCTCTTTTTCCCTTCAGTATTTCACAACTGAAACAGAAAGGGTAAATTTTCAGACCGTCCCCCACTTTGTACATATAGAAAATTGCACACAAATTTCGACAAATGCTAGTAAATGCAGTTATTTGTAATAAATACCTGGGATGTGGAAGTGTGCTCTTTAACTGAATACACACACAGAGACAAGCACAAACAAACAAACATACACAGCAACTTAACACTGCCATTTGCACTTGAGCAACTAGGAATGGTCTATGCCATAATTTATAAGCTCTCCCGAGGGAATTTAGCAACCTCACGTTGTCTATCACATACAACTTTATCCTCAGGCAAGACAAGACAAGACAATATGACAGGGTAAGGGTGTTCCAGAAAACCATAAACATTAGTTTCCAAGAATTACAAAATATACTGGTTTAAAACATTTTAACTTCTATTCAGAATTTCCTGCTGTGTAAACAGCGAAGTTTTCTTGGTGCTATAATCTATTTCAATTCAGGAGTTTGTATTAACATTCTTCATGGTCTCAGATTATTCTCTTTTAATGATTCAGTGATGTGTCTCACACCCTCTGTTCCGCATCAAGTTTCATCTCATACGATACTAGCATGTCCCCCTTTGTGTGCTTATCTGGGTCACTGCATAATGTATTTGTGAGAGACCTTAACGCATGGGTTTGAGTATTTAAATACATATCAGATAGCCAAGTCCATTATGGTCTTTTCATGGCCATCCTACACTGAACTGATAGGAATTCTTACTTAAGATGAGAGATGGTTAGTGAAGAAACTCAAGCACGATGCATAAGCCTGTTTTCAGCTTTTATCTTTCCCTGTTTGTTTCCTATTTTTAGCATACCACCGCTGAAAGCCAGTGAGAAATCCAGTACAAAGTTTAAACTCACCCCATTTGAGACGGGTCCCAAACATCTACTTGTTAATTTCTCCTGTGATAAATTTGCAGATATCAAGACCTTTAAGAGGGTGAATGTGATTGACTAACATGAAGATATATAATAAATGGTGTGCATGTGTATAAATTGAACAAAATGTCGCAAGAAATCTAGTATTTGTAAGAAAACAATGAGAAAACAAGCAAAACAAAATCCTTACTTCCTTTGATAAGGGATTACCAACGTCATATCATTAAAATTTTACATTGTAATTTTAAATAAACTGAGGAATAGTTGATTCTTCATTTACTGTTGTGAGTATCCATGTTATTAAAAAGAGCATCTTACCTTTTATTTAGAGACTGTTTGTTTGACTTTTGTCTGGTTTTCTTTGCAAATAATTCTTTCTGGCTACAGATATCTCGCACAAACATTCATAAACTCATTTTTACACATGCAAAGCTGTACACAGTGGACTTTCAAAGTGGTGTTTCTCCTTACTGCAACCGTGACACTAGAAAGTAGCCAGGATGAGTGGCATGATTTATGTCATTTAGCTTTGTCTTTTTTGCTGCAAATTCTGCCCTGACATTTTTTCTTTTCTGGTAAATCACAGTGATTAAATGAGGCATAGGAAATGTTCAAAAGGAATTTGGGTGGTGTCCAATTTGAGAGCCATTTGACAAACACCTCGAGATAATTGTCCAGCTCAACATACATGACATTTTGCTGTTATTTTGCACTTGCTGAAAGTCTTCTGTGGGAATCAAAGGGAGGGTAATCTTAAGTCTAAGGGTATTTTAACTTGCGAAGAGTTAGGAATTCTTCACTACAGATTGTATGTCAGGAAGTCATCTTTCAAGAGTTAAAGTTTAGTAAAGCTTACTTAAACCCTTTACGGGAGTATAGGGTACGGGACAAAAGCTGGGCTCCAGGAACAAGTGAACTAGGTGTAGGCCAGTGAGTGCATTGGTTTACGGCCAGTAATTGTACAACAGTAAGTCAATCTCTGACTGAAAATGATCTGCGTAGTTGAAGCGAATGGAAAGCCAAGCTACTGCTCTATTTCACTTCGGGCTGCTGGGCCAGGAAGCCAGTAAAATCTTTACACGTGCCTGGAGCCAGCTCTGTGCCTTCACTTCCACCACGCAGCACAGGGTACCTGTGACCTGCCACAGGGACTCCTCACTGTTACATGAGCAGCCCAAGCTCAGATTGGCTACAAACTCCTTTTGTCCTTGTAGCCTGCAAAATTGCTTTAGAAGGGCACTTGCAGCCACCTAGTTTTCCACTGCCAGTCACATGATGTCAGTATGAGACGATACTGGACATAAAATGAGATGAGCTACAGAGAGGCTGTACAAGCAGCTCACAGTGGCACCCTCTCTTCTTCTCCTGATGTTCCCCAAGGCTCGCCAGAGCCAAAAGCTCTCATCATGTAGCCCAAACGGTAGAAATACAAGCTCGAGCATAGCCTTGGATTTAGAATGTGGATATACGCTTAATACATTGTTTTTACGTCGCTTGTATGCGTGAGAACAACCAGACTATGCTAAAGTCAAGTGAATTGCACTAGCAGAAGTGAGAGAAGCGTGTAAATGGGACCTCTAGGGGAATTAAAGGAAGGCAACACCCTTCCCCTGCAACACTTCACAGGCACATGAAGTTAGTGTGTCTAATTACACGTGTGCCTACTTGGATACAGATTCACAGAAGGGATTCTGCAGCGTTTTTGTGGAAGTTACATTGATCTCTTTCTAGTAAAGAGTGGCAACAATAGAAGTGTAAGGTGCAATACGGTTACCCTCAGGATATGATAGTGCAATACTTGAACAGACAGAATTATTAAGGAGATGAATGAAATAAAAGAGTATGTTTTTCTCTGAAAGTTAGCTAACTGCACTGCCATTTCAAGGCTCTGAAACAAGGGAAAAGGAGGAACAAAATATTTGGAACCATTTTTGGATGATGGGTGGGTGGAATTGAGCTAGGAAAAACACCTGCCACAATGCTACGTCATTAGTCACTTAGGAACCATGACCACTGCATTCCAAAGGGATTACAACAGCAGCTGTTGATGCTTTGCTGTGGTGAAGGTGTGCACTGGTAGGTGCCAGTTTGGGATGTAGGTCAGTCCGAGAGAGAGGTTCTGGTGGCTTGGTGAACACCGCTGTGGGCGTGTCATACAGAGGTAAAGGAGGTGGTTGCAGCCAAGACAGAAAAAGTGTTCTGAAATTTAATTACTTATGTGAGTAGCAAGGAAGAAGAGAGGAAATAGCCATGCTCCAGTGGGAGTAATGTGTAACGTCTGAAGCAATCACTATAAGTACTGAATGACTGAACTTAAGAACTGGTCGATGCGGTTTGTCACTAGGGCTCTGTATGAAGATCAGGTAACATCACAGGCTTGTGGCTCTTATGGTTTCCAAGGAATATGAATTAAGGAAAAGAGAAAAAGACCAACTAAAGTAGCTCTGAACAGCAATCAAATCTATTTGAGGTGATTCCTGGAACAAGTTTTGACAGCCTGAACATCCTGGAAACTTCCAAGAGGAGGAAGAACCTCGGAATTATAATGTAAGTGGAGATATACCATACCAGATATACTGCTGCCAAGTGTGAAAAGTTTTAGTGTTTTTCTTTCAGGGTAGGGCTAGCACGAATGTCATATAAGTAAGTACTCTTTTAGTCTTTGTGGTATCAAACAAAGTTTCTCAAAAAGGTGCAAGAAGCCAATTTTGGGGGGTAAAATCAACCTTAGAAACAGCTGTTGAAGCTTAATTTCTGCTTCTTTTTCTTTCTTTTTTTTTTTTTCTTTGTAACTTAAAATTCTGGCTAATTTATTTTTTAAGCCTTTACTGAGAGCTAAAACATGATCAGTGGAGCTGCAGAATCTTAAACAGATAAATATTCCTCCCCACAACAATGTCGCTTTATTACCTGTACCCTTTTAAGCGAGGGTATGAAAATAAATATATTCACAATTGTGAAGATAGGCACGCTTAGAGTTTGCACTGATATAAACTACTCATGGTTAATAGTTTGGGGGTTCTTTTGAAATAAAACTTTTGCTGAAATAGTAGTATGGAGCTGGCTAACGTAACAGGTAAACAGACATTTGTTTCTGGTGGGCGTTTATTATTTCACATAAGTCAGGAGGCATCGGAGATAATTTCTGCCCCCTCCCCCCCCCCCCCCCCCAACCCTCTAAAACCAACTCACAGCTGTTGAACAAAACCAGAAGTGATGTTAACCAATCTGGAAGTTAAGTAATCAGGAAATGCTCCTTTTTCCTTCATATGGCTTTTACGTCCCACCACACTCCTTGTTTCCTCATCCTTAACGATAACTTATTCATGGCACACCTATTATCCTTTGTAGGAAGTTGTTCTTGTCTTGGGATTCAAGGGAACGCACTTCCTCTGAGTAAATAATTTTGGTATCTCCTCCCATAATTACACCCACATTGAGTAGGAACATTGGCATTAGACATACATATATTATAGAAACTAGTTAATTCGTTTGACAAGTCTACAGGTATTAATAACAACTGCTAAGTACCTCTCCCTTCTCTCAAATTTCAGCTGACAGCACGAAAAGATTGCTGGGTTTTTTTCTTTTTATGATTAATGTGACTTGGACGTCTTTGAAGAACAAAGTAGAAGTTGTATGCAGTTCTCATAAGCTGAGGGAATGGCAGGTGAGTTCTGCGTGTCATTTGCTTCCCTTCAGCAGGTACTTTATTGAGGACTGTTTCCTTAAGATACATGCCCTGTAGGTATCTGCTCAGATCTCATCTGAAGGAAACTTTATATTGTAATTTGTTCTTGCACTTCATTTTCAAAGTTTTATTGTTGTTATTATTAAGACCTGTTTGAGAATAATTTTATAGCTAAGCAGAGGATATTTTGGGAGGAAAAAAAGAAAAGAAATTCGCATGACTTCAAAAGGCACCATGCAGAAGTCCATCTAAACCCTTTATTTTTTAAATGTTATTTCAGAGATGTGTTATGCTTTGTATTAACAAAATCAGTGTAATCCATCCTAATGGAGCTGTGAGCATGGAGCCTATAGATGGGAATTCAAAGACGCATTAAAACCCTACCAAAGGAAAACAGTAATGACAGTATCTCTGCTTTTTAAAGTTTAAAATTAAGACGATTATGGAGCTGGGCAATTGCAAAGCAGGGTTCTCTCTTGTTTAATGATGAAACAAACGTTTTCAAATCTGTTTTTAAAATGTTGCTTTGCAGGGAAAGCAGCAGCCTACCACAGTTCACTGTTGTCCCAGATAGTCACGCTAAAGATTCTCTTTTTCAGCCCATCAATGCTTCCTCACGTTACTTCTTTGTGGTCTTAGACTACAAAGAAAACAATTCTTCTTCCTTGAATTTAATTATGGTACTTTTTTGCATAAGTTAGATTTTACTTTTACTTCTTCTTCAAAGTTGTAGTTTAATATACAGCTACACTGTTTCAGAGCTGACATTATTTCATTGCTATGCTATATGGTATGAGATAGACTTGGAAGCTTGTTTGCAGATCCCTACCATAATAGTGCAGGATGCCATAGGCCTTAATCCATCCTTTCCATCCCACTCTTTTTTTTTGTTGTTACGGTTTTCTTTTGAATGCCCTTTAAAATGGTGGCAGTCATGTCTCCCCATCCTCTCACTCTTCTCCCCCAGCCTCACTGCATTTATGATACTAGCATTAATAAAAGTGATTTGGAAGAATCTTCACCAAGGTATGTGCCCTGCTCATTTGCCAAAACTTGCAACACAATGCTCCAGGTGTAGTCTGTGGAGTCTCATAGTGCAGATATAAACACAAGAGGATGGTGCCTCTCAGAGCTCCCGAAGACAGTGTAACTGCTCAAGTTTGAGCATGGCAATAAAACACGAACTACAGAGGGGAAAACAATCTTGCAAGGAAGATCATACACATACTTGCTTGCCAAAAAGGTAGTTTAGCATTTAAAGTGGCAAGAGCTACTTCATGGGTTTTAAACCACAGACCATAATAACAGTATGTGTGCAGGAGGACACTTGATATTGGAGAACTCCAAGCACACTGTAAGTCATCAGAATTACTCTAGGATATGAAGGTAGTGCCTACTAGAACAGGAATCCCAGTGGTCCATTTGTCACTTTGGACAGAGCTAAATTCAGATTGATTGCTTTGTCAAAAGCTCCAACTTATGTCCTCAAACACCTCTTGTTCATTCATACAAGACAGATGTTCTCTCACGATGCACCTTTCCCTACTCTTGGCCAAATGGCATCAGGATGTAAGCAGGAAAAGTAAGATGTCCTAATAGCCTTTTCTGAGGTCCTAAAAATATATATGTTGAAAATGTAGAGGGGCTACAGGCCACTTCATTTGGTGCTGACAATGAGATGACACTGATTTGCCACTGCCAATTTTTTTCTAAGTCCAGTGATAAAACAGCATCCAGCACTGTATAGGAAGTATATAAGTCCTTGGTGTATGACAGCCCTGTAACAAAACCCAAGCATAAATTTCTATTATTGACTACTAGACTTAGTCACTTGAACGGAGCATCTGCTTTTTAGTTGTCCTTCCTCCAGTAAAAGATAACCGCTCTTAGCAACCTTATCATGCCACTTACCAGCGAATGACTTCTTTCCATGCTGGCTGCTTCTTCATGTCTTGTCCTCTGTTTTACAGATCTGACACCAACACATATCAGCTGGCAGCCATCAGCAAATGCAGGCACGCACCATACTGACAGATATGCCAACACCGAGTTGACTGTGAGGCGAGGACAAGCCTTCGCTATTACCCTGTACTTCAATAGACCAAAGCAGAGTGGGGAGAGCCTAGCATTTGTCACTGAAATAGGTAACACTCCCTTAGCTTAATCCATGTTCTCATAGAACTGTAATCTTTATCCCTTGTAGTTCTCCCCTTATTCTATTTAGAGATGCAGTTTTTCTTCATATATTTTTAATGCTTCCCCCCCAATGCACTCATTTCAAGTGTGAGGTTAATACTGAAACCACACTCTGGAATGGAAACCAATTACCCCTTCTTTCTGGCAGGACCATCCCCCTCAGAATCTCATCGTACAAAGGCTGTATTTAACCTCTCTGAGGCGGGGAGAAGTGGCTGGAGTGCTGTCCAAGGACCCAGCGAGTCCGGATATATGAACTTTACAATATCCAGCCCAGCCAATGCTGTCATCGGACGATACAATCTTACCCTCCGGGTAACCTCAGGGAACAAGATCTTCTCCAGATTCCTGGGGCAGTTTGTGTTACTCTTCAACCCTTGGTGCCCAGGTAGGTACTAATGCTTTTGCTCTTGAACCTAACGGACCTATTTGCTTTCGTATCTGCATAGTGAGCTTGCTCCCTCAAGCTCTCTCTCTTTGGGTCACCAGCAATCTCAGCTATCTGTTCAGAGATCTGGATTTATTACATTAAAAAGCTGCTGCCGCCGCATGCCCCCCCCCCCCCGCCCCCCAAATGAAATGCGCTATATGCGGTGATATCACAGACTCTTTCTTCAGGAGTGAGCAGATCGCCCTTTGTGTAGACAAGGGCTGACTTTCATAAGTGCATGTATTTCTCAGAACTTGAAGCAAGCATACAGTAACGTCCTTGACTTGCACCTAAATCAAAGCAAGACTGCTCTTGTAGATGTTAACTGCAAAGACAATAGCTCAACTAACTTTATAAAAACTGACAGAGTGAAGAAAACTGGCATTTCCCATGTCTTTCATCATGGGTTGAAAAAGGACATCTCTTGCTGCTCCATTTTTTATTTCTGCAGCCTCAGCCTATTGCAGAAGAAATGCAAATTCCTAAACTCAGATTTTGCAAATATGCGATAGTCTAGAAAGCTAGATTAGCCTTAAAACATAGCACTCTAGATTTAAGGGAGCTCTTAGCCAGCCAAGTGACTAAAGAGCTTATAAGAGAAGAGAAAAGTAACCACAGTCATCCACTATTTTCTTCCGTGACCATACGTTAGTCAAGGGCCACTAACAAATATGTCAAGAACCAAGATGAAAAAAGCTGCTAATTACCTCAGCATGTCTTGGAAGACAGAAATAATTGTAGAAGTATGTTCTCTGTAAAGACAGTCCTGAGGAAAAAACCTTCCCAGAACCCCCTGAAAGATCACTTGTGGTGTAACTTCTAATTGATGGAAACCACACTGCAGGAACTGAAATATTTGACGGCTCCTGAACTGGAACACCAGACTAGCAGCGGCACTCATGAGACTAGAGAAATTGTTCTCAGACAAGAACTGAGAAAAATTAAGCTCCGCCATTCCAGTTTAAAACTAATGTTTTGCAGAAGATTTATCAGACAATGCAATGACCACTGCCAAACAAAAGGGAATATCCTTAAAAGTAGGATGCTGCTGAATAAGCTTCTGCAGAGTGAAATAGCTCCCTGACCCTGACAAACAGGAACAGATTCAGTTTGAGGGTATGTTACCGCTATAGTAAGTGTCATAGCAGAAGGGAAATAGAAAATTTATTTTCTCAGTGAAGGATAAATGGCAGATCTGGTGTGTAGATATGGTCCCACATGGGAGGTTATTCATTAAGTTGGAAAAGACAGGAATTAATTAATATACTGTAATATCAGTAAAGAACTACTTAAGAGGAAATGGTCAGAACTAGAGATGAAAGGAAAAGCACTGGACTGGAGAAAAGCTATTAGTGGATCCTTAGGTGTTACCTGAAAAAACACTCTGATCAAATGGTTCATTACTGACTTTGATATGCTGACATTAAGCAGAATTGTCCATTCACAGATGGGCTATATACCATATGTACCATAGAGAAATAATTGGCTGACCTTAGAGACTGGAGCAGTTGAGAAGGGATAAGATATAATAATACAAAAATAAGAGACTATACATTTAGGGAGAAATAACAATAATTTCGATGGCAGACTTACCAGCCGGAAATCATGAAGAGTGTGAAGGTACTTGTTAATCAAAGAATGAGAACCAAAGTAAAACGGCCCTGAAAAAGGGCAATCTTAAACTGTGTAAGAGGAAACAGTTACTCAGATTTAAATATTAATGTCATTGTACAAGGTAACGAGATCTCATTTGGCATTTTCTTTCAGTTAATCTTTCCTGAACAGGAATTATGAATTAGAACACGTTCAGTGAAGGGTTACTAGGATAACTGAACACATGAAAAGCCTTTTGGACAGAGAAAATTTCTAGTTTAGCAAGCTGAAAGCAATTAGTTTCACAGACCGTATATCTGAAATAAATACAGAATTTGGACACAGAAAATACTGATCTTACCATAATGGTAACAAACCCATAAGCTTATTAATTCACTAATGTATTTGTTTCAAACCTGTGGATAAAACAAAAATGATGTTTTTACATTAATAAAGTCTCTTAAGGACATTTAAAGAGAAATCGAAGATACTTGTAAGCCAGCCTCTGATAATGATGCATTATGTCCTAATGCTATTGAAGGAATGTATGGTTAACTACTAGAATAAAGAGTGCTAGTCATGAATTAAATGAATGATCATACACTGCTTGCCTATAGCACACAAGTGAACACGTCGATTGTAAAGCTTTAGGGGATAAAAGGATTTGTACGTTTGAGAACTTTGTAGAATGTATCTTTTTCCCTAGATGTCTGATACTTGCCACTTGTTTCTGTGGCAAAGATTATATGAAGAAATTACTAGAAGTATATCTATGTTAAAAAGCGTTCTTACATATCGATTAAAAACTATCAACAGAAATTTACATCCTGCTTGTTTCTCACTATGCCAGGATAAAATTTAACTTCAGAATAGGAAGACAGAATATATAATAACTTTGTATTTTTGTATTCAAAGGAATTAATTTAATAAAGGATTAAGGTCTATAGTGGTCTGTCTTTCTATAACTGACAGAAAAGAGACTATCATGGCTGATCGCATTTTTTTTTCTCCTTGCGTGCAGAGAGTAACAGAAGAAGGGGTTGTTACTATTTAGGCTTACTTGAAAGGAAGAGATTTGTTGTGGTGTGTTGTGGTTTTTTTTCCTCCTTTTAAACTAACGTTAATTTTGCTCTGAGTTATTGGTAGGAACAGTATTATTATAAAAAAAGTCTAAGTATACTTAGTCAAAGAACTGGCTCTAGAACATTATAATTGAGAGCATATAAACCTTAGAAAAAAACAGATGTTCTTCAAGTGAATATAGAAGGACATTTAGATTGCTCAGAATCATAAACTCATAGGGCCAGAAGGATCTTAGGAAGTTGTCTAGTCCCACACCACGCTCTAAGGCAGGTTCAGTTTAGCATTTGGGTCATTCCTGACAGATCTTGAATTCCTTCCTAATGATCAGCCATTAGGGAAGCTCCAGTACCTTCCCCGACAATTCACTCCAATAAAACGCTAGCCTTTCCATTAGATTCTTTTCCTATTAACTAACCAAATCTTTTTTGCTTTGATTACAGCATATAACTTCTCATCCTACATACAATAAACACCAGGAACAAATTTCCTACCCCCCTGCCCCATTCTCTTCACAAGAATTTCTGGAATTGATTACCATGCTTGCCCCATTCCTCATCCCCATTTTTTTTTTTCTACCTTAAATAATTCTGAGGTAATTCATAAGTTGTATTTTCAGGATTGCTGAGCACTCTCAGTGCTCCTCTCATTCTTTCCAAGTGGTCCACACCTTGATGGGCAGCACCTGGAACTGCACACAGTTTTCCAGGCCCAAGCTGGCCCAAAAGCTTGGGAATCAACAATGATGATATTATTAAAAAAAAATTATGTGTGGACAGTCACCACAAAAATAGAATTGAATCATGTGATGTAATTTTTAAAATAAATTACACAATCTTTTTATTTGCAGGAAGGGAAGGATGGAAAGTTCCTATAGGAAGGTAAAGAAGTTGACTCAATAAAATAGAAAAGCTGATTTATACGTACTTCCTGAAATCCTGAAGCTTTCAGCAATTTTAAACATTATTAAATTAAACACAGAGCTGAGTAGATATTGCTACCTAAAGAGTGATCAACACACAACCTAAACACCTGTGGGAAGCCAATGCTTTCATAGCAGCAACATACTGTGCCATACGGCTAGGGAAACCAATAAGTAACAATGAAATCAGAGTGAATGGTTGAGCGGGCTATCCTAATAATGTTCCTGCTAGCACTTTGGATCAGGCAAGTAGAGATCTTCATTTAGTAACCTTAAAACAAGATGACCACGACTGGAAAACAGAAAAATGTCATCTGTGTGATTCTTTTCAACTGTCTGTTCTACTTCCAACTTTCCTGAGAAGGCAGAAAAATCCAGCAAGCTAGCCTGGACTTTTCTCCATCTTCCTCACAAAAATACAATGTACAAATCGGGGACACTTCGATAATACACAAAGGCTATACTAAAATTAGGGAAAAAAAGTTAAAATGGATCCTTCCTCCCCCCCGCCCATATACAATGCAAGCATTTTCACTGAACTGTACATGTTCAGGGGGCTATAACAATGCCTTTTCCAAATAGCAGTTTTACCCTTGCTAAATCAAGATACAAATGTTTTTGAAAGCTTGCTAGTATTCTCAGCTTTAAGTGTAAAAACGTGTCCAACTTGGTTTTCAGATGATGATGTCTACATGGCTAATGAGAATGAGAGACAAGAGTATGTTCTAAATGAAAATGGGATAATCTTTGTGGGCAACGCAAAGTACATTGAAGCGAGAGGATGGTACTATGGACAGGTAAGCCATAAGAAATTTATTTGGGCTCTTATTCTGTCTCCAATAGCATTTTCTATTATCATTACTCGCCTCTCTGATAAGTATATTTACATGAAAAATGAACAATGACTTAGCACAGCACTGCAACTAGGCCTGACTTCTACAGGTGCTTGAAGCTCATGGTACAAGCGTGGACCTCATCTGTGACCAAAGCATCCACGGTACAAGTGACAATATACTTGTGTGGCTCCAACACACCCACTATTTTTGTAATGCAGTTACCATGGGCCAGAACTGACATTGACATAGAATTATAGAATGGTTTGGGTTGGAAGGGACCTTTAAAGATCATTTAGTCCGACCTCGCTGCAATGAGCAGGGACATTTTCAACTAGATCAGGCTGCTCAAAGCCCCATCCAACCTGATCTGGAATGTTTCCAGGGATATAACTCAAGAGAATTGAATAACTGCAGTCAGAATAAGCCTGGCAGTTTTTGTTTTACTGCGGTCACCTCTTCTGATGGCAGAAGGCATCCTGCCAGATTTTTTGCTTTATTTAGTTAGCCTTGTCTTTAGTCAATATTGCAGCATGAACTGCACACTACTGTGTTTGTGCCTCACTGTCCCTATTTCCTTTGGGCTGGACTATCTTAGAAAGGAGGAACTGCAGTAGAATCTCCTCTAATTCTGTTTGTGAACCTATCCATTTTCTTAAAAAATCATCTTATCTGATCACAGTTTCAAGATCACCTTCTAAATATCTGTCTCACCATGCTTGATCTGAGCCTGTACTATCGTCAGGACCCAGCCATTGATGTATCCCGAAGAGGAGATCCTAAGTATGTAGGCCGAGTAATCAGTTCTATGGTAAGAAATGGACAACTTAATGTTAATTCCACATGCTTAAGCAGAAAGCATTAGTTATACCACTGAGACTCAGCCACCTGCACCTTAAACAATATAATTAACTAGATATAGTGCATTACGCGCAATTGACTTTGTGCATTCTGTCCACTGGCCTATTTTTAGATCAATGGAAATGATAATGATAATGGAGTTCTCCTGGGAAAGTGGCAAGGAAGTTTCCATTCACATGAGAATCCATCCAGGTGGGATGGCAGTGTGGTAATCCTCCAGAAGTGGCGTCAGGACAACTACAAGCCTGTTCAGTATGGCCAGTGCTGGGTTTTTGCAGGCGTGATGTGTACAGGTACGCTTTAAGAATAGAGGACTGTGGTGAAACGGAGGCATTTGTGACCTCTGGTTTTATCAGAACTACAAAGCAATTAATTCTACAAGATAAACAGTGGTCTGAAGACTGCAAATGCTGAAGAGTCACAAAATATTTAGACACTTAACTTTGTTTCTCAGGTATTTGTAATAATTGAATTCAAGCTCTGTATGTGTGTGTGTGTTGGTTTTTTTTTTTAATATATTTCAGTTCTGAGGTGCTTGGGGATTCCAACTCGTTTGGTTTCAAATTTTAACTCTGCCCATGATGTGGATAGAAACCTGAGTATTGATAAGTACTATGACAGCTCTGGAAAGAGTCTTAATATCAGCAAGGATTCCACATGGTAAATATGATTTTTTTTTTTTTGCATCTCACCAATAATTAGAAAGAGGATTTATGAGACTTAAAAACATGAACGCTAGTAGTACAAAAGCAACTGAGTGGACAAAATTTAATACAAATATCTAAATTAATACACTAGACATCCACTTGGAAAGAAAACATACTTCATGGTTTTGAGATAACAGTTACTTCAAACAACTAAGCAGCCAAATTTTTTGCAGTCCCTGACCTCAAACAAGTTGCAGCTTTCGTTAAAAAGCATGTTTCCATTGACAATGTACCAGTTTCCAAGGCTCTTTGAATTATTGACACCTAATCAGTCTGTTGCCAATAACGCAGCTGTGTACCTTCCATGCTCTTAACTAGTTTACTGCTGCCATAACTTTCATCACACATCCAAAGCCTGTGTTTCTTAGCTTGGCCTGTCATCCTCCCCAGGTAGATGGGAGCCTCCTCAAGTTTTCCAGCACTCCTTTAGCTAGACCTTCCCTTTGTGGGAGCTGAAAGGGAGAACAAACCCAATGCTCTCCAGACTCGGTTATTGGACATTGTAGTTCAGTGCTGTAAACGGCAAGCGATCCATGACCATCAATCAAACCCCAAAATTTGAGTAGCCAAAGAAACATGATATTCTTTAAATAATACCATTTTATACTTTAGTTGCCCTCCAGTTTTAAAAATCTTTACTCTGCAGCCACTTTTCAGAAAGTGAACTAACTAGGCCCACGGGTATATCATATAGCTCAAAGTCTCTGTGCACACTAGGCTTCACCAACAGTATCATCTTTAGCTAGTCTGCTTCCTTTCACTGAGCGTATGTGGTTGAAGGATATGGGAAGTCTTTCACCTCTTACCTTCCTTAAAAGTATTAGCCTCTGAACAAAATTCAGCCAACAAATCTTCTTTCTAGGTACTCTTGTGACCTACATTTTACCAATCTTTTGTGCTATCCTTTCCTTTTGGAGTTTGTGGAACTCATTACCACTGGATGCTGTTGAAAACAAAGCTATAAAGAGTTTTTGAACAGGACAAAAGAGATTCATAGAGAATAAGATGACTAACGACCATTAAACCCAGTGCTCTCAATGTAATGACTAATTCACAAAGTCCCTAATTCTCTGACTGTGACAAATCATAGAGTACATCAGGGGAAGGGCCATTCTATTCACATGCTCTTCTTATCTCTTTTCTAAACATCTGCTGCTGCACACTACTACAGATGGACTACTGCACTTTATGAGCATTTTATCTGACCAGTACAGCTATTTTAAGTTTCTATTTAAACAAAGCATTTCCCACATTTGAAGGTTACTGAACCTCATCACCAAGTGTTGCCTATATCCAAGGCTTAAATCTTTCACTTATAGTTCATATTGCTCCCAAAGCAAGCTGCTGACATCTATATTCTCTCCCTCCCTGCTCCGAGGTCTACAACTCAAAAGCAGGCAGTAAATCTATCCTTTGAAAGAGGTAGTGAGTTGCTGTAACTAGACAGCTTGTGTCACATCCTAGAGAATCTTTAAAAAAGAAAATTCCCTACTCCTTTCAAATTGGAAGTTTGTATGAGTCTATATATATTACTGTGCTTTCTAGACATTGTTCTTTGTCTCCAGGGATTATCACGTCTGGAATGAAAGCTGGTTCATTCGCCCAGACCTGGGAACATCGTACAATGGATGGCAGGTTTTAGATGCGACTCCACAAGAACAAAGCAAAGGTAACAGTACAAGTTCTTAGCATGACTTAACATTCCTTCTCCAAACTGAGCACGACTAATAAAGTTTGACTTTTTTTCATGTTTTAGGGTTATTTCAGTGTGGCCCTGCATCCGTCATAGCCATCAAAGAAGGTGATGTAGACTTGGATTACGACACCTTATTTGTGTATACGGAGGTGAATGCCGATTGCAACAGATGGATTGTATACAATGATGGAACTAAGAAAAGAGTTTATTGTGATACTGAAATAATTGGCAGGTTTATCAGCACCAAAGCTGTGGGCAGCAATTCCCGTGTGGATGTCACCTATAATTACAAATATCCAGAAGGTAAAGGGATTATCACAAATTATCTCCTCGTTGTCACAATTATCCCCTACTGAATTCTTGGGGCTAGGAAGCTAGGACGAGCAACGTGTTTTCTTTGAGCATCTCTCCCCTTCCTTCAGAAAATATTTCTGCCAGTGTTCTCGGACTACTTTCTTAATACAATAGGTATTATATTTCTGGTTTTGTGTATTTAGTAGTTTCCTTATTAAGACACAAAATATACTTTATTACACAGAAGAACAAAATGTAATATATACACAAAACAGGGCTGTAAGATACATTTTACTACCCAAGGCAGACAAACCCTCAAGCTGTCACACTAAAAAGTCTTAAAGCCGAGTCCATCATGTATCACGAACTGTGCACAGGTCTGTAGTATGGGAAGTACTTACAGATTAGTAAGTACTAGTTTTCTGGCATATCTGGCAGAGGGAGTGGGGCAACAATCAAATCACTAATCTAAAATCTTAAACTCCAGTCCTCTAACACTAGACATCCATCTCCCCTATGACCTCATGCTCAGTCTCTCTCACCAAATAAGTTCTTTCTTGCTGTGTCCATCGCAACTCCTCATCTTTCCTTCTGAAGACCCCACTACATCCTGCTCCCAAGAGGAGTGACTCAGTCTCCCTCTCTGACTGTATAAATTCACCAAGTTAGGCTCTCTTGTGCTCCTGCTCCGATATCCAGCCATCAGCTGTTATATGTTTGCACTCCTGGTGGACTCAGTCTCCACATTATTGGATTCTGGAAACAAAACTACTAGGAAACAGTAAAGGGACTAAGTGCCATTGATCTGTACTTAGGAAAACAAAGCAGCAAAGCCATATGTTTGCAGGAATATGTTTATCTTCCCTCAAAAACTGGGTACCTATGTCTTTCCATCTTTTTTTAAAATTAGGGTTACAGATTTCATATAATAGTTTGCTTAATGTTCGTGACTCAAAGTCTTTAAAAAAAAAAAAAAAGGAAGACATATTTCACCTTTTTAAAGTTTGTCATTCAGAATCAGCGGCCATATTTCAATACTTCACTCCTCAAGGTTTTAGTGCAACTGTATTTAATAAAGAGGCTGGTTATCATCAGACTAGCAATGTAACAGTTATCACACTACTGCATGTTCTGACCAAAGAAATCTTGCATCCTAAACAAATACAAATGCATCATATTTCATTTTAGTGGCTTATTCACCTTATTACAGTATGTTTATTACATTCCTGTGAAAAACCTGAAGAGAGGCCTAATAAAAATACGGGGAACTTTTAGGTATTGCATATTTCTGGGTGATGCAGAGCTAACACCCTATATCATTCTGAAAGCCTTTACATAGAGAAGGTGCAATGGCAACAAAAGTATAAATTTTACTTGGTTCTCTCCTTTGACCAGGTTCTTCTGAGGAAAGACGAGTTTATAAAAAGGCCTTGGCCAAGGTATTTGGATCAAACATTGCAGAAGGACACACAGAATCTCGAAATGAAAGATCTTCAGAGACAATTCGAAACCCTGGGATCTCTGGGAAATTCAAGCTGGCTGAACCTCCAGTATTTGGCAAAGACATTATCCTAATCTTAATTCTCAATAACCTATCTTCTGACCACAAAACCGTGAAGGTGGACATGAGTGCATCAACTGTCCTGTACACAAGGAGAACAGTGGCAGAGATCCTGAAGGCAACCACTTCTGTGGATCTTGGTTCTAAAAAAGGTAACTTTTAATGTCCCTAAGGAGCCAATATAGCCCTCTTCTTAGCCGCACGAAGGCAACTGGAAGGAAGAAACATCAGTATCGTATCAATATCAGCCTTGTAGTGCATCTACTTGTTCCATCACTTAATAGCATTATGGCTACATTTTACAAGATTCCCCCCCCCCCCCCCCCCCCAAACTTTCACTAGTTCAACCAGGAATTGAAGGTCTCATGAAACGTTATATAGAAGGCTACATTTATATCATAGTATTATAGCTCCAGAAGCAACACTATATATATCTCTGTGTGTGTGTATATATATGCGCGTGTCTGTCTGTCTCTCTGTCTGTGGTGATTATTACACGTATAGGAACACATCTTACTCTATTAACAGATACAAGAAGTCGGATGCGTGCTTTCTGGTACTCAACAGGCAACACTTTAAGAGAAATTAACTAGGTCAAAGGTTAAAAGTTACAGTGAAACTCTCTGTCTCTCTTTTGAAGAGTCAAGGCTATTAAAACTACTATAGAGATCTTTTTCATCCCCAGGGGCTACAAAGATAAACATTTTTCCCACACACAGCAGAAAAGTTGTAGGACTACAATAAGCAGCTGACCAGGTCACTTGAAAGGGATCTCTGAAACTTGACCCAAACTTTCTTCTTGACTGAGGTAAAACAAATAGGATATAAGGAGGGAATAGATAAAAATGGTTATACCTCTAATTATAAGAAATACAAAGGCACAGGAATCCAGTGAAATGCAGATGAGCAGATTCCCTCAGTTTCAGGCCAAAATCATCCATTCCAAAGTGTAAGGGCCAAATGACTTAAAGTAGAAAAGGATGACCAGAAAAGGGAAATACACAACCAGTCTCACAAGGAAGAAATATAAACAGACTCCAGCTGTCTTGTCTTCTGTTCTCTTCAATAATTTCAAAAACCCTCACAATAACTCTCTTCTCTCTTGCGTTCTTTGAGAATGTAATGGTTCCTAAATATATGTCTGAATTCCAGGGAAACATATCCGGTTAAAGATCCCTTATTCTTATTATGGAAAATATCTGACTACTGACAAAAGGATCCAAGTTACTGCTTTGTGTGAAGTCATGCACATGCATGGGGCAAAGTTGCTGGTGGAGAAGACAATCATTTTAGAGGACACAAACATTATCATTAAGGTAAACAATTCTCTCCCTGATGTCCTGAACGACAGAAAGAACTAGAGTCTTCCTGGAGCTCAGATCTTAAGATGAGAATTTGGGGATAAATGCATTAATTTAGGCTGCAACTTCAGATGTTGCTCTAAAATTCTGCCTGCTTACATTGAGAAAGTAATCATGTGAGAGAGCAATTTTGAATCTTTGCCTGATCTGCCCACCATTCTTCAGAACAGCTCTGTTTCCTTCTTTCTTTCTCAGTCACATGCCACTGCTTTATGTTCACGGAACTTGTTTTCATTTCATCTGTATTCTAGTTATCGGCAAGAGCTTGTGTTGCCTTTACAGAACTTTGCCTACTCCCAAAATACAGGTTTAAACCCTTAATTCTAATCTATGTTAGGGCCAGTTTATATTGTTTCAATACTTTAATCCTAATCAATGCTGTGCCAAAAAATGCCACTCAGCAACCCAAAGATCAGACAGGTTTAATGAGATGCGTCTGTAGAGTCAGTGCTCTATTTCACTAAAATTGTGCACAAAATATTGCATACAGCTTGACAGCACTATTTAGCTAATCCAAATCCAGCTTCAAGTATTAGGAAAGGCATACCAGCTGTCAGTTAAATTTCACTGCTCCTACCAATATCTCACGCATCCTCAAATACGAGAGACGTTCTGCTTACGGTTCAACTGCAGTCTGACTCCAGAACAGTGAATGATCAGAAATGTGTCTTTGTCATTCAGATTCCTCGGCGGGTTGTAGTGAACAAAGCTGTTACTCTAGAGATCTCATATGCCAATCCCCTCCCTGAACCTGTGAGCCGCTGTGTACTGCTAGTGACTTTGATGAATCAACAGGTCAAGATACAGTAAGTGAAAGCTGTAGCATATACTCAGTGCTTCTAACATGACTGACAGCATGTCTAGTTTCTCAATAAGAAAAAATTATGGTTGAATTGTCTTTTTCATATTTTCTATTTATGAAAGTAAAAATGCCACCAAATATATATTGAGATATTATGATTTCTCAATCATGGTTTTATTTTTTTCCTCATAGGAACTTCTTTACCAACTAAAAACTGTTAACATCCTTCCTTCCTGGGAAAGCAAATGGGCATGCCAAATTCTTTTGTCTCTCTGATATTTCTTCTACAGCTTGCCTTTGTGTTTCTGTTTTTATATACAGTATTATATTACAAAAATATTACAAAAATAAGTCTGAGCTAAGGCAAACAAATAAGACACTGCCATAGCTCCCCTCTTTTCAGACCAAACAAGAAGTTGCTCTGTTCTCCTTTAAAGTAGGAGAAAATGATGCCTTTTCAAAACAAGAGGAAAATGTTCTATTACTTTTTTCTCTTCCTCTGGACTCTGCTGCTTTATGGATTAACTCAGAGTTGAGTAGTTCATATTTCCTAAAGCTTGTTTTATTATAACACAGCCTGACTCGCTGTGGCTCTGGAAATATTTGGACATCATAATCTATAAAAATAGGGAAAACATTATTCCAGTGAAAGACTAAGCCAATTTAGGCCAAAAGGAGACACAAAGTACCCTGGCCATTAGAAAAATCGTATTATTGCCAAAATGGATATGAACCAAGCAGGCATCAGACAGAGCGCTGACCTTTGACATCAGAGTTTTCCTATTCTGAGTTTGTGTTGACTATCCAAACTTGTGCTCAGCCCTAACATGGAGGCGTGACGTAGCACTTCTCATTTTCATCGGTCTATTCAAGAGTAAATGAACATGGTACCATCTTTTCTCATTTCTTAGCCTACACAAAGCCTCAAACCCTAAGTAATTCTCAAAAACTGAGGCTGGGTCTCAAGTAACTGTGGATGCCCTAGCTATCATGCAGTTCTGCTTCTTGGGAATCTCAAGGAAAGACAATGCAAGCTGGAACTAACTGATTTTTTTTTTCCCCCCTCCAGTCTGGCACAACTGGCAGCAAGGGAGAGATCAAAAATTTATTTTGAATTCACGCCTCGCAGGGCTGGACCCTTACAGCTGCAAGTAGACTTCTCTTGTGACAAATTTTCGCACGTTAAGGGATTTGTAACCATTGCAGTAGCACCTTCATAGTGTGATGGAATCAATCTCCTGTTTCAGCGTTAACATGGCAAGACATTCTCCTCTGTATAGGGACAGCGATTACAGCAAGAAACTTTCCACAAAAATTGGTGACCTCTTACACTGCAATAGAATCAAGTCTCCTGCTTTCACAGTGCTTAATTATTTAGTCTCCAATTGTATTTCTTTTTTTTTGTCCTCTTGTCTAGAAAAATGAAGCCCCTTGTAGAAATAGTTTCACTCTTTTATCAAATCTCATTGTGTTAAGCTCCCATTTTTGACTTTTCCATCAGATAATTAATACAGTCTCTTTGTGACCACATTCTAATTGTCAGCAGTAAATAAAAACTATTCATATAACTGTATTCTTTTGTAATGAATTGTACATTCCATGGAAATACTATGAGAAATCACAAATTGAGGAAAGTTCTTTTTCCTTCATTTCACAAGCTTCTTGCCTAAAAAAGCAGAACATTTCCTCCATAGTTCATTTAATTTCTGTAGTCTGTGACACCTATAACTGCGAATAGGGAGGAAAAAAGCCTAAGAAGGCTGGAAAAAGTAATGTTTGGGGTTCATGACAACAATATGTCTGTAGCCTGTGGGCATAGGCCTGTCACAGAGCGGACAACACATGTACATATTCAAATCAGTAACTTAATTCCTATGTAACGTGACACAGTTCCAAGCACCATGAACACGGGGCGAGTCTTGTATTAAAATGGAAGTCCAGCAACACAAGGTAACCAACACTTTCTGCCACCCGCGCAAGGTCACTGGAGGCAAGGACACATTTGTCCTTGCACCTTCCCAGTGTAACTCACAGGCAGCCCCTACTCCACACCTGTCACAGTGTTTGCGTACAGATGCCTCTCTTGCGGGCTGCCGATCCTAACGCTGCCAGGTACCAGGTCTCGCCTGAAACGGACTTTCAGACAGCCTCAAGGATTCTCTATGACTGCAGGCAACGGAGCCTCTCCAGGGACTGCTGCGAAAGCTAATGGCTGACAGGGCACAGGAACCGCCTGGCCGCACCTCAGAAGTACGGTGAGGCAATAATGGTGTACAAACAGCTCTGCCAAACCTGAAGATTGAGAGTTCCTGTCTGACTTATAAAATATCTAAGGCGGAATTGATAAGGCCAAAATTCTGAACCACAAGCTGTGAGGAGTTCAATAGGGATATCTTTTGTCTGACAGGTGATAATATTTCAGAGTCTGACACATCCAGACATGATCAGAAACTCTTACTGAAAAAAATACACAAGAAACGATGACAAAACTTTAGATTCCTTTTCTAAAAATAAATTTAAGCTGCAGGTAATTAATTTGCCTTTTTGGTTGCTGGCAATCTTGATATGAATGTGGGAACAAAACAGAAAACAGCAACACACAAAAAAAAGACAGGATGTAGAAGTGCAGAGGTGAGGAAAATAAGGGATCGCCCCGTCTCCCCTTACTCTCCTCAGTCACAGTCCATCGAAAGCTCACAACAGCGTGCAGTCTGCTCTCAGGACAAATTGGCAGGGCGCGTTCCTAGCTAAGTTGTGACACAGGATGAGGGAGGAGAGAGCATGAGGGAGCTTCAAGAGTGGAGAAGAGCATGTCTGTAATTATAGTGTGCGGGGCTCACACCAGAAGAACAGCTCTGTAGCCTCCTCCAGGGCCCAAGTGAAGACGCCTTGCCAAATAGCTACAGAGAAACTATGTACACATATCATGAACGCCAAACTATAAAGAAAAATTATTAAAAGCAGAAGCAGCCATTAAACCCTCCTCTGTACTTAAGAGAGATCCCTGATGCATAGGTGACTGCATAACAATGACCTCTCAGTTATGGGGATGTATTCCTTCTTATATAAGATTTTTTAAAAATTATTATTTATTATTTATTTTTACTTTATTATTTATTTTATTTTTATTTTATTATTTATTATTATTATAAAAATATTACAGTTAATCATGTCAGGAACACATAATGAGAATGTCACGACTCTGTATGCTTCCAAGAAAGAATGAATTATATGCAGTTATGTGAAAGATCTTCAGGCATACCTGCCTTAAAAAAAAAAGAAAAAAAAAAAGTTTATGCTATGCAAAGTCACAATGCTATTAATATATTACACTAATATATTACAAATCTACTTAGATCACTCCATGTCCCATACATCCATGTGGTACAATATATATATTTGTCTATACTTGCCCTCTGTACATACAGTCTCCAAAAACCTAAATTGACACAAACCAAACCACACAAAATTAAGTTTCTTCTGTTTACTTAAGACTGTATTTCCTTCATTAGATCCAATTTGGGGTGTTTTCCTCTCTTAGTAGTTAAGACACCAGGATACTGTTTATCATCTTTCCTCAGCCATTCACCAGTTTTAAAGAAGCATAATTAGATTCAAGACTGTGCAATTAAAGCAGTCCTAAGTACATGCTCATGTAGGACATTACTACATAAACTAGCAATCAGAGGTCACACCCAGCTTGTATAAACTCTAGCTTATGTAGTGAAGTCAAGAGTCCTAAGCCTTTCGCTACTCATGCTGGTGGAAGAGGATTCAGAATGTTCTTGCACGCTTTTGTATCCGTAACCTGAACTACGCACAAGTGCGGAAAAGAAGAAAGAAACCTTATGGCGGGTAAGTTAAAAACAGCCCGATTGCTCCAGACATCACTCTTCCGATACAGATGAGTGACGTTTGCTAAGGAAACAGGATAAATTACACCTAGTTGTTCTCTTGGCAATTTAGCCCTTTTTAGGTTAAATGCATTTATGGGTTATTCTACTAGAACTGATTTGCCTTTTGTTTTGTTTAATATCAGGGGTCTTGAGCATACTCTTTTTTCCTGTAACACAAAAAAAATAGAGTAAGAAAATATTTTTCTATCATATCCATTAACTACTCTATACAGTGCTTCTGCAGCCACCTAATCAACACTGTTGGCTAGCGATTTGGGCATCAAACTGCCACATAGAAGTCCCAGGCTCTAATCCCTCTCTGATGTCTGGCCTCAGACAGGTCACTTGATGGCCTCTGGAGATTCCCATGTTCACCTCCCTACAGAGTGGCTATTTTAGCCTGTGTGCTGCTTTGTTGAAGTGCAATTCCAGTATCTATGTATTATATTGCACTTGCTCTCACTCTCACGCTGACTGGAGAGATCTCTAGTTAGAAAGACGCGTCATATGATACGCGCACACACTCTCTCTCCCTCTACAATTTAGCCTAAGTATTTTTTTCTGTTATAGCTTCAGCTTTCTGTCAGGGGCAATAAGAACCCTGTGTGCATAATGATCAGCATTTTCAGGAGTGGTCACTGATTCTGCAGACTTTTGCTTATGAGCATGGTCCCAATGTCTATCCGTTAGAGGATAAACACTTACCCAAATGAATTTTGAGAAGTTTGTCCAATTGTACATTGACAGGATTATTGAAAATACATTTTTCCAACAGAGAGTTACTGAAAGCAGAAAAAGAAATTATAAGATTTAAATTGAAACTGTGAAGATCAAAACAAGAAGAAATTTGAAGTACACATGGACAAAAGACTGGTATCAGGCTTTACTGTGCTCTTGCCCCATATATAAACCATTTTTTTGCTGATCTCCTGCACATATTCACTAGAAACGCCTGTGTAACCATGGACTTTGCAAAGCAAACCAAACTATTAATGCAGTAAATTCTTAGAGCTAACCAGTACTAGCCACTGCCTTCTTTTACCTTTCCTACTTCTCCCGGTGTCCCCTCTTACTCTGTTGCACATTTTGTCTTTGCCTGTGACATTCCACGCTGAAAGTCTGAGCAGCACTGTTTAGCTCCTTAAACAGCAGAGTCCACTAGTATCAAACCCATGGCTCAGTTGCTATTAAATCCTATATGTGCTACATTTTTATTTGCAGACATGCAAAATGCTCTTAGTTATCTGAATCACTGCACAACTAATGATGCGCACACTCCCTGCCCCGAAGAGCCCGGACATTTAATTTCCACAGCTCAGGATACACGGTGGTAGGATATACATGGGTAAAGTCTTGCAAGACTAACTTCTTTTCAAACTCTGAGCCCAAGTGCCCTTCAGAATCACGTTCTAATTCACTGTTAAGTTAGGAATGCTGTTTTCTGTAGGTCCTTTTCAATTAAACATGTTTAAGTCAGAAAAATAAAGTGATGACGCAAGTGAGAAACTTTCTAGACATTTTATATCACGTGACTCAAACATCGCACTCCTATCAATGGAATTCTTTTTCTCCAGGTGACATACCTGAAACAAGACCCTTCACAACTGAAAATACTCAAAACATGTTTATGCTCACAGACTACAGGAAAGCAACTTGCTGCAGGCCCTTATTTCAGCCTCAGAACTGCATGTGCACATTCACGTTTCTTCCAAAAAGCTGAAAAATGAGTATAATTATGACAACACCAAGACCTCACAGAATATAATTCTGTGCTGCAAACACAGCAGAAAACTCAGATCCCACCCTCTCTATTTCTGTAGTAGAACCCTATGGATCGCCTCAGAGATGAGCCTCATTCCAAGCAATTCAAGGTGGTGCTAAACCAAGTCCTGTACCTTAGTTCGGTGAAATGACAGAAGTGTTGCTTACAGCACCATTAGCCTGCAAAGGGTTAACCTGCTCTAGTCGTGGCAGGAAGTTTTCTTCAAGTGAAATTCCTCTGGAATATCATACTGGGGAAGGGCACTTCCCAAACATGCGTTCATATAGGGATCTATCTTTTTTCTGCTTTGTTTTTGTTTGTTCATTGTTTTTTTGTTGGCCGTGGTTTTTTAATTGATTGAGGAACAAGAAAGGTTGAAAGCTTTTATAATCTGTGCTTCAGTGTCCCATTTTCAACAGTGGGCAACCTATCATAATACAAAAGAGCAACAGCCAGAGTTGCTGGCTGGGGCTAAACCACGACACCATAGCCCTGCCTCAAGATACGCCACTCCTACCACCTGTCCTCTGCTGGTTATCTTTTTCCAACAGAGTGTAAAATAACACCCAGCTTCAAGCAACGAGACTGTAAATTAACTGAGATGCAAGATACGTGAAAAGATAATGTGCAAGTTCGACAATGAAGATACTAGCCTTCTATTCATCATCTGTCATACAGCGTTTCCAGGATCGGGCATGCACTTGCTCATGAGAGCAAGTCTAATACTTCTTTCTGTACATCTGTAAAGCATTCTGGGAACTAGAGATCCCCACAGAAACAGAGCAGGAACATGGTGGAATGGAACAGTCTCTTCAAACTTTAACAGTGTCTTATCTACATACAATAGGGGTTTAATTTATTTCTTTTAAATCAAAGATGAATTCTCTGAATGGGTGTTTCTTCTGTCTCTAGAAGATGCCTGCAGAAAAGATATTTTAGGTGTTCCACTAAGTTGTTGTTTATTTTGCAATTTTTAGTAACAGTGGATTTTTCTGTTTTCCTAGAACATACAACTCCAGCTAAATATAAATATAATAAAATCACTACATTAGACAAACTGAAAAGATGTACAAGTTTGAAGGAACAATGTTTTTAATTAATGTCTTGTGTTTTTCTAGCCCTGAAAATAGTAAATGTCAATTGGCAATCCAAACTAAATAAAGCTGCACACCACACCTCTGATTACAGCAGCACAGAAGCAATCTTGAGGAGAGGACAGGCCTTCAACATCACTCTCAGCCTCCAAACAACGGTGCAATGTGGGGACAACTTCACCTTTATTGCAAGCACAGGTAATTTCCCCGTGGCACTCACCTCTCATCCAAGCCACTCCAGCTCCAAAACACTAGTGCCTTACAGCTCTGCGTGGTCCATTCCTGAATCATTAAGCTTTGTCCTGTCTCATTCAGGATTCATTGTCCTTTTAGGCTTAGGAGTTCCCATTTTAAAGTTCCATTTGTGCCTTAAGGCAATATACAGTTAAGGTAATAATTAATAGCAAGGTAGGAGCCATCCTCATTCTGAAAACAAGCCTTTATGTCTGCTCCTAAGGACCTACCTGCAATACTGCAAGTTGTCTTCATTCTGTGGTCCCTGAACATTTTGCAACTCCACCTCTCTCAGGTCATCATCCCCCATTTGTCTCCTCTCCTGATTCTCTACTTCACCTGTTTTAACTCTCCTTGATTAACTTAATGTGTTCCCTATTACTAGAACAGTCTACATGACCCTCCCATTCGTAAGACTCCTACCTGTATCATCCCAAAAGGCTTCTCAAAAAAATTCTCCAGGCAGCTTCTAACTCTTAATGAAATGTGTATTAAAATGTGTGGCCCATCCTGCCTACATATTTTTGAACTGCCAGATTTTCAGGACAATAGGCTTGCCCCCTCACTTATCTAGAATGATTATGGGCATACTCACCTTTACTGGCTCGTGCACATTACACAGAGGGCTGCATAGTACGATTCTATGGATTGGAGCGCGGCTAGTTTACATTGAATAAGTATTTGATCTGATAAGCCACAATCCTTCAATGTAGCCATTAAAAAAAACACGGAATTGAGATCGTCACTGACCCCAAGTTTGTCACCCGCAGCTGTCATTCAGAATTGCTGTCTCTGTTCCCTCTGGCAGGACCATCTCCAGCAGAATCACAGCAGACCGAGGCCATATTTAACCTTTCCGAGGAGGGTGCCAGTGGCTGGAGTGCAACCCAAGAGCCCAGTGAGCCTGGCTGCATGAACTTCACAATATTCAGCCCAGCCAATGCTGTCATTGGACGATACAAACTCAAACTCCAGACTGTTTCTGGGAACAAGGTCTCTTCGACACTCCTGGGCCAGTTTGTGCTACTCTTCAATCCCTGGTGTCCAAGTATGTTTTGATGTATCGTGTCCTTCAAATAACTCATTGTCTCAGTCAGGAAATCTGGGTGTCACAGTAAAGCATATACCTGACAGTCACAGCTACAGAAAGACTTTTTTTGGCTCAACATCAAGGATCAAGTTTTTGCCCCTTCTTCAGTGCTGCAATGCATCAAAGATCCAGCCTCTTGCTTGTAGAATAAAAAAATCAAAGGCAGGAAATACTCCAAATATTTATTCTATAATTTGTTTCCCTCTGATACTTGTGTTCAGTTGTAAACCAAGCAGTATCTACCAGTAAGACACATACTGAGATTAGTGAAGGGACAGGAGCATAGTCAGGTCCCCTCAAAGGAACTTCATGCTTATTTTATTCACTCTCTAAATGATTACAGAGGTATAGCAGGGAGTCCTAAGCCTGAAAGCACAGGCAGCCTGACCTGTTCCCTAGAACTCCCCTTGAAGTGAGATTTTCAGTTACAGCAAAACAACTTTCAGCCAGCATGTCTCGTTCTGCTTCTAGATGATGATGTCTATATGGCTAATGAACAGGAGCGATGGGAGTATGTCCTGAATGATAGCGGAATCATATTTCAAGGACTGGAAAAACATATTCAACAAGAAGCTTGGAACTATGGACAGGTAAACAGCATCACCTATTCCACAACTGTGAAAATAAGAACACTGGGTAAATAGGCTCTTGAGGAGAGAGAATCATTACCTCATAGTATAAGAGTTCAGTATTCCTCTCTCACTTAGGATTTTCTTGCAGATATATGTCTCACATTAATACATTACAGCAGCATCAGGATCATTTCCCATCTGGCATGTGCTAATACAGAAATAAAAGAAACAAAGCACAATTTTAGTTTCCTTTTGCCTATGACACAAACTGGCGAAATTCTACTTGTTTCTTGACCCTCGTAAAGGCCAAAGGAAGCCATTCCGGTATTAACCTCTAGGTGTTGCGAGGCTAGTACATCTAAATATTTACACAGTTGGTTCAGTAATGGGGCAGAAGACATTAACAGGATATCTCAAATCTACTCACTGAAACAACTCAAGTTGGAATTTTTGAAAATCAGTTTGGCCTTCTAAGCGTAACTGCTACAAATACAGTCATAACTACAGCCCGTCTGTAGTCACATAGCTATCCTGCAACTTGCTAGGCCAGTCAAAACCATTCCTGACCACTTCAAGCCTTAGAACTGCACCAGCAGTTGCACAGACAGCATTTCTATGAATCCTCCTGATCACTGTGGCTACTTTTACACTAACGAATGAAACAAGGCCAGATCTGCTTTCTGTCTCAGAGGTCAAGTGGCATCCTTGCCTGACCACATCCATACAGCATAGCAGCGTGGCATTCTCGGGGCCCAACACAGTCTCTGTGACCCTAATTCACAATAATGATCTTTGTGGGTTTCTTTCAGTTCAGATCATCTGATAGAAGGTGAAGGCAGCCCATCAGAGTGAAGCTTTCATAACAGAAGGGTACCTGTAGGGGCATGACAGGATGTGGGAGCGTGCAAAGCCTGCTGAGCCAGACCTGGAGTGGTCTTGTCCATTCCACCAGGCCACATAATGTCTTCATGAATGCTAGCAGCTAGGGCCCCAAACCATGCTCAGAAACATGCTGTCTCTAAAATACCGTGGAGAGTCAGCAGCCTAGTGCTTATGCTTTCTTCTTGGCCCTATTTTCTTTAACCGTACAGAAAATGCCTACATTACCAACATCATCCTATTGTGCTAGCAGAAGGAAAATAGGTGGGGAGTTTATCCATGAAATTAGCCTTTAATATATTGCTTGTTTGGATTTCAGTTTGAAGAGGATATCCTTGATATCTCTCTGGCTATACTGGATCGAAGCCTGAACCACCGCCAAGATCCAGCTGTTGATGTATCCAACCGAAACAATCCTATCTATGTGAGCAGGGTTATCAGTGCTATGGTAAAGTGATCAATTAGTTACAGCTGTACAATGCACGTACTAACAAAACCCCCAATACTTTATTGTGAATGCCTCAATGTTTTATAGGAGTAGCTAACTTTTCTGCAAAAAAATAGCTACAGAAGAGGTAAAATGGAGATTTATTCTCAAGGAAAATTACATCAAAAGTTTAATTGACCTTCTTCCCAAAAGTTTGCTCATAACAAGGAAATTTTCCAAGAACTTTTGGGGAACGTTGAATCTCAGATGTATTTTCTTAACAGATTTTCAGTCCATTAGATCTTTTCACTAATTTGGAAAGCCTGTGTCCATTCTGAAATAATTTGCTCATTTTTTCAAACACCAAGAGAAGCATGAAATATTGTTGAAAACCAGTGTTGGTATGGCCGCATTTAATGTGTGTAGTATTTAGTATTTTTCACTTAAGGGGGATTCGTTCAGTGAGGCCTGTATGCATTTCCTTCAACAAATAGTTACATCTTCTCAACACCCCCCCAATCCTCACAAACATATAAATGCACAACTATGCAACTGGAAAGTTTTCCATTTTATAAATAATACATGCCTTATCACATTCCTTATCTGACATTCCTCCTTTATAGCTGTGATCCTTTTCACCCTTTTAGACAGCACTCACTTTAGGCAACTTCAACTTCAACATGAAGTAAATAACTCTACTTAGATGTACAAAATTACTAAGTACAAATACTTAAGAAAAAAACCCTTACTGTTTTCTGTACATACAAGCACATCTAAGAAGTTTGATCACGCTATATGTACTATATGCACATTTGCAACAAACGCACATTCAGAGAAAATACGTACTTCTTGAGGCTTCCGTATAAACCACTTGAGAATGTGAACCAATACTGAATACACAGTGTAACAGTATAATGACATATAAGGAGGTGAAATTAATCAATGAAACAGTGAAAATTTAAATAGGCTGGCAGTCAGTACATTTGGGAACATTTGTACTGAAAAGCAAGGCAGTTTTGAATCATCAGACTCTACAATCTGATCTGGGTTCGATCCAATTGTTGCACTTGAGCAGACAAAATTCTAAGATTCAAATACTGTGTCCCACCATGCAGCCAGTGAGAACAGTGGTACAAACAAGGTCATTTCTGCCTATTTCCCTCTGTCCCTTTTTTTCTGTAAATATTTTAATTCTCTCATGAGAAGGACTCTTTCAGGTTAACAGCAATGATGAAAAAGGAGTAGTGGAAGGGAAGTGGAATGGAAAGTACTACTCAGGAACCAACCCCCTGCAGTGGAGCGGAAGTGTGACCATCCTTCGAAAGTGGTACAGGGGGAGGTACAAACCTGTCCGGTATGGCCAGTGCTGGGTCTTTGCAGGAGTAATGTGCACAGGTATACATGAAGGGATGAAGAATGCTATCAGAAAGGAAGCTTACTAGAATTTCTGTAGTTTTAACTTCGTGACGTTACTCTTGGAGCTGTTTCAGCTTTGACAGAGAGAGTGAAGAGCCTATGCTCTCCATGCATGAGGGGTTATTTTCTTCTATTTTAAACAGCCATAGGTTGTAATACTGCACCCCAGTTTTGTGAGTCATCAAACAAAATGCAAAGTGGTTTGCTAGGCTGGGCTGGTGGAAAGAGCAAGGTTTCCTGTTTCAAAGCTAGTATCCAAAGAAAACCAGTGCTCTTTTAAGTCTGTCTCCTCACAATGCCGGTTTTCTAGTGTTGTGTCTTGCCTACTGGTGACACAAAACCAAATCACAATTCTGAGGACCTGTAGAGGGAGCTGCAAGTCGGGAAAAGCATTTCATCCTAGCAGTTTCCATTCAGAGCTGCTCTGAGACAAAGCGTCACTTTGGAGAAAATACAAAGGAAAAATAATGCAATCGAGAGGTATGTCTCAGAGGGGAAGAGGAAGAAGAAGCAGGTAACAGAGAAACAAACACAGGGGGAAAATGGGAGAGAGAACAGCATGAAGAATGAAAGATCAAAATAAATGGGTGAATCTAATTCTTCTTAAAAAGAACACGGCAGCTAAGAATGTCATCTGAGTGGAACTGTCTTCTAAGCAATTGCGCACAATGACTGTGACTTGCATCACATCTGAGAGAGACGAGAGTTTGTTTCCCCACTGAAAACATATACACTAGACTGCTTTGCCTAGAAAAACAGAAAAATACTTTCTAAATATCTGTAAAATGGGTTTACAGCACCTCAATGCTATTCTATATTGCAGTTCTGAGATCCTTGGGAATACCTACTCGTGTTATTACAAACTTCAACTCTGCCCATGACAGGAATATAAATCTGAGTATTGATAAGTACATTGACATTTCCGGAAAGACCCTGGACTTGACTGAAGACAGCGTGTGGTAAGTACAATTTTTTTGGTTAATATTTCTTCCATTATATTCTCCTCCAATTAAAAGATCTAGAATCATGCTCCTGAAAAACATTCCCAACCTCATGCTCCCAGTGATATAAAACCCCATACCAAAGAATCAACAGAGTGTTCAGAAGTGCGACATTGTCAGTTTCACCATTCTGAAGAATTAACAGAGGAGCCACCTTGTACCATTGCTACTCAACATATAATTTGAAAATATAACTGCTAATTTTGTCTCTACTGTATGAAAGTTTAATTTTTTCCAAAAAAGGTTGGAGAGTGATCAACCTCTTGCCTCAAAATGGTACCAGCTTGTCCCTCGATTCCTAGAGCAGACCACTCTCAGAAGACCGTTAAGTTTTAGACCCAGCGCCTGTGCTACACGCTGCTGATTGTCTCAGTCTTTCGTGATTACCATGATACATCCCTTGCACAATATTGAGAGGTTACTAAAGTAAAGGTAATATGTTTAATGCAGCGGAGAAAAACTCCATCCGATCTCTTAGGAAGAACACGCTGTTTCTTTCACCTCAGAGAAGCTATTAAAAATTATGCTTTTGACAAGCAAGTGCACAGAAACTGTCACACTGCACGTATGTGTTGTACTGCATGCATCAGTGTTTCAGTCACCAAGCACCCTAAACCATGTGGACTGAATGGGATAAGGGTGACATGAAGTAGAAAGCAACCGCAAATTAAATACCAACAGATAGCACTGTGCGCAGGAGACCTTTGGCTGTATAGTATGTTGTACTGGAATATCTAGAATTGAATACTTTACTCTGCAATGAATTATTTTCCTTCTAACATTTTTTTTTTTGGGTAACATCCCAACATTTCTCAGAGATCTGAACACAAAAAGCTGGCAAAGAAGGGAAAAGAGGCACTCAAGAAAGGAGTCAGCAGCTCATCTCTCCACAGAGGAGTTTTCATTCACTCGACAAGGGTTATTTCTTGCATTGCACCAGAAATGTATAAAATCTTTCAATATAAAATTAATTGTATGAATCAGGGATTCCCTTTTCTACTCCCTTACAGGAATTTCCATGTCTGGAATGAAAGCTGGTTCATTAGAAGAGATCTTGGCTCTTTTTATGATGGATGGCAGGTTCTGGATGCAACACCCCAGGAAAGAAGCAAAGGTAACACTGTGGTAAATATAAAAAGCTGTAGATATTGTTACTCCTAAAGATTGCTACTGAAATTTCAGGACAACTCTCTTCTGTCTACTCCCTGTAGATGTAGCATTAACTCAGGTGCACAAGAAAAGCAATACTCACATCAATTTCCAGTAGACTGCTTTTCTGTCAGCCTCTGGATTGCCTACCAGCATGCAAATTCTTACTTTTTTTGATCCTCTGCCTCCACAAAAGCCAGCACATCTTAAGTTCACTTATGTCACCCTTGCTTGTCTTAGCTCCTAACATTACATAAAATGACATAGAATAGCTAAAGTTGGAAGGGACCTTTAGAGCTTGTTTACTCCAACCGCCTGCTCAGCACAGGGTCAATTAGAACAGGTTTCTCAGGACCATGTCCGGTTGGGTTTTGAGTATTTCATAGAATGGAGACTCCACAAGCTCTCTGGGCAAACAGTTGCAGAGTTTGACCACCCTCACAGAATAAGTTTTTTTCTTATGTTTAAATGGAATTTTCTGTGCTTCAGTTTGTGCCCACTGCCACTTGTCCTTTCACTGGATATTACTGAGGAGAGTGATTCTGTTCTCTTTACACCCTCCCATCAGGTATCTATACACATGGATAAGATTCCCCCGAGCCTTCCCTTCTCCAGGTTGAACAGTCCCAGTTCTCATCCCTTAATAATTTTTGTGGCCCTTTGCAGGACTTGCTCCCGTATGTCCATATTTTTCTCGTACCAGGAGTCCAGAACTGGACACAGCACTTCAGATGTGGTCTCACCAATGCCGAGTAGAAGGAAAGGATCATGTCCCTTGACGTGCTGGCAATGGTCTTCTGATGCAGCCCTGGATGTTGTTTGCCTTCCTTGCTGCAAGGGCACATTGCTGGCATTAGGCACATTTGCTGGCTTCCATTGGACAGATTTAGCAGCAAAACAAATTAAAACCCCTTTTAGTAAGATGCTAAGTAAAGATTTTAGAGCTTATAGTCACAGGGCCGAACCAAAGAATTTACAACAGAAAATAAAATACGCCCCATGACTCTACCCTGTATTTTACAGGACACACTGGAATGAGTAGGAAGACATTTCATATGATATCCCCATGGCATGCAGCAACATGGCATATATGTACAAAGCTACATGAAAGAAGCCCCAAACTGTTCTCTGGTTCTGAAACCAGGTGACATAGAATGGCTTTTGCTCACAGCACTGAACTCCCCCTCCCAGACCAAAATAATAGCACAGCCTGCTGGGAACAAACCCTGGTCTGTCCCATTCCCCAAATTCTTCACAGCCACTATCTGAAAGATCACTCATTGACAACGGGGAAAAAAAACCACACTAAGAAGCTTGCTAGCAAGTAAACAGTGTGGATGACCAATGGCCAGCACTTGGGCTCACACTTTGGCTCTGTTTTTATTTACTAATACAGACACAACTTCATTGATCTAGTTTGATGACCTCCATCAAAAGATTCATTTATTTGGCCATTTAAAACCCTTCAAACTCCAGATAAACTGCTTCTCATTCCCCACTACTAAGTTTAGCAAATTTAGCTTCCTGGTTCTTCTCAATGTACATACAGCATTGATGACTCACATCTCATAAGTCTGATTGTACTTCTGACTTGGCTCCCATCCTCTCCTCTCCTTTCAATAGGCAGCTTAGCATACAGCCCTGCAAGCTTTGGAGGGTTAGAACATTTCACGTAGCACACATCCTAAGAAGCGTTAGCTCTCCCTACGCCTTATTAGCCTTACAACCTCGTCTGTGCTCCTACCTTTTGATAGAAAATGCATGTGGAATCTCTGGACATGCTGTTACCATAATACACAGACGTAGAAACAATGCACTTTATCCAAACATGTCTTTGGAGTGACTACCTCTCCCTCATGCTGCCAGCATGAGGATTTGTGTTCTTTCGCAACAGGCAGTCATTTAACTTCTCCTTCTCTCTAATATAGGCATATATCAGTGCGGTCCTGCCTCCACCAGAGCTGTTAAGGAAGGGGATGTGAACCTGGATTATGACAGCTCATTTGTGTTTGCAGCAGTGAATGCTGACTATGTTACTTGGATTCACTATAGCAACAAAAGAAAAGAGAGAATTTACTCTGATACTAGGAAGATTGGAAAATTTATCAGCACCAAAGCAGTGGGCACCAACTCCCGTGTGGATGTCACTGCTAATTACAAATATCCAGAAGGTAAATTCTTTATTACAGTTGTCTTACCACTGATGGTCAGAAGTGAAAAGAATTTAGGCCTTCACTGAATCAAGCACTGACTTAATTTCTCTACTTCTTCTGGAGTAATTGTGAATTTTCAAAGTCTTTGGGCTCATTGTCAGCTGATAGTGATTCAATACGGCCTTTGTGGCCCTTAATGAAACATTAATGTAGTCAATACAAAGGCAAAGCTACTCCTGTAAAACACTGTCTCAGCTGTTCTGATCAACTGGTGAGAATATTTCTGTTATGACATGCAGCAGTAGCCATTCTGGAGAGTTGTCTGGGGAGAGTTTCTGCAAAAGGATTTTTTCACCCTTCTTAATTTCAGAGACGTCAATTGGCCAAGCTTATGCAGAACTGAGCCCTCCCAGGAGTTATCTTTCTACTGCTCACAGCTTCTAAGAGGTGCCCATGAACAGCCAGCTAAAGCTGACAGGCAGGTTTTACTTTCCAGCCTTCATGGCTACGTATATTCATTTGCTTTTGTGTCAGTGTCCTGGTTTCAGCTGGGACAGAGTTAATTTTCTTCCTAGTAGCAGGCATAGTGCTGTGTTTTGGACTTAGGATGAGAATAATGCTGATAACACACTGATGTTTTAGCCGTTGCTACGTAGCATTTATACTAGTCAAGGACTTTTTCAGCTTCTCAGGCCCTGCCAGGTGCACAAGAAGCTGGGAGGGGGTGCGGCCAGGACAGCTGACCCAAACCGGCCAAAGAGATATTCTATACCATATGACGTCATGCTCAGTACTGAAACTGCGGGGAGTTGGCCGGGGGGGCAGCGATCGCTGCTCAGGGACGGGCTGGGCATCAGTCAGCGGGTAGTGAGCAATTGCATTGTGCATCACTTGTTCTGTATATTCTTTTATCATTATTATTATTATTTTCTCTTCCTCTGCTGCCCTATCTCAACACACGAGTTTTACTTTTTTTCCTCTGATTCTCCTCCCCATCCCACGGGGGGCAGGGGGAGGTGAGCAAGCGGCTGCGTGGTGCTCAGTTGCCAACTGGGGTTAAACCATGACAGTCAAAATTGGCATTTAGGTTAGACCTCACTTCCTCCTCTTGTGTATCTTTGCCCTCCTCAGCTTTCCTAAACTGTATTTACTGAGAGCAATTATGGCTCCATTGCACTATATCCAGCATGCATGAGATCTCTGACCATGTCATCTTTCAAAGCAGGATCCTTGAAAGAAAGGCAGGTGTATAAAAAAGCACTGAAGCTGCTTGGTGTGAGAAGCGCTGGAAAAAGAACCAAAATTACAAGACCTAGAAGACGATCTTCAGTAGCACGGAGACAAAATACGACACAGCCTGCACAAAAACCCAGTATCTCAGGGAAGCTGATCCTTGGTGCATCTCCTGTAATTGGCCAGGATATCCTCCTTACCTTGGCACTCAGGAACTTGATCTCAGATTTCAAGACCATAAAGGTTAAACTGAGGGCCTCAGCCATCCTCTACACAAGAAAACCAAAGGCAGAGATTCTGCAGTTGTATAGGTCTATTAAACTTGGATCTGAAGAAGGTAATTTTAATTTTATTACAGCTTAGGACAAGACATAGCTTTGGCTTGTGGCCAAATCACATGAATGGCTCAAGAAGTGCATGACCTGCAAATGGTTGGAGGTTAAGGCTATTTAGGGGAAGAGAAACATATATATTTGCCCTGTCTTAAGCAATTGCTTCTGGGCACTGTCAAGAAAGGATACTGAGCTGGGTGACCTTTTGTCTGACCCAGCGCAGCCGCTATTAGTTCTACATTATGACCTCTTTTGCTAAGAGAGAACAACTAAGACACACATCAGAGACAACTCAGCTACCAGCTCCCCATAAGCAAAGTATAAAGACAGATTAAAGGGGGAAACGTAAGCCTATGTCTTTTGTAGCAGTAGGACAGTAACTACAGACTGCAGTAAGAGCTACACTACCTGCAGATAGTGGCCTTTGCCCTGCTTTTATAGGGACAGTGCTGAAAAATGAGACGTGTAGCACAGATGAATATGACTACCCTCTCAAGCTAACACACAACACATTATAACTCTTTCCACTGTTCCAGCAGTAGGTGAACGTTTTTTCTGAAGGCACTGAGATCCATCACCTTCTTCACTGGCACAGACACTCTGACTGTGCACCCTCTTTAAGGCAGAGGCTGAACAGCTGCATCAGCAAGAGCATTTAAACCAACCCATCTTTTCACTTCTGCCTTCTTTGCAAGGAAGGAGCATTAAATGCCCAGCTTCAGATAAATTAAAAAATCACCAGCAGGGGTTGCCACATATATCCATCCTCAGAACTGTCCAGCTACCGAACTGTACCTGATCATTTAGTGTTTGATGTGAATGTAAGCAGAAGTCACCTATGAGCATCACTCGTGTCTACTGGCTCTCAACACCCACAAATGGACAGCCCCAGGGTGACAGCATCCTTACTCCTTAAAATACAGATATATGACAGATACGTGGCACTTAGAAAAAAGACGAGGGGGAAATTCTGTTTCTATTTCCATTCCAGTGAAAGAGATTTCATTCAGGATCTCCTATTCCCAGTACAAAAACTCTCTGATGGATGACAGGAAGATCCTAGTGACTGCTGTGTGTGAAACCAAACAGGGAGCCTCGCTTCTAGTGGAGAAGGATATTGTACTTCAGGATCCTCTTCTCACCATCAAGGTAAAAGCTAGTCCCCTTTGTGTCCCTACAGAGACGTGTTGAGAAGAAGCAACTAGAATCCTCACTGCGTCTACTCCTCATGGGAAGGAGTGTGGGAAGCAAGATCATTCCTGATGGTGATTTTTCTTGTTGCCCTAGTAATAGGCCATATGACACAAGTGAAATTTTTTACACTAAGGAAAAGCAAACCCTTCCAAGGCATAGCTGTGCTATGGTATTCTCGCTAGTGCTTGTTGACATGGCACTGATAAAAGTTCTCAGTGTTACGAGGGTTACAAGGTAAGATTATCTCGATAGAGACAGACAGACAGACAGAGAGAAACAGAGAGACAGGGATGTAGTCCATATCTAGGCCTCCACTTTTGTCAGGGATGTCTGATCATTCTCTTCCAGTTTATTTAGGAAGCCTGATTTTTACCAAAGACATCTTTACTGACTAGGTGACAATGCCTGGGGCTGTGAGACTTGTTATGACTAATACTCAAGGAAGTTCTTTCACCTTATCAGGAAAACTGGCACTTTTCACCTTCTGTAACATCTTCCTAAATGATTAATAATTAGAACTGGAGGCTTTTGGGGTTTTTTTTCCACTTAAGACTGACTTCTGACAAATACGGTACAATGGATAAAAAGCAATTTTTAGCCTACAGGAAAGACCACGCACTATGTCTGCCCGGGGACAGTCCTGGGTTTGCACGGCCCACCACACCCACATAAACCAGCTTAACTTGTTTCGGACAGTTCAGCACATTCACATGCTGTATCAGACATGGGATCACATGCTATCTGCCTGCTGTACTGTAAAAAACATAGAGGAAGTATGATAATTCACAGAGTCTTTCAGAGCCTCCGGACTAGATTAGCTATCCCAAACCACTCTGTCAGTAGCATACAGGAAAAGCAAGGTTACACACAGGAATAGAAAAGTTTGGATTTTTGTAGGCCTGGTGATTTATGAATACCAAATTCCAGTGAGTAAAAAGCCTTCTGTGCTGTATCATGCAGATTAGAGAGTCAGCTTATATAGGGCAGGCACCTGAACTAATTACTTCAATTCAGTAACTAAGTTTCAAGAAGGGTTTATGTTTCTGCTGACTGAAACTTCTGTATAAACATACAGTCAATAATAGGTAAATGCAATTGGGGTGCTGGACTTCTCCATCAATGAGTATCACATTAGCTAGAAAGATAACCAGATATGCCAATTCCATTTTATCTCAGTCAAAATAAGGTAATGAGTATGTTTATTTGCTACTTGGCATTCTGGTTTTTTGCCTGAGACGCCACAATTTACCTCTGTCTCACACCTCCAATGTTTTCTAATCCTAAAACTTTCATTTAGCCTAACTAAAGCTAATTTGACTTAAGCTGCCTACAGTAGTTAGCCATATATGCCAAGTTAACACTTGTATTCTCATTCCGTTCTCGCTCTGGTAAGTATCATATACTATGTTACACATAACACCGCACACTGACCTAGTTAAAAAGTTACATCTAAATGGTAGATTCTACAGTAGTTTGTTCTTTCTCAGCCACACTGGATGGCTGATTCAAGCCTGAACTCTGATGCCCAAAAATATGTACATGTATTAATTCCTGGCTCGCTCCCGTCCAGGAGAACCTGAGAGGGTAAGTGGTTTGCAATGGGAATGAAAAGAGAAAAAAACATGAGAAAGAAGTGAGACTAATGCCATGGCTGAGCAGAATGTTTTCTCTCCGTAGGTCCTTGGTCCAACAGTGGTACACAAGGCTGCTGATGTGCAGGTCACGTTTACCAACCCACTGTCTGAAGCGGTGACAGACTGCGTGCTGAGGGCAGAAGGCAGCGGCCTGCTCAAAGAGCAACTCAGAATCAAGTACGTAAATGCTATCTGACTAATAACTCGTTCACTTTGGTGGGAAATCTGCAATAAAAAGTGGATTTTTAAAAAAGATTCTGTCAACCTCATGACTTTTGTTTGCACCAACCTTGGACAAAGTACCATCATGTCAGTACTCTCCATATACGAGTTGGAGTTTTTTACATCTCCTTTGCTGAGCTTTGAATTGCAGAATGCTCAGGGAGTGGAGAGATGGCCTGCTTTTAATGACAGCATGTAAATCAGAGTGCTGCAGTTAGTGACTGACTTATATAAAGGGCAAAAATTTAAAAACTTTCTTCTTTTTGTGGTTTGCAAACGGAAAACCAAACAATCCTTGACGGGTAAGAGAGAAAGTGACAGTATCTTTTTTTCTTTCAGATATTAAATTACTAAAGAGCCAGGACATATACTATAACGAAATGCCTTAAAAATGTGTCCACTGATATCATACCAGTAAGAAAGTGTTCTCCCACCTCCTCCATGGTTATTTTTAAAAACCTTTTTTAAAGTCTCTGAAATATTTATGCTGGGGGAGTTAGCACCAAAAAACTGTGAGAGGAAAACAAAAAAAGATAGCAAAAGATGGATAATGATGTGAATCACTAAGGCTTCGTTTACATTGAATACAAAATTCAGGTCTAGATCCTGACCTTGAACCTTAACTTGCCTTACCAGCGTTGGTATTGCTCAGCTTCAGTACCACCTCAGAGCAGAGAGGCCCTTTTCCCCCACTCTCTCTGTTTCCTGGTGCTACTATCAGTCTCCTTGCGTTGGACAGCCAAGCGTAATTTCTAACTATGGACAAACTATCAACAGGTAATTACATTTACCACACCAAAATACAGCATGAGCATATCTAGAGTACTATAAATGTTGTGAGTGTTGAGGGTAATACATACAGTTGGATTTGAGCTCTTCTAAAGATAACCTTTCTGATCATTCCTCAGGTACTCAGTACGTTTTGCCCTCATGATACAACCCTTAATTCTCTATCATAGGTTGAAAACTGCAACTATTCCATCACATCCATTATAGCTTGATTAGTTCTTCAAGGATAGTGTTGTGGGGGCTGTGAACATGGAAGGTTCCATCCACCTGTGCTAGGAGCATGCAAACACAGGAGCCACGTACTCTGACTCTTCCTTTCCATACTGTCTTAATATTTGGGGACTCTGAAGAATACATAGCAAGAATTTTTCAGCTGCTTGAACTTAAAAATGTATTCTCTCTTTTAGTGTGGCAAGAATGGCCCCCATGGAGAGCTCCACAGTCCAATTTGAAATCGTTCCCTACAAGAGTGGCACCAGGCAGCTTCAGGTGGACTTGGTTTGCACCCTTTTTTCAGACATTAAGGGATTTGCGATGCTTGATGTGGCTCCTGCTCAGTGATAAACCTGTACATCAGTTTGGTTTTGTCTCTGTTTATGAGACTGGTGCAGTGTTCATACGTTATTATGACTGGGGGCACAGAAATGCAGACTACTCAGCCAAAGTAAAGTGATGTAATAGGAATGGAAATGAATAAAAAGGTACTACACACTATACTGTAAAGACAGTGTCATCTTTTTCATTCCCTAACCTGTTTTATGGACCTTCATGAACAGAATTACTAGTGAAAATCATTATATAATTTAACTTGAAGGAGTGGATCAAGTGTGATCGTTTTCAGCATTAGAGCCTGTAGCAATGGTAGCAGCTAGATTTCCAAGGAACACCATTTAAAATCACTGATTTTGTAAGCTTCATTGAATATAATTTAATTATACTCACTAAATACAGTTTTATTCAGTAATAGCCAAAGTAGTACTATCCAAGTAGCTGACATAATTCAATTCTAGAATTAAATGTATCATTTCATCTAAGTACTAGAAGGAAAATACAGTAGTAAGATATAGCAGTGTTACAACAGAACTCTCTTCTTACAACTGGAAAAATGAGAAGCTATTCAATAAACAATACTCTTTAATTCACAGTTTCCCTATTCAGATCATGATTTAATCATGTGATAAATTATAAATAATGAAATATTCAGCAAAGAAATGACTGGGAGTAACAGTACAAAAGCAGATAAAAGAAACATGTCCTTGACTAAGGAGTGGCAAATGCTAGAGCATCTGAAATAATAACAGGCTGGAATAGCTGCTCCTGAAAACAGGCATGAAGCAGAACATCGTTAAACATTAAATAGGTGATCTGTCATCTGGACTAAGACACATTTATTTACACACATAGCTCCTCACACATGCACCACTGTCTCAAAATGCGCGGAGTTCTTTCTGGATGAACTAAATGAATCAATGAAACTTCTCCAACGATAAAAGGATAAATCATTACCACAGCCAACCTCAAACCAAAACACATTACATTTCTATCACTGATACACTATAGTTAAGCACTATGCAAATTTTCATGTATACACATCTTAAAAATTCACCTCCTCATACAGCCTCAATTATCACTTACTTTAGTTGGCTCTACCAGGGAAAAAAGAAAAGCGTTTGGTTCTTGAGAGGGGGGGGAAAGGGTATTTAACAAGGAAAATATACTGTAAGATATGTCTTATAGCCCCTATACTATGGGTTTAACCCCAAATCTTGTTCAGCTGGCTACATCTCTACAATCACCCTCTCCCAAAGAAGCTTCTGGATAATAAATTTGGCATTTTAATGTAAAATTGTATTTGAACCAGCTGACATTTTAGCAGCAGCTTCCATGACATTTCTTGTCGGATAACACTGCATTCAGGTATGGCAAACCCACAGAGGAAGGAATATATGGAAATTCTCATGCAAGTCACAAAATATTTTGAGGAAATAGAGATGTCATAGCAAGTGTATCAGGAGTACAAGTGCACAAGTAAAATCTCCTCTCTTCCAGGAGCATAATGTTTTATCCAAGTCTTAAACCTCCATTTGCTAAAGTCTCCTTCTTCTATCAATCACATACGCAAAAGTATAATTCCTAGCGTCATCTAAGACAATATAACCTTTAGAGATACATTATTTAGGTAGTTACACAGATATACATAGCATTCTTTTAAAAGATGTGGTAAGAAAAAGTCTGCCCCAATTTACTCTTTCTAAAGAGCACTAAAAGGAAAATATCAAGAACTTTTATTTTACAGGTGGTTAGGTCTTTAGGACATGAGAAATGTTAAGAATTCATAGGAAAAGAGAACATTGTACTCAAAAAAAAAAAAAAGTCATTCTGCATTCATCTAAACAGAGTACATTTGGTTTTCGTGTGTCTAAGAAAACATGACTGCAACTGGCCCCATGCAGTAGTGGAGCCACAAATGCCAGAATAGCTACCAACAACTCAGAAAAAAAAAAAAAAAAAAAAAAGAAAAAAAGTGTTAATTTTAAAAAGAGTTTTACAGGAAAGGAAAAACTGGTTCCTGTTCCCATTAGGCAGAAGGGAAAAAAAGATGTAGCTGATGTAATGAATAAGTAAATTTCTCAATACCCTGACGACTTAGGTTCTCAGTTTCACAAAGTAGCTCCAGAAACAGCTTCAGACAAAGCCAAAACCGATACCTATATTGTTTTGTTTATAGAAATTACCTAAATACTTTCTATTATAACTATTCTAACTTAAGCACAGCTAAAACGTTTCAGGACTTGTATGTAACTCTGAGGCTGACTGCTATGTTTCATTGCATTTTAAATACAAATGACAGACAAGACAAAGGTGCCGGTTTGGAAGATTCCTTGCAGGAAAAACTGACTGAGCTATCATACTGGCCCCACAGCAAAGGACCGCGAACTGTATCCTCTTCATAAGGAACTGCAGCAATTGCCTTGGACTATTTACAAAGGCTTTGCTAAGCATAAACATGAGCAATTCCCCAAAGAGAAAAATTAATGTGTGTGGAGACCCACTTTACAGTGTTCTCTGGCTTTGCAATCTCATTCTGTACTAGTCTGAATGTATTCCAGGACTAATAGGCAGTAGTAGTGATCAGAAGCCATAACCAACACAGGCAAACAGTCAATGCATTGGTCCTAATTATTCTGGCATTACACGTTTTGATAAAGTTGGAGTGGGGGCTGGGGGAAAGGTTGGGTGCTTTCACTTTGCTCCAGGTCAGAAACATCTCACTGTACTACCAGGAGAATTGTTCTACAAGACCACTCGAGAAAAAGCAGCCTATGACATGTATTTTTGTTTTGTACTGGCACTGCCTTCAAGGCTGTTACTTGCCCATGCCTGCTGCCACAGAATTCACCCAGCCCTTTATCTGTATCTTACAAAACCATTTTATCTACCCTCCTAACTTATGTCAGAGGAAGTTCCACCTGTTTCCTTTCATGCAGGTATCATAAAGCAGACAGAAAAAAAAAAAGACTGTTTTTTCTGTTTGCAAAGGCAGATACTTTGCAATACTTCCAGAAGTGCTCAGAAAGCACAGGATGGGAAGAAAAGGCTCAGGACAATATAATCAGAAGGATGTATGAAAATTCACAATTAACAGTCACACATCCTCATTCCACAAAGCTGCTTAAAGTAGATCATCATCCTCCATGAGGAAGGCATAATGCCACTCATATCTAAATCCCAGCACTACGCCCATTTATTCCTTGCAGAGGTATAGTTTTATGCTAAGCCAAAATATCAACGATCTGAACGTTCCTAAGAGACAATTTGACCTTTTCCTCCTGGCAACACCTAGTACTGTCTGGTAATGCAGTCCCAACTTCCCCCAGAAAGAATGTTTCATGGACACAAACTGACTCGGTGACACAGATTAAGCTGAGGTCTCATTTAAATTTCTTTGATTTAAAGCCAACAAAATCTTCAAAACATGTAAACTATTTTATTCCATCAATTAGAATATTTTGCCACCCACTCATATACTTACAAGTGACACGGAAGCTTGTCAAAACTAGTCAGCCCAGAGAGACTGGAATGAAGATTGAAAAGGACACACATACGCGCACACAGGAATTCAGATTTCTCCAGGCAAAGGAGAGGGAAATAGGTAGCTTTGCACCTAGCAATTAAGTCTTGCAGGATCTTGGAAAGTCAGGGTATACAATCCTCCAGCCTTAGAAAAGGCCTTGAGGTAGTGATGGTATTTCACAAAAGCTCATTAAATCTTGCAAGAATGCAGACTGCCATTACGTTTAACACACAGTACAGCCAAGCCATTCAAATTCCTTCAGTATTTCTTCTTAAATACAATCCAGGAAATTATTTCAGTCAGTGTTTGTCACACACGCTTGGAATGACCTCATCCGAATTAACTATTTGTAAATCAAGCCTGCTGTTCAAAGGAAAATCAGCCCTAAAGCTTGTGCCAAGTTCCAAGCTTTGCAACACTTGGGGTTGATGGGTTTTCAGGGTGTCAGCATTATTAACTTCCCTCAGCAACCACACCCAGTTCAATTCCCGTGTTAAATGCGGATCTGGCCAGTGCCATGTACGAGAAATACACATTCTTCCTGTGTTAGACATAAAACAACTGTTCAATTAAACTAATGATTATTACAAAGAAAAATGTGTAAGTGCCCAAGGAAGGATTTAAATAGCTTTTGCCAAACCTACAATCTTTACACATCCCTTAGTCAGAAGTCAATGGGAGTTGGTGGAGTAAAATATGGCTAATTACCAGTATTTTTCTTTATAAATATGCAGTTTAAATCTGAACATGCCCAAGAGGCTGACCCAGCCCTAATTCCATTCTGATCACGCAAAAAAATCAAGTGAGCGCTAGCTGATATGACACATTCATACTATGAATTGGTCTTGAAAGGCATTAAAATCAGCCTCCAGGATGGTGACTGTTTCTCCCAACCATTCTGTTCTCCGGATCTAAGTTTCTAGAGCCTCGATTCAGGCAGTCAATTAAATTACTACCCATTTACAGTTAAAACCAAACCAAAACAAACAGAAATAGCCAAAGTTGGTAGTTTCAAGTCACTTGGTTCTGTCACCACAGCTACACTGCTTTACCACTTGGTATCTACCACTCTTGTGTACTGAATGTGGAGGGCACTGCTCACTATAAAAGACAAAACAAAAGGCACAGCGTAAGCATTTCTTGTTGCTCTAAAGAAACAAGAAATTCCACCAAAAAGGAAAATTCACATTTAATTCATGGATGTGCCATGTCAGAGCTGGAAATGCAGACACAATAGAAAGGGAACTTAGATGTATGTATTTTTGGATCACTACACTCAGGAAAAGACCCAGTTATTAAAGATGCTCATGTAACATTTTAAGCTTCTGTTTCTATAGGTAATAAAGATGATAAAGATTTTTATGGATTTATGTTTGGACCTGTAAAACAACAATAATCCCAAGCACTATAAAGACAGTAACACAGTAATATCCAGGCAGGATGGATACTTTCAAGGATCCTAGGGATCACTTTTCCTTTAGATTTCTATGAGCATGTCAGGGATGTAGTGGATACAGAACAGTGGCAACACTTGCCTAGACCTGGATGAAGTTTTTCAGAAGCAGCAATGCAGGAAGTGAGTGCAAAAAGGGTACAAGATCTGCTCATGACATAAAGCCATTTAAATTACTGATGACTAAAAAACTATGAGGAACTTCAGAGGGTCCCAAATAAGGCAAAATAGATGACAATACAACAACCAGTGAATTCAGTTTGGTAAATGCACCGTAGGAAAGCAATTTGTAGTCAGCCATCATGCAGAATGTTACATCGGCCATATCAAGTGCAGAAGGAGACCTCAGCACAAACAGCTCAACCGAGATTACAGCACCTTGTGTTTCTATGATTGCCACTAATAACATGTTAGACTGCAAAGTAGACAGGAGGGGACTACTACAAAGAATACTTATCATTAACAGGAACTCTCAGAGTGATATTAAATTATGACATACTCAGTCTTGAAAATCATCAACTGTGAGATGATGCCTCACTCACAGGGGTGAAGCTCATGCACATTCTGCTGAGGCACCTGGCCTTCTGTACTGTCAGAGACCAGATTAGACTGAATGAACCTCCATTCTAATTCAGTCTAGCAAGTTGTACACGCTTATGCTTTTGTTGCATTTTAGAGACAAGTATAGGTTTGGACGTGGTTAACTGAGTGAGTGAATGTTAATTCTTACTGACTCCTTACAATGAAGAAGGGAATTCACTTGGTTGATTTCATGGATCTTGTGCGCATGAGGTTACACATGCTAACACTGATGTTAACAGTATTGCAGCCTCAAGTATGGAGGTTGAAATCAGCATAAGCAGAATGCTGGTCTATTACAACTGTAGTTTTACAAGCAATGGTACGTATCAGAAGCATGATTAACGTGTTAAATGCATGAGCAAATTATGCTCACAGCTAGCAACTGTACAGGACAATGGACTGGAATACATATTATAATAAAGGTCAGCTTGAGCTCACATGCTTCAACTTCTTGGATAAAGGGAAGCCTGAAAAATAAACCGGGTATCAAGTTGATTTGGTGACTGGAGAGATCAGTGAGAAGGACTTACAGGAGAGGCAGATTTTGCAGGGAAAAACCAAACCGAGTCTTTTCAAAAGAATGTCATAATGAATGCTGTTCCTGGAGCTCCAGCAAAGGCAAGTTGTTCCTGTTGAAAAGACTTTCTCTTTTTGGAGCCAGAAACACGTAAATAATAGCTATGTGGAAAGCATATGGAAGAACCACCCTTAAAACAAATCTGCAAGACAAAGTCAAAAGCTTACTGAATTTGCCTTTTACAGTTCACCCCCCCAAAAAAACACCCTATTTCTCTGAAGTGTCTGATCTTCTTTGCTAGAGGATCTTAGGGCAACACCTTTGGAGGACCCATATGGTAGAGCTACCTGTCATTGTATCTGAAGGACTGTCCATTTGCCCACTTCCTGACACAGAACATATCACTATCAACAGACGGGTGTTTATACTGAAGCTAGGCAACTAGTAAGAGAGAAGAACCTTTGTGCATAACTCCAAATACAGTTATGCCGAGTGCACGGAAGAAATACTACTCCAAAGTGCTAGTGTAACCACCTTTTAACCACCAAAATATAAGGAACACAAATACTTGTACGTACACTTTAGAAATACCTATGAGCACGTCTAAAAGTTCAGAGTGCCTGCATAGAGACGTGCAAATTGCTGGTTGCATGCAGCAAAATAGCTGAACAAACACAAACTCAACCTTTTGACAGCGCAGTTGCAATTGCAATATACAGAAATGGCTGCACCATTTTAGTACCATCAGTGATGCAGACAGTGTTTTGGGTTTGCCTTTTACCAAACACAACTGCTGGGTCAGACGTGAATGGCATTTGAACTAACAGATTAAACAACTGACAACTGAAAGAAAACCAACATAGGAGAAACCCATATTCCAGAGAGAAAGAAAGGTAATTCTCAAGTAGGAAATCTCAGCACTTCTGCTGAATGTTTTGACCTCTGTAGTGGCCAATTCCTGTTTCTTCCTCTCAGATCTGAAATGGAAAACCTCAGGTATCTAATTTAGGATTGCAAATTCTCACCGGATAGAATGCCAGTACAAGCACTTGAGCACCACATGCGGAGGTCTCTTTTGTGCGTTAACATTTTCAATGGTCCTTTTTTGCCCATCTTGGTGTAATGAAAGATACAAAGGGCAAAGGGACAATAAGGAGTTCTCTATTCACAAAGTGCGTCCTATGTAGCAAATATTACTTGCAATTGCCAATTTGACCAAGAGATGGTACTATGCGTATACACAACCATTAGAAGGCAGCAGTATTGGGATAAATACCTGTTTGTATCTAAACCGCTCTCTGATTTAGATATTCATAAACACGTATACTGCAAATGTGCATTTAAAAACACTGATCATGCAAAGAAAGTCAGGGGTTTGAGCACAATCAATTGGCTTAGAATTTGCATACACTTAAAGAGCACGAATCCGTCATTAGAGACAGCGTTTAGCTCTTTATATAAAAAACGAGTTCGAGAGACATACTAAAATCACACATAATTGACATTGAAAAATGTATGTTGACAATAATCACAGAATTTTCTGGAAGATCTCCCCAGTGTGCTTGTATTTAGTGTTTCCCAATTCTGCAAGTCTGGTGACCACCATGCTTCCTAATAAAAGTCAAAGCAGTCAAAGCTTACGTAAGGCAGCAATGCGCCCTTGCCGCAAAGAAGGGCAATGAAATCCTGGGGTACATCAAGTAAAGTATTGCCAGCAGGTCGAGGGAGGTGATCCTTCCCCTTTATTCAGCACTGGTGAGGCCACAGCTGGAGTACTGTGCCCATCAGTACGAGAGAGGCATAGACATACTGGAGAGAGTCCAGCAAAGAGCCACAAAGATCGCAAAGGGACTGGAGCACCTCACATACCAGGAAAGGCTGACAGAGCTGGGACTGTTCAGCCTAGAGAAGGCTTGGGACGATCTTATCCATACATATAAATTCCTGAAGGAAGGGTGAAAAGAGGACAAAGCCAGGCTCTTTTCAGTGGTGCCCAGTGACGGGACCAGAGGCAATGGGAACAACCTCAAACACAGGAGGTTCCCTCTGAACACCAGGAAACTCTTTTTCACTGTGAGGGTGACTGAGCACTGGCACAGGTTGCCCAGAGAGGTTGCAGAGTCTCCATCCTTGGAGATGCTCAAAAGCCATCTGGACACGGTCCTGGGCAACCAGCTCTAGGTGGCCCTGCCTGAGCAGGGGTTGGACAAGATGACCTCCAGAGGTCCCTTCCAACCTCAACCATTCTGTGATCCTGTGAAAGTGAATCTACACAATTAAGGCTATACTGTAAATGACTAAAACTACGAGAGTTTGTATTTAGCTTAAATGACACATATAAGCAAGCAATTGTAAAGTTCAATATGCAAATACTAAGAAAAACACCAAGCTCACTGAACCATATTGTGCAGCTATCTAGTATAAATCCAAATCTCATTCTGGAATGGCTACAACTATGTGGTAATGTGGACTTGGTAATGTTAGGTTAATGGTTGGACTGGATGATCTTAAAGGTCTTCTCCAACCTAAACGATTCTATGATTCTACCTCTGAATGCATCACTGTTTATGTAAAATATAGTTCCCTTTCTCCTATTGTACATGTGCCTACACTGATCTCTACTTGCTATTTTATGGCCTAGTCATTCAATATCTTCAGATTCCTCTACAACTTTTCCAAAGCTGCCTCCCTCATCTTTACTACTCAGAATAACTGAGCAAGCTTTGCCACCTCATGTCTTTTTATTGGCTTCTCAAATTATTGATGAACTTTAGGAAGATCATAGAATTCTGCAAAACTACTGGTGACTCCACAGTGAAAACTGTTTATTTCTGCTGTCTTATGTCCTGTCTTTTGACCAATTATTTACCAATGCAGTGACCTTCCTTGTATATTACAGCAACTTTAAGAATGTATTTAGTCCGAGTCTCCAGTGTGATATTCTTAAATAGTCTGCATGATGCTACAGAAATTCTACTTTTTTTAGTCGTTGCTTTTAAGAAGTTTCCTAATTTTGAAGTGGTTTCACTTTTCTGAATTAGGCACAAGGGCAATGGATATATTGACCTCTTTTTTTTTTTTTTTAACTCCTTGAAGGGTCTAAGTAGCTTATGGTCAATGTTGGAGAGCAGCTCTTCATCACTTACGTTTGAAGTGCATTCTGTGGACTGTTTAGAGCCAAATTAAGATTTGCATTTCCTACTCTGGGGTCCCCAATGCACAGCTCTTTGAAGAAATTGTCACTGGCTGTCTTCAAAGGCTTCACATCTCACTGTGGAATTTAACCTCATCTGTAGGTAGGAAAAGTCACCCCTTTCTGTAGGTCTCTTTAGTGTGGTCTGAGAGATAAGAGAGTCCTCAACTTCTGCACAGCAGGCCAGCAAGATAAGCTGAAGGAGAGGTGGCAACATTGTGTCCCACCCTGTATAAAGAAATCGAGCAAACAACTTTGCAAGTAGGTAGGTTTTAAGGAAAGCTGAAGGAAGGAGCCATTGCCCACCAGAGCAAGCAGGAGCTGAAGACGTTCACAGTACAGGGACCTAGACAGGGGCCAAGGTAAGCAAAAATCACTTGGGTTAGTCCCAAGCATTTGCCAGTTGTCTGTTAGGAAAAATAACTGTCCCTGCTCCAAGACAGTGCTCATGACGCTTGTAGAAGAGGTGAGTTTCCTACAGGGCGGGAGCCAAGACAGTGCTCTAAAGCTAAGGGACTTTAATTTGCACAGAGGACTGCACAAAACAGGACAGCAAACAAAAGCTGGTATCACTGCTTAAGAGGAGTTTGAGGGAAGCACTAAGAGGCAGCTAAGGCAGATACGTGAGAGTTTGGAAGTAAAGGCAAGAGAGTTACCCTTAACATAAGGGATGGGGGGGCAGGGAGTCAAGGGAGGTAAGCCAGACTATGAAACTGAAGCAGAGAGATGACTGAGTGTTTTAGCCACTTGAACAAGGAGAGGGTCCAGGTTCCAAGCAACCTTGAAGAAGGTGACAATAAGATCCATGAAAAGTCATATGAAGGAGAGGAAGCCAGGCTGCATATGACTCACCAGTCTGTAAGTAGCCAGAACAGACATCTTCATCACAGAGAAGAAAATATATGAGGTCAGAGCTGGCTCTGTAAAGCTTAAACTGGTGCAGGGCTATGAACTGGGACAGCTGTAAAGGGATTTGAAAGCCAGACCAGAATCATTCACTGAAAGCAACGCATGACAAAATTCGTATGGGAAAAAAGAAACAAAGCACACAATCCAGTGGGACTCCCACAACAAATGCATAAGTGACAACAGCAATTGGAGAAGGTATCAATGCAGAAGACAAGGCAATTTAGACATAAGGAGAAAGCAGACCAATGAAAACGGCAAAGAGTAGTAGTTGTCGCTTTAGCACAGGAGCAATGACTTTAGATAGCAGGGGAATGCTCTGTGGATTTTTTTCTTTTTTTTTTTTTTTTTAGCTGGAACAAAGGGAGGAGCCCGGGTCAGCAAGGAGAGGTAGGTGACAGGATGTGTCATATAAGGGGCAGCAGTTACAACCCACAGGTTCAAGGATCTTAGTGATGAGTTGGCAGCTGAAAAGTTAAGTGTGGTCAGGATGGTCCTAAAGCTGAGAAAAAACAGGTACCTGCTTCTCAGCAAGAAGTCTGGAAACCTTAAGAACACCAGCAAAACCAGAAGGAAAGTGCAAGTATATGATCACACTACAGCCACTGAGCACCAAATTAGGTGCTTGAAATTGTGACAATTTTTTTCTCTTCTGGTGCTGGACAGAAGCATGTATGATGTGTATGATGCATATGTAGGAGACAGAAGGAGGAGGAGGAGGAGCTCTTCTGTCTCCTGCAGCTCTGGGTGTGAGATTGGCAACTATTGTGGTGCAAAGAAGGAACAACTGGCCTTTGATTTGCTGTGATCCAGCATAGTACCTGGACTATACAGCCACACTGCATTCGAACCAGCAGTGAAGTTAGCACCTACTGCTGATCTTTGGTGCATATCAGACATACATAATGCACTAACTGCTGGAAAAGCTTGCACCCACATTGCAAGTGGGGTGTAATAGCTTGTCTCCTGTGCACAATTTCAACCATGTATCCACATGGGGAGATGCTGCTTTGAGTGCCATTGGTGCCCTTGAGTACACAGAGTAAGACTCCAAATGTAGTCACAGTGCATGCTCAGTGCTAACCACATCTGCATCACTTGAATGCTCAGGTCTGTTCCATGTCTTTTCCTGGGCAGGAAGGAGCTTTTGCGTGATCACTTGGTTCACTTAGTGATGCTAAGGTATAAGCAAAGGCAGCTCATTAGCCACTTGACACAAGAACAACCAAGCTCAGAGTGAAGGCCCTTACAGTTACCGGGCAGAAATTCTCAAAGGCAGGGGGGTCCTGTCTGAGTGCAGAAACACCTGATCAGCTGTTCGTGTGTCTCAGGATGTAGCCCAGGGCCAGACTGTGGGCAGCTCACAGCCCCAAACTCATTCTATATCTTCTCATACTACAGGTCTGAGCATCAAAAAATGCGATTTCAACATCACAATGAACAACCACAACCACCACACAGAAGAAATCAGCACTGAAAGGCTTATGGTGAGGCGAGGGCAGCCATTCACTATTACTGTGAGCTTCTCAGCTCCAATAAACAGCTACCTGCAGCAGCTGAAGAGGACTTTCCTCATCGTACAGACAGGTAACATCATTATCATACCTATCAGAGCTCTGGTCCTCCACCCACCTGAAGAACAGAGCTGGTGGCAAATGCCATCTTCAGAGCTGGTCAGAGGTGCCCGCATTTAGAAGTGAGGCCAGTGAACTGTTTATCTAAGGCAAAGTAGAGTCTCCTGCTGCTGGGACTACAGGGTCAAAACTAGATCTCTTTCCAGAAGAGACACTGCAGCACAATAACCAATGCAGGTTCACTACTCTATGATTTGAAAGTACTCATGGGATCCCTCCTCTCTTCTGGCTTTTGGTTTAGGAGTGTTCAAACTTAACTAGCCCCTTACAGATGTTTCCTGTTACAGAGTGTTTTCTAGTGAGACCCCTGAGAAGGGCAGCAGCATTCAGCCCCAGCTTGTTTTACCATAATCTGAGCATGTGGCTGTGACTTTTGTTACAAGACACTGAATCCCAGAAGCAGCAGGTCTGCACCATTCTGGCTGTTCCTGGTTTCTACAAATCTATGAAATACACATCCCACTTTCAAATATGGAGGCCTGAGTGCAGTACTAACCTTAGGAAGATTCACCAGGCATTAAGCTGCTAAAGGGTTAAGACTCTCTCACAAGAAAGGAGAGCTATGGCTCCAGATATAGACAAAGTCCCTACAATCTGCATGGGGTGAGGATGCATGGCCGGAATAGACACAACCAAATCTCTTTGGCTGCAGGATCACATCCTTCCAAAGCAGATGGAACCCAGACTGAATTTCCCATCTCCAGCCTGGGAGACCAGAAGCAGTGGAGCGCAGCACTGGAAGAACAGGACCCATGCTTCTGGACCATCTCTGTGAACACGCCTGCCAATGCTGCCATTGGCCAGTATGATCTGCTTTTACATGCCTCCAAGTCTTACTGTCTCCTGGGCAAATTCACCCTTCTCTTTAATCCCTGGTGCCAAGGTACGTGGTCAGAAACAGAAACGCAGGCTGGGATCAGCCACTTCACAAAAACAGCTTTTGAGCTCTGGCACTCTGCCTCCATGGAGGTTGAGGCTGACTCTTCTAGTGCTCCCCGCCACTCCTGCCCTGCTCCTCACAGCACCTTAGCAAGGAGGTAAGGGCTAATAAAAGCTCAAAGCTGCCTGCCTCAGCACTTCTGCCCTATTCCTGGAGTACTCCACTGCCAGAGCCCTGTCCTCCTGGTAAGGGAAAAGCGTTTGATAAAGTGTTTCCTACAATAAAGATTTTAACACGAGTCAGGATTATAATTGGTCTGATTAAGGCGACTGTATCTTTCTTAGGAATAGAGAAGTCAACAGCCAGGAGAGCAGAAGTGCTAGCTAGTGCAATAGCCTAGGTCTGGAGAAACTTTTTGAACAAGGAAACGGAGATGACAATGAAAATTCTTCTTTCCTGTCTGATTCAGAATCTGTGGTATTTTTCCAGGACAGAATGCCAGGGACTGCCAATATCCCTGGAGTGCAGTGGAGTCTGCCAATGTAAGAGAGACGCAAATGCATCTGAGACCAGGAACACTTTCTTCCTGACGCTTTTTTCCTCTAATCTAGATGATGAGGTGTTCTTGGCTAATGAGGCACAGCGGCAGGAGTACATTTTAAACCCAGAGGGTGTCATCTACTGAGGGTCTGAAAATGCAGTCCTATCACAACCCTGGGACTTCAGTCAGGTAAGCGAGAGGTCCGATATGTCTGCGCTCTCTTACGGCCACCAGCAGAGGAAGGGTGCGTATCGCCTGTGTATACAGGATACTATCCACTTCCATACTGTGGTTTTGATGAAAGAACTTGCTCTGTGCTTTCTGCACTCACTGTCTTTGTCTAAGACTGTACAGGAGAAGAGGGACCTGTGCACAAAGTCCCATAACCCAGTACATATAATTTTAGCTACCTTCTCAGGCTGTCCTCTATGAAGAAAAGCACTGATCTATATCTGGGCTTTGTGTGCCTTCCTTTCATCAACAGATATAAAAGCATTTAACAGAGCTTAGTAATATTGTCTCTGTTTTACAGGTAAGTGGGGACAAGTAGATCTTCCAATTTGCCCAAGGCCATCTGAGACAGACAGTGATTAGAACAGGACGTTATTCCACTTTAGTTCCACCAGATCACAAAAGTATCTCTGTGCCAACCTAGAGAGTGCTAGAGAAAAGCATCAATTTCCCTCCATCAGGGGATGCAGTATCATGCTAATGCATCTCCCACCTTGCTTCAATAAAGCTGTAGGTCTGCCTTTAGTATGTTGTGCTCCCCCTCCAAATCTCTGCCCAGAGCTCTCCTCCACAGCCCGCTTACATAAGACTATCAGCAGAAAGGGAGAAATAATCTGCACAGTTACAAACCCGTGCAGGGACTCCAGAGAACAAACGTTCAGGCCAAATTTCCCAAAACGATGTGTTCTTGTTTCAGTTTGAGGATGATATTGTTGACATCTGCTTCACACTGCTGGATGTAGGTGAACACCGTCAACGAGACAGGGATCACACCCAGCGCAAGAACCCTATTTACATCTGCCGCACAGTTGCTGCCACGGTAAGGAGAGCAGACAGCAGCCCTGACCCTAGCAGAGAAGACCCAAATGCAGAGCAAAGGCTAGCATCTTCTCAATCCCAGTTTATGGCAATCCACTGACCAAAGAGGAAGCCTGCCCAGGGCTGTTCCAAACACCACCTCCTGCCCATCTCCAGCCCTTCCAGGTATTTCTGCAGCAGACAAGTAGTGCTGCAGAGTTCCTTCACAGTAATGGTACACGTACTGAATAAATCTCAGGGGAGACTGCTGCACCTGTTCTGCTCAGCCATGACCTTCATGCTTTGCACAAAAAATCCTTTTGGTTTCATCTGCCTTGGGAGTAGCTTCATCAAACAGGATGAGGTGTACCTACCCAAGAGAGGCAATTCCTTAATCCATCTTTCTCTCCTTCCCTGCAGCTGAGCTGCAATGAGTTTAGAGGAATCCTGACAGAACGCGGGACTGGGCAATACTATAATGGGACACCCCCTTCCAAGTGGCTGGGAAGCAGCCCCATCCTCCGGCAGTGGGCTGCATCGCAGTACAAGCCTTTCCATTAGAGGCAGTGCTGGGTGTTAGCTGCAGTCGTGTGTTCAGGTACAGTGGTGGTTCAAAGACTTTTGTGTTGAGCAAAGCCTTACTTGGTCTGCAGAACCTCTAGCATATACCTAAATTCCTTGATTAACACAGATCCCAGTAACATAACCTTTAATCTTTAGTTGAGAGGCAGATCCTCAGAGTTCCCCCATCAACATTCAGCATAGCTAGCTTTGAGATAAAAGAGTTATCAGTACACTGCATTCACTGAATGCACCTACGATAACTTATTTCCTGAGGGGGCAATGCCTCTTTCAAAGTCCAAACAGCAGGCCTGGTGCCATTCCTAATAGGCCTAGCACCAAAAAAGGCTCTACATCCATCAGCGGAGGCACCCTTAGGGCAGGATGCACAACTGACTCACAGCTCTTTCTTCTGCACAGTTCTGAGGTGCCTGGGAATTCCTACCAGGGTGGTCACAGGCTTTACGTGGGCTCACAACACTAACAGCAGCCTGAGTGTGGATGAGTATTACGATGAAGACGGGACACTGCTTACACAAGACAAGAGTGCCCGTGTCTGGTAAGAAAACATGGCAGGACCCAAGCAAGAATTTGAGACAATACCTGGATCTAGGAAGTGACAGAGGGAGGGAAAGAGGTAAACGGGTGCAAGGAGGTGGATAGGAGACAGCTCAGCTGAGATCCTGTCTACATGACCTGTTCTTGAGAAATCGCTGCAATCCAAACTGAAGAGTGGCCTATTACTAGGGCCCACAAAGGAAGAACGATAGCCCAGTCCAGCTGGTGAAACTCCACTAGTGTCAAAAGCCATGGTCTATGCTCTCCTTGACATGCATGGAGCTCTTTCAAAGGAGCATTAATTGGCTGTGGTTTGGCTAAAACTTTACTGTACCTCAGGGCTCAGTCCCTTGGTAGAAGCACGTGATGTCATCTCTTGCAGGACCTTCCACGTTTGGAACGAATGCTGGATGGCTCGAGCGGACTTGCTCCCAGAGTACAGCGGGTGGCAGGCACTGGATGCCACCTGCCAGGAAAAAAGCAAAGGCAAGAGATATCAAAGATGGGCTTGGCAGGGTGAGGTGGGGGAGCGGAGTGGGGAGCAAATAAAGTAGTTCAATATTCCTTCCTTCCCCAGCTTCCAATGGAAGGATGCAAAAGGACAGGGACTCACCCTGTTGACTTTAACCACTAAATCATCATTCATCCGTTTGGTTTGTGCAACCTGTGTAGCTCCAAGAGCTCTATCACAGCACTGCTCCTTAATGTCCTCCTAAACTAGATACTTCATCACTTCCAGCATAGGTCTAAACTCGGCATGGTTCTAGTTGGTAAAGCATCTGAATCTTAACTGGGCCATATTTTCTCTTCAGGTCCATCCTTCTGTGGGCCAGCCCCTGTTCAAGCCATCAAGGAAGGGGACACAGAAGTTGATTATGATGTCTGCTACTTCTTTGCTGCCATCAATGCCAAGTGCCAGGTCTGGATACAAAAAGCAGATGGCACCCTCAAGCCAGCTCTCGGTGGCACAAAGTACACTGGCAACAACATCAGCACCAAGAGTGTGAGCAGTGAACGCTGTGAGGATATCACACACAACTACAAGTATCCTGAAGGTACGGGGTAGGCAAGTGCCTGAGCACATTCCCTGCCAGTGTTACAAGTCAAGAGTAAAGGACGAGAGAGCAGAGCCATACTGGAGCATTAGAGTCATCCACTACTTCTCACTACTTCCCCTTCCTGAATGGCACAAGAACATCTTACTCTTGCTGTCTACGGATTCAAAGCACACGTCATACCCCAAATTTCATCCTGCTTAATCACATTAACCAGCTCTCTAGAAGGCCAGGCCTTTCTTCACCAGGCACTTTCCTGTCTGGCTGGAAAACCTTCTTTCCTGATTTCTGTTACCGGTACGCTCTGTACATTCACCTCCCATTACCCCTCTAATATATTTCAGACTCCAGCTTTCTGAAAAGGACTGTTGTGCTCCCAGATATTGTCTAAATCCCTCCCTCAAAAAGTAGCTCCCCCCTCAGAATCTATTACTGAGTGCTGTTTCCCTGACCCAACCCTATCATCTCATCTTAGCCTATGGCATGTTGTCTCCTTGGCTGCAGTCCCTCACAAGAGAACACAGTACTGTGCCCTAACTACAGCTATAGTTAGAGGCAACTGCCTCTGACAGATGTTAGCACCAAGGTGCTTTAACAACTATGACAAATCTTTCCAAGTAGCATCTTTCAGGTACATCCAATGAATGTCCTGTCAGCTGAAATTCCTGAATTGCTCCAACCAGAAGCACAACTGGATCTCTGTGCTCTTAGAAACAGTTATCTACAGGACTGCCAGGATAATTCAACGCCATCCTTCTGCATTTACTGCTTCACACAAATGAACAGGAAAGAATACTAAAATATGTGCTCCCTTTCTTGTAACAGGTTCTCTTCAGGAAAAAGAAGTACTTGACAAAGCCTACAGGAAGATAAAGAAACTTGAGACAACCAGCAGCAGCAGCAGCGAAACACAGTTTAGATCCATTCCTACTGCCCTTGAAGAGCCCGTTAACCTTTTCATCCACCCCCAGTTGCAGAGTCCTCTGCTACTGGGACAAGATATTCAGCTTTCCATTGAAGTGTTTAACCACAGTGGTGGAGAAAAGGCTACTCACCTGGTAGTTGGGGCCCAGTCTCTACATTATAATGGTGTGCCCATTACCCAGCTTTGGAAGGAGGAGTTTCATTTTATCCTCAAAAGCAATGAAGGTAAGGACTCTACTGGGTGCATGGCTAGAAAAGTATGTCTAGTCCTCTCACTTCAGGAAAAATGCACTTAGCCATAAGTCTACAAAAGGTTGGCTGAATAGTTGATTGTAGGCGATTGAAATAAAACACTTTGGCAACATCACCTCAGAGGTTTTGAACCTGCAAATCCAGTTGGGATCACTTAAGCTTTTAAATGCTGCAGCTTTTAGTGCAATGTTGGGCACTAAACACTCCTAGGTGCCATGCAGGCTAAGACCAGACTGTACTTATCGTCTGCATTGTCATCTGTATTTCACCACTCTCTATTCCAGCTAAAAATCTGCAGGTCTTCGTGCCTTACTCGCAGTACGGAAGAGAGTTGGGAGAGAACCATCTGCTTAGGCTGACTGCCATGCTGAGAGATGAGGACTCCTGCTACATATACTTTGCACAGGAAGAGATCAGCATTTGTGATTCCCCTCTCACTATTGAGGTTAGATCAGTCTATTATTCTGTTACTGCAGTAGTGAGAAAACAGCTTTCATAGTCATAAGCAGCAAAAAAAATCTGCTGGGTTGAGTGGCTCTCCTTATGCTGTCTTCTTTCAAGGCACTGAGACATCAGTTTGGAAAGGTGAGCTGTGCCGCACTGTTGTATACAGTACTCCCACTTCTACCTTGTCTATGTGTGAGCATAAGGAAATCCCATTGACTCCTAACTCACTCACCAGTCTGGAAATCAGAGGCTGCAGAAGGAAACTACAGCAGAATACTGTAGTTGAGAAGAGAGTAAGCTGGACTTTGCCTCTTCTGGCAACCGGCAGCTCAGGCCGAGACCTCTGGCACCAAAGAAATCATTTATCGCCCTTTAATCGTAGAAGAATCTCTTTCCTTCTTTCAGTTTCAGCTCATTTCCTTCTTTCAACAGTTTCCAGAAAATATGGTACAGTATCAGCCAAGCACAGCAAAGATCAGCCTCCGGAACCCTCTCACCGAACCCTTGGAGAAGTGTGTGATAGTGGTTGCAGGGAGAGGGCTCATTTACAGACAAAGGAAGTACAGGTAAGTGCAAACTGATTGATCTAAGAACGGTATATGGAAGAAGAGACACAATACAAGCTAGAGAAACCCTTGCATAGGAAAGGCTGTCCCCAAAAATAAGTGGACAACAACGTGGCAGGAAGAGACTGCTACAGCATGAAAGCCCCAGGCATCCCATCCTTTATTTACAGATAATACAGAACATTTTCACACTGAAAAGGAGAAAAGCCAGATAACAGAACTTTCAACAGATGTGTAATACGTAAGTTAAAGCCAGTATGACATTTGTGAAAGCTTCAACCCCAAAGGCCTAGACAGCAGAAGAAAAGCCCCCTGCCAACAAAAAGGGTAACAAGAGAAGTACCACAAAACTTAGGCAGAAATACACATTAAGTAAGACAACAGTTATAGGTCACTGAAATGAGCTAGAAATTTAGAAATTATTTGCTGTTGAGAAACCAACTGCTTTTTAGCTAGCCACCTGAACATCCGTAAGTGGGGTAAAACTATACTGTTTGTGACATCTCTTTCCACCCATTACCCCACTGTGAGCAATAAACACAGTCCCTGGGTACAGTTTTAACAGTGTCTTCCCCTTCCCTGCTGAAGAACCAGGCAAACCTGACTTAGCCAAGTGTCATCTAAAAAGGCATGCTCTCCTTCACATGAAAAAAAAACCCCACATTTCTCTCAAGAAGCTGCATTAGGACAAAGTAACCTTAGATGCCTCCATGGGGAGTTCAACCCTCCTGTCTATCTCCCTCCCAAACTACTGCCAGATCACAATTCCATTGTGGTAGTTTAGATAACTGCTAGTCGCCTCCTATTTCCATTTTTTTTTTTTTTTTCTTTCCTTTCTTTGGCACCACACTCCTGTCTAGCAAATGCATCTCCTGGGCCCTGGGAACTAGAAATACAAAGAGGTGCACTTCCTGTATAATCCCTTCTCGCCTTTCAGGTTGGGCTCTGTGCAACCTAAAAGCACTCAAGAGCTGCCAATCTCATTCACCCCCACCCAAGCAGGACCCAGAAGACTCACTGCACATCTCACCTGCCTTCAACTCCAGAACCTGAAGAGCTACAAAACTATCAACATTGCAGCTGCCTGATGCCCAGCTTCTGTAAACAGGTCCTACTGTCCTGCTTCCAGAAGAGCGGTCATGATCTGTGCCCTGATCTTAGGCAAGCAGAGATGTTAACAGTTTAATTAAAGCTATATTTAAAACCATGTCTGACTTTGATTACTTGTACAAACTCAAGTCTCTCCCTCTGCCACTATGCCCACTCTCCAGTTTTGTAAGTTGAACCCTACTCTGACAAAGATGGGCTAAATGCTCAGTCAGATGCTGATTTCTCACCATGCATATGTGCTGAACCCACCACTGCTTAGTCATTTTTCCCTACCCGTGGCAAAAAAAGATATCCTAGAACTTTAAAGTGATGATACATGTAGCATTTCTCTAGATATACTATTATCCCCCTACAGATCCTTGATGTTGGTAAAGTAGTAAATAATATTTTTTCCACTGCTTTCTGAGGAAATAGAAAAGAGGAAGACAGTTCACTTGTCTCTAAGGTTAGACAGGAAATAGCAGCAGTGCTGCGTATTTTTTAATGGTTCATCGAGCTGCTTGTAAAAGAAGCAAGACCCTTTCCTTCTGTATATATCCTCTGCCACCTGCAAACAGATAAAGCCACTCATGCAAATCTAGCAATATTTTATTGTTCTCTGAACCCCGTAGTAGTAGCAATGTCCGAAGAATGGGGCACATTCACAGCATTAAAATGCAGCCCTGCACCATCCCAGGAATCGAAGCAAAATGACACTTTCTGCAATGGCAAAGAGCAATTTCCTGGCAAAGTTTTACCAAATGGCAATAAAGTTCTCTCCTAAAAACATTGTTCTCATCATTCTCCCAGTAGCTGGAGAACAGCAAAATTCACTGGAAAAGCATATGCCAGAGCCAGTGGCAGCAACACATGTAGACATGGAAGAGCTAAAGTTGACCCTGTGTGAAGTTCTTGATTTTATTCATGTTGTGATCTACGGCACCAGTTAGAAACTGCACCCAGCCTTCCTCTGATGGTGGACATACATGGCTTGTCCTGCAAAAGTGGAGGAAATTAATTAGGAAAGCCTCCTGGGTGTCTTATACCTATGCCCCCAGACAACACATGGGTACTGTGAAGTGCTGAATTACCACAGCATTAAAACAGGACTGCTATAGCTCCAGAGTGCTTTGAGCAAGGAAGAACCCACATCCATGTCTCTAGCCCCAAATCTTACCACATATGTGTGTCTTCAGTGGGATCCACTTTCATCCCTACCGTCCTTTTCTTACTCCCATCCCTTTGTGACCGGATAACATAATTATTTCAAAATGCCAGCATTTACTGTCTAGAAATGAGTCATCTTTGACAGGAGGCAGAAAGATATCAACCTTCATAGCAGGGAACACACACTTCTAAAACTGTAACTCATACTCACTTTGCAATCTCTAAGACTTTCTTTAACACCGAGGCCAACTTAGCAGCCTAGAAAAAACAAAAGGGAAATAAAGCGAGCCAAACATGGGAAAAAAGGGGCTCAGCAGTACTGGAAAAGAAAGCGGGGTGTAGAAATGCCCAACACAGCCATGAATGAGTAAAACTGCCACAGATCCTGATGCAGAAGGAAGCTATCTATCACTGCCATGCCGGGACTGTCTCCCAACCTATTGCTGGCCGGGACAGGTGAAAATAAAGACAGGCTGTTTTTTAAAGCATATGTTAAAATGCTTTTCTCTTTAAAAAAGATAAGCCTATTAGAAATTGGTAAATGATATTAAGGCATGAAGTTACAAGTCACTGACTGTAATGCAATTTGATATTAAGCAATACTTTCTTTTTCACCCCCCAAAAACCAAGCCACTGGCCAAAGGCACGAAACCAGAACTAAGAATAAAAAGTTTCAGATATGAGAAGATACGTACTTAATTTATGATGCAAGGGACCTCTGGAAGTCATCTGGTACAACTTCCTGCTCAAAGCAAGGTCCACCTCAAAGTTCACACAGGTTGCTCAGAGCCTTGCCCAGTCAAGTTTTGAGTATTGCCAAAGATGGAGATTCCACTGCTTCTCTGAGCAGCTTGTTTCAGTGCTTAACCATACTCGGTGTGAGAATTTTTAATTCGTATTTTTAATTTAGATAACTTTATTTGAGCAAGTCCACATTACCCAAGGAAGAAGGTAGACATGCAGTACATCAGCAGCCTTATACCTCACTTTCCTGAGGTACTGTCATTGGACGTCTCTATGGATTACACTTCAGAGCCAAAGCTCAAGCGCCCATGCTCTTCCCCAAAGAAGTAAAGATGAGGAATGCATTTCTACCTGAAGGAAGCCAAGTGTTCACAAACCAAAGGGGACTCTTCATTCCTAAGAACTTGTTACTGAGACAGTCACTAACACCCACCTCTCCCTGACAGTCACATAATCCCCCCAATTCGATTTCTTCCCCTTCTCTACAGCCAAGTGAGTAGACCCGCATGCAGGCTGCAGATACTTACATTGAGTCGCACAGCCAGCTGGTTCATAGGTGGATACATGCTCAGTGCCAGCTCATCAACACTACAATAGAAGAGAGGGGAGCAATGGAAGAAAGGTCCTGATAGCACAACTCATGGATCCTGGTCAAAGCCAACACCCACCCTGAATGTAAGTCAGGAACGGCAGTGCATGACAAGGAGACATCAGTCCTACCCACGGGATGCTTCTCATTGCCTTCTCAGACATCTGTGTGCCACTCTCACCTTAGAGTGAGACACAGCCACAGCTCCACCCCAAGCTGCAACATATGTTCCTCTCCTAACTTGCACAACTCTCAACAGCCTATGCCATAACAGTCTTCCCACCACACCTGCTTTCACCACCTGCTCACAGCTTCAATATCATAAAGGTTTTCCTAGTCCATTCTCTAGACCTCAAGAAAGACAGGGACTGCTCTGGAGCAAAAAGCAGCATGGGGAGAGACCTGCTTACCTTGGACTGATCTCATTAGCAATGTCTGCAAGATCATCCAGCTGAGCGATCTGCTCTGGAGAATCAGCTTTGCCATAAGCCTTCACTACACCCAAGACCTTCTTCAGGCAAGCTTTAGAAGCCTTCATTAATCCCATGCAGGAGCTAAGCAGCTTCCGGTCAGCTTCTGACCAATACGTATCTCTGTTGCCGCGAAAGCCCAGCTCTTCATCTTCCATGATGTCACTGTAAGGGTCTTGGCCTTCCACCAGAGCCTGAGAATACAGATGCACTGAAAACCCAGAGTCTAACATCAATTCCAGCAACACCCAGGAGGAAAGAGAAAACATAATCTAGAAATCATACACATAATTTAGGGAGGAATCTCTTTCCAACCAGCATCTCCGTTGCTAGATTCTGTTAATCCTAGCAGGACTGGATTAAGAAAAACTAATCCCCCACTCCAATTCAACAGAGCAAACAGCAAGAACCTGGCAAATAACACCATTCTTACATTAACCTAAATTGCCCCACCCCCCAACCCCACAATTCAGGACATGGCTTTACAGAAAACTTATATAAAGTAAACCAGGCTTGAGTTTAAAAACTCATTAGGATCCAGGCATAATATAATAATTTAGCTCATATCAGAACAAATTTAAATCAAAGCCTGTATATAAACCAATCCCTGTGTTCCATCCCTGAAATCCATCACTGCAGGTTCCTCAAAGGCTTAAGGGCTTCCTTACACGTTCCATCTCCTCCAGAGCATCCTTGACCACACTTAGACATGCAGCCAGAGCTGACACAACTGCTGCCTGGTTATCTGCAAAAGCAAAAGGATGAAAACCATGGCACTGCACTGATTCAAGTCAGCTTGCAACAATGTTCATCCAGGTTTGCGATCATTCGATCTTGAGATTATAGGATTAACCTTTCTGCAGAGCTCAGAGCTGCATTGTTGCCACGCAAAGAATCTGTCCTGGCTTCCAAGCTTACACATTTCAAAACCAGATGGGTTTTGCAGAATGAGCGAGCCTTCATTGTACTAGCTAGAATGCCCCTTGCAAGGGTTATCGATATTCCAAGACAACACGTCCTAGTTCTGTTGTTCTGCATATACAATACTCACCTCGTGGCAGGTTGGACACTTGCTCACATGCCTCCCACACGCCACCAGTTGATATAAGCTGTTCCTGAGACAAGCTGAAATGAAACAAAGGCCCCCCAAAGTTAGACTCAATAACACGACTCTGCTAGACTGTGTTTTTATTTTCTGCACCAAAGATGATGCACGCTAGTAGAAGCTTTGCTGGAAAGACGTCACCAACCAGCTTCTCACTAGTATCTCGTGTCTGCGTAAAGCAAGAAGTGCTGGCTCCTACTGAGTTTAATTATCCGTTAGAACAAGAAGCAGGAGCCTTTTCGAAAGGCCTCTCAGGGTGCTTAGGAATATTATTTATATTTCAGAATCTATGCAAATCAGAAGTCTGTAAGGGCAGTGGCATGTAATCTGTAAAGAGAGGAAGTGGTCCAATCAACTACCTTTATAAAGTTGTACGATCATTGCATATGACAGTTCACTCCAAGGGCAAAAACTGCCAAACAGAGCAAATGCTATCCAGCACATTAATGGAAATCCTGCTCCCAGCATCTTTCCTTGCCACAGACAGGACGAAAACCTGCTCTCTATGAAGGCAAATGTTCCTGACTCAGCCACTGGAACAAGAGGGTACTGTCAGGGCCTTGAGTGTATTCCACCCTCCTAGGAGTTTAGCTGGCTCAGTTGAAGAGTTTAGCTGGCTAGATACAAGGTCAGCTCCTGTGCTGTTAAGAAGTATTGTGAAGAAAGCTAGAAGTGGGGGCCAGCCCTTCCTTACCCTAGGAGATGCTTCTACCCTGAGGTTCTGGTTTCGGCTGGGATAGAGTTAATTTTCTTCCTAGTAGCAGGCATAGTGCTGTGGTTTGGATTTAGGATGAGAATAATGCTGATAACGCCAATGTTTTAGTTGTTGCTCGGTAGGGCTTATGCTAGTCAAGGACTTTTTCAGCTTCCCGTGCTCTGCCAGGTGCACAAGAAACTGGGAGGGGGCACAGCCAGAACATTTGATCCAAACTGACCAAAGGGCTATTCCATACCATGTGGCGTCATGCTCAGTATAGAAACTGGGGGGAATTGGCCGGGGGGGGCAGCAATCGCTGCTCAGGGACTGGCTAGGCATTGGTCGGCTGGTGGTGAGCGGTTGCATCCCCCCCCCCCCCCCGCGGTTTTGTTTCTCTCTCTCTCGTCATTCTCCTTTTCATTACAATTTTTATTACTATTATTTTATTTCAATTATTAAACTGTTCTTATCTCAACCCACGAGTTTTGTTACTTTTGCCCTTCCAATTCTCTCCCCCATCCCACTGGGGTGGCGGGGGGGCAGGGCAGGGCGGGAGGGTGAGCAAGCAGCTGTGTGGTGCTTGGTTGCTGACAGGGGCTAAACCACAACAGGTTCTAAACCACAACAGGTTCTTGCACTGGGCCCTGTTTGTGCTACGTCACAGCTGTGTAGCAGTTATGTCTCCACCCAGTCTCATACCCCCTTGATTCTGACCTGGATCCTGAGCCACTGATTGACCTTCCTCCCTTGACCTCAGACCCAACTCATTGTAATGGACATGCTGGGCAATCACTGGATGGTATCTGATGCTGGTTACTCTCTCTGGCCCTGGGCCTGATCCTGACTTGCTGGCCTGACTTTCCAGCTTGACCTCATAGCTATGGGCTTGTCTGATGATCTGGACTCTCAACTGAACCTCATGACCCTCACCACCACTGCTCTGCTCACTCAAATACTGGGGGACAGGGCCTTTGCTCGTGAGGCCACTGCCTCTTCCTGCCTCATAACAGTGCTCTGCTTCTGCCTCCCCCCTTCCCTTAGGAAGCAGTTTGCACTTGCTGCTTCCTAACAAGTACACTTGTAACTTTTTCTTGCTTTTTTCTGGAAAATTACTACCTCTCCAATGGAGCACTGAGAATTGTTTCCGTGAGTTGGATCATTCCTTCCACTACTTCAGTGGTAGCATCTCGTACCATCTTCCGAAGAGTAGTACCTGGTTGAGATTGAGAAAGAGCAAGAAAGTTGCCACAAAGTCAGCACCAACAGAAAGCAACTGCCAAAGATGGAACACACAGACTGCTCTGTTTGTGTGGATACACTGTATAAATGAAGTTACAGGTATTTTGAAGGAAGCCACGTGTTTCCCAGTTCCAAAAGGACTTTGGACAAGGACCTCAACACTTTATAAATATGAATGCTCAACCATTTATACAACTTCCTACATTATCACTCTTTCAAAGATGGAAATCTGCAGGAACAGACAGGCAAGTGGTTCACTCACAAACGTGTTACAAGTCTAGAGAATAGGTGATAATGGCACTACCTACTCATGATAACTTGCTTTCCTGTAGATGCCAGATCTCATATTAGGCTCTGAAATACTGGGTTACCTTATACAGTGATGAAGGAACCACTACCCTATATAGTGGTAACTGCCCTGCTGTCACCATCTCACCTTGGCCCTTGGGGAGCCAGTAGTACACTGTGGCAACTGCAAGAATGGCACTTTGGACATCTTCACTCAACTTCCGGCAATCCTGAAAACAGATAGGCAAAAGGATTAACTGTGAGTACTGCATGGCTGCACCGCATTTAAAAAGTCTCACAAGCAATCACTTACATTCAGATTGCTTTGAAAAAAGGGAAGTATGGTAATGGCCATCTTGCTTGAGAAACAAATACAGCACAAGAAGATGCAGTAAGCAAGCTGCATACATCATAAGCCGCCTCATGATTTGGTAACAAAACACGCCCTGGTGTGGTGGTCATGCATCAGAGAGGAAGAAGTCACTTAGCTCATTATTCTGAACTGGAGGTCTTTTTTTTTCTCCTCCAAACACAGCTGTGATAAACTTTTCACAATTAACAGCAAAAATATTGCGTATTCTCTGTTAGATCTAGTCTCTATCAGCAACCAGCTGTAGATGTTAAAGAAAAGAATGTAAGAATGCTTCTATTTGGTATGTCTCCCTAACTTACAGAAATTAGTTCTCTGGGCAGTTCTTGAATTGGATTAATACACTCTACAAAGCATAGCCCATACTGACATCCCTTGCCTGCGCTGAACCAAGTGACTTTTTTCTAGCCAAGCGAACCAAGAGATACCTGAAACTTGCCACACACGCTGCAGTTGCACAGTCTGTGGGGGCTTTCACTCACCTCTGCAGAAGTCAGTGGAGGCCTTGAGAATGCCACACTCAGCTTTGTAGCTTCCTGTGACGTTACTTTGAATGTCTGACCTTGAAAGGATTCAGTGGGAGCAAAACAACAGAAAGTAACTTGGGTAAAAGATAAAAGATCAGAGCAGCTAGATGAGCAACATCTCCGATGCTACTTTGTCCTACTGCTTGATTACCATTTCTTCCTTCCAAGCAATACAAAGGCATAAACTAAATCCCACCACAGAAAAAGAAAAATTCCATGGCGTATTTGTGCCATGCATGTTGCGTGTGTCCTACGTCTGCTCTTTTTCTAGTTTTTTTACTTCGCTGGTAGCAACATCCACAAGCACATTTTGTGTCCTGGTCCACGACACCTTCACCAGGATGCGCCGTGAGGCTTTAACAGAGACCAAAGGCTTTGAAAACCTAGTTGTGACAACTGCTCGACACCGGCCACCGCTTTGCCAACGCTAACGCCCTGGCGTGGAGGGCGAGTGCAAAGGCCCTGCCCGGAGACCTGCCGAGGATCTCGCTTGCAAGCCAGAGCCCTGCCACGCACCGACACCGCGGACCCCCGCCCGCGCCACGGCCCAAAGCGCCCGCCCTGGCCCGCCCCGCGGCCCTGTCCAGACCCGGCCCGGCACCTACAGCGCGGCCCGCCCGCTCGCCCACCCGTACCTAGCGCGTCCCAGAAGCGCGGCAGCTCGAACGGCTCGCGGCCCTCGCCCGGCTCGCCCTCTGCAAAGACAGAGCGAGACCTCAGCCACCGGAGGGTCGGCTCGGCCCGGCCCGGCCCCCGCCCGGCCCCGGCCCCCACCTCGGACTCGTGCCAGCACCGCACGCAGCGCGCCGCGCAGGTCCCGCAGCGGCTCCCGCGCCTCCATGGCTGCGGGAGCTGCCACCGGCGCAGCACCGCTCCGTCACGGCTGCACAGCGACCGACCGTGCGTCACATCCGCTCCCGGGTAACGGCAGCTACGGCGCTGCCCCGCCTCTTCCGGCAAGCTCTTCCGGCAAGCCCGCCCCCGCCCCCGCCCCCGCCACACAAGACCGCCCCGGGCGCACCGATAGGCTTTATTAGTACAGGGGCGGCAGCCAGCGCCCGAGGAGCCCATGTGGCGTCCCCGGGCGGGCTAAGAAAGGGGGCAGGCACCCCGCTACAGCAGCCGGTGAAGGTCCTGGAAGTTGAGCAGGTTGTTGGCGGTCTCGGACCAGGCCGGGTGGGTCGCACCGTCCATCTCGGGGGCGAGGCTGTTGCTGCTGTCCAGAGCGTGGTCTGCGCCCCCGATGACTGCGTGGCATTCAGGGCACCTGCTCCTCTCCATTGCCCCCCCACATTCCCCAATCACATAGATATGCCCATTTTTGCACTTGAACCAGTGGCCACGGGGACAGCCAATAGCACTGACAATCTGCACCCGCTCAGCTTCCGAGATCCCCAGCCCTGACGCAGGCAAGGCAGCACAGAGCCTCTCCAGGTCAGCCTTCACTGCAGCCTCATCCTCCTCTGTGAATTTCTTTGTCCCTTCCAGGATCTCACGTGCACTGGCAATCTCTGCTGCAAGCGCTGGGGTGATCATCCCGCTTGCACCTTTGCACCTTGCCAAGAGGCTCAGCAAATAGGTCAGTCTCTGGATCTCAGACTGCAGGTCCGAGAGCTCCTGTCCTGTAAAACTGAGGCGTGGCTTATCCAGCCACTCCTGGACTTCATCCAGGCGCTTTCTCAGCCCTTTCCTCTCACTCGCCTCAATTTTGCTCATAGAATTGGTTAGGTCTGCTACACGTTCGTAGAAGTTAAGCTGGTTCTCAATTAGTCCAATACTCTTTGTGGAGAGATCAGAAGCTTTTAGTTTATCTTCTAGCATAAGGTACTTCAGGGGTAGATTCCTCCGCAGAACAGCATTCCCCATCAGCGCAGCCTGCAGTCTTTGTCTGTTAGACTCAATTTCTTGTACTGGGCCTTGGATTTTCTCTTTCACCTTTTCTATCTCATCTAGCCGCCTTTTCACAATGGTGCCATATCTCAAATTCTTTCTGATAGGTGTCTGACAGATAGGACATACCTTCAGCTTGATGACATCATCATCTTCATCCATATAATGGTCAAGGCCTTGGGACTCAAAGACATGGCCACAGTCTTCAAGCTGTACAAATCGAGCATCTGGGTCTTCCTCAAAGCCAAAAAAGATCTGGGTGAGTTCCTCACGGTCACAAACAAGGCACTTCTTCGGGCAGGGCTCTCCACACAATCCAGTACAAGGATGACCACAGCGCAGTAGCTTAGCACATGGTATGTTGCAGCGAGGCCTATTGCATGGTTCAGAGCAAAGATTAGTACACTGATAGTGCTGGCACCGCCACTCGCATGGCTCGGTACATGGAGAACAGCGCTCTCCACATCTCTTTTTACACCTACTGTGGATACAGTGGTTCTGACATTCCAGCTGACAGGGAGGGCATTCTGTAGTACAAGGCTGCTGACACTTGTGGGCACAGACCAAGAAGCGCTTGCATGGGCTGTTACATGGCTTATGAAATCTTCCTTCAAAGCAGGTATGACAGGAACCTGAGCATACGTGACCACACTCCAGTGTGACAGAACACTTAGTCTCACATTCCACAGGCTTCTCATGTTTCATCTCCTCGGTGATCCAGCATTTAACTTGCTGATTGTGGCCACATTTCAGTGTGACTGTAACCAGTGCAGGACACCGCTCAGTGCATTCCTGTCCGCAGAATCTGTTGCACGTGTGCCCACATTTCAACTTTTTCTGGCAAGGTTCTTGGCAAAGAAACTCACTGTCTGGAGTAGAACATGGCACCATCTGCAGGTGGCCACACTTAGAAATAGTTTTCTCTACTATCACCATGCATGGTCCACAGGGCTCATAACATGACCGTGGACAGCGGTGCCCATCTGCACAAAGCACCTTTTGACAAGGCTTCAGACACTGATACTCTTTGTGCTGTGTGTCATATGGGTGACATGCCCTTGTGCAAACATGTCCGCAACTCAACCTAAATTCACAGGGACGACTACAGCCTCCTTCTGGGACTTTGCTGAAGTCTGCTGCTGTAGATACCAGTGTCTTGGTTTCAGGGTGGTTTTGACAGCAAAGCACCAATGAGCGGCCAATGTGACCTTTCTCCCGAAGGGTGTGAATGATCTTGCTCCAGAGAGGAACCTTGCCAAGCATTCTCATATTTCCAATACAATACAGCCCTTTCTTAGCTCTGGATAATGCTACGCATATCCGATTAGGGATCTGTAAGAATCCAGTTCTCTCCTCTTTGTTGCTCCGCACGAGTGACAGCAGAATAATATCATTCTCTTCCCCCTGGTACTTATCTACTACATGAACTTTCACACCTGCAAAGATCTTGGCTGGCATGAGCTTACGCAGACAGAAAAGCTGTCCAGTATAAGTAGTGAGAATGGTGATCTGAGAAGGCAGATAATCCTGACACAAGAAGTATTTGCACAATTCCACTACAAACTGGGCCTCATGTGGGTTCTGGTGGCTTTTCCCTTCCTGGATCTCTTGCTCAGGAAAGTCATGTTCCACAAAGAATAGGTTAGATAAGACCCCCTGAAACAAGAGAAAGGAATGTCAGAAACAAAATTTTAGCTTCCGTCTTTAGCAGCCTGTTTGCATGTCCCTGATTATCCACTGACAGGAGGACTCTTGAGAGGAGTACAGTAGGCAGTTACTGCATACTTAGGCGATTTCCTCTTAGATTTCCATAGCATATTCATCAGATAGGAATGTAAGCGTATTAATCACATTTCAGCTTATTAGTGACATTCCAGTATCCTAATATGAAATCAGTTCCTGTGGATGATTTTATTCCCTATCTTTTCAGAGTTGTTTCTACTGTACCTTTTCAGGTTGTAGAAAAGAGAAGATTAAGTGCTAGCAACATTTCTCAAAGCGTCATAGTTCCATTTAACATTCATGAAAAATGTCTTGTTTTGGCCATGTGGGAAAAAGACAGTAGGTTATCAGAGTGCAGGGCTTAGCGCTTGCCTAAAACTGCCTAGCAAAAAACATGCCTTCTCTGCTACTACAGTAAAACCATAAAGAAGCAAGGAGGATTGCTTTTCCACCAGGAAAACTAGGAACACTAGGGACTCCAGTAGTCACTTACCAGCTCCAGGGGTGTAGAGTTGTCTGCTCACCTGTTCAAAAATTCCATCTGCCTCGAGTAAGCGGGGACATTTATTTTTTTTGCTTATTAACTGGAATTCTTCTACCCATAAGAAATTCTTGGGCTGCATGCCAAAACCCAGAGACTGTTTTTATCAGGAAAGAACGGTTTTCATAGATCAAACACAGATCTCTGGTTTTCCAAGGTGTCCATAATGGCATAGTGTCCACTATTGTACAATTTAATTCAGTGATCACCTATGTTGGTTATTGTACTAGATGGGAAGATTCAATTTTGATGCCTTTTGTTATCTCAAGTTTCTTTTAAGGCCAGATGGAACCATAAGATTCTCCAGAATAGCTTCTCATAGGAGAAATGGGGTAAAATTTTGTGGTCTCCTCAGTTGTGTGTTTTGGGTGGGGTTTTTGTTGTTGCTTGGGGTTTGGGGGTTTTTTGTTTGGTTTTTTTCTTTAACTAAAGCATCTTCTACAAAATACTTGATCTGGATTTCAAGATACCAAAGAGGACCAGCCACTTTCCCAGATAGCTTAGTCTAGTAATTAAATCATCTTCAGTATTAATTTTCTCATCTGGCTTTGGCATTCTGCTGTAGTTTTCGGGATGCTTTCCTCATCCAGTTCAAGAGCTTTTGACTAATTAGTACTGTCTTTTCATGAAGAGAGATTTACGTAAGCTAAGCTACTGTAATCCTCTTTCAGTAGCTACGTCCAATTCTTTCTCCCAGGGTATTCAGTCACTTGTGTCTCAGAGATCCAAGGCCTAGCTCTTCTAGAGCATAGCAGTGTAACCTTGGCTCAGACTTCTGGGGAAATAGTTAACGCTGTGACAGAGAGCTGCGAGCAAGTCTGCAGAACAGAGCTATGCAAGATAAGAAGGGTAAAATTACAGACAGAGTTATTTGTTAATAGTTCAAAGATGCAAGAAAAGCACCAACGTGGAGAGATACAAAATTCTAATTAGGGTGGGAAAATACAAATCAGAAAACAGGGAGTTAGTGTTAAGATGGAAACTCAGTAACATTAAGGAAGAAGCAGAGGCTGACGCTTCTCCCAACTGATACCTGCCTGACTACAGCAAAGACTCTTCAAGTGTCTTACAGTGTGGCAAGCATAGTAATGCTTGTAACTTACTAAATTCTAGCTGTTTATTGTGCATGTTAGCCAATAAGTGATTGCTTTATACTTTTAAGCTGAACAGATGTTGTTAGCAGATGTTGTGTGTTGGTAAAATGCCCAAAGAGCGAACCCAAGGAAGGAGGGTTCCAGTAATCAAGTCACCTATCTTACACTGGAGTTTCACATAGTATGCTTTAAGTCTCTCATTTAAGATCTCTTCCTAGCTTTCAATCTCCTACAGTTCTTTTGGTCCCTCTTCCATTTTTCACCGTTCTTTTAAAGTCATCAGTACTGGATCCATTTCCAGTGTCCACCATCACTAATGCCAGAAGAACTACAAATTACTTGCCTAATTATCACACATTTCCTTGTTTCAGGTATAAATTTCAACAACTGAACTTGATCTAAGAATTTGAAATCCTTGAACACTATATTTTACAGAAACTCATTTTAGCCAGTAACCAGGGAAAAAAGCAATTGCTTGGATTGCTGAAAACTCACTTTTATGTTCTCATACTTCAGGACAGAGGGATGGTTCTCCAGCTCCTGGTATATATGAGGACTGAGAAGCTGGGCAATTTCAGGACGCATGCGGTGCTGAAACACAAAGCAGCTTTATCAGTCTTGAGGAAGGAGCACCATATTTCCCCGTCAATATCCTGTTGTTCCACTGTACAGACTGTGGCTGAATACAAGACAAGGATGACTTTCCAGTAAGAGTCAAGAAGGGAGCACCTCCCAATCCCTACCCTCCCCCGCCCCATCGCTGCCACCACCAGCAATTACAGGGGGAGTACTAGCAGAGTGTCTTCAAGAAAATCATTTGGCAAGGTTGTTGTAGTAAGAATGCTGGTTTCGGTGCAAATCTAAGAACACTGTTATAGATAATGAAAACCAGCACCTCACCCTAACCACTCCATGAGCTCATCTAGGTAGTTTTAATACACGGCTGCTGGAGGTAGAATTAACTTCTCCAGGCACCAAGATAGATGATTATAGCAATTTAGCAGGAAGCAGCCTGAGAAGATTTGTGCTGTCAGTCTCCAGAGTTCTGAAAGTTTCAGGTGCCATAATAAGCCACATTCATTGCACTAAAACATTTGGGAACCTCGGTGCTGCGGATGACACCACTGAATAACTGGAAATATACTGGAACACTGCTTGTGGCAGTTTGACAGCTCTTACCATTCTTCTCAGGAATTAAATAGCATATTATTTTCTTTTAGGCTGCTCTGAGAGTAGAAATATAAACTTAAGTGTACTACAAACTTAAAACAACCTAAATGCAAATGCAATGGAGTTTTGTTTTGGGTTGGTGGGGTTTTTTTTGTTTGGTTGGGTTTTTTACAGCTCTTCCTCACTTGGTATTTCAGACGGACAAAGGGGAAATCAACTTTCACCAGCCGTTCAAAGAGAGAGACTTCCAGATTGAAGTTCTTGGCCAGGTCATATACATTTGCACTAGGCTGCAGCTGAAAGAGAAGGGATAGGAGGTCCATGTTTTAGCACTTTTTCCATGTATTAGTAAGATTTTTCACTCATCTCTCTTTCTGTCACTGGTCCCCCATAGAAAGGCCAGAGACTGGATTCTTGCAGAAGCGTTAAATATCCAAGTTAGACACAGTCACAATGGAAGTGGATACAGTACATGTAAAATCATATCAGTTAAGCCAAAAGACAAGTCCCACAGGAGCTCTACTCCAAAATGACAAGAGACAGAATCTATGGTATCTGTGGAAGCTGGGGAGAAGTAAGTCTTGGCAACCTTTCACATATGGTGTTTGATTAAAAGGTTCTAGTTCATCTGCACACCGGTTAGAGGCATTAGTCACGGATGTTACCTGCTGGTGATCTCCAATGAGGATGAGATGCTGGCAAGCTTTGCTCAGAGTAGTAATGGTGTGAGCCTCAAGCACCTCTGCTGCCTCTTCTACAATGACAATTCGCGGCTCTACTTTTTGCAAGATCTGACGGTATTTGGCAGCACCTGAGCAAAGAGAGAAGATAAACCTTAGTAGAATATAATTATAGGCAAGCATTATGACAAGAATTTTCAGGGAGGGGAGTAAGCTGTGTCCCAGAAAAGACTGGGGTTCTTCCCAAGATTCCCCATTTGAAGACTCAGCTTTTTGAACTTTAAAACAGCACCATACCAAGCATGGCTTCTATATGAAGAGTTATTAGGGAAGGGAGGTGGGGATTAGAGTCCTATGCCTGCCTTGCCTCTTTCCCGATGCTCTCTTCAGACATAAGATACCTACTCAATACATTGATCAACACACATAAATAAACCTAAAATTGTCTCTCCAAAGGGTCATATTACAATGACCTTTACACTGTCATCACCGGAAGGTGATGTGAGGATAGCAGTGCAGATATTAGCTGTGCTTTACTCAGGCACAAGAAGTGAAGCATTTCTGCTAGAAGAATGCTGCTCGAGATGGAGGGAGTGCAAGAGCACACAGAAACTGCTCATGCAGTTAATTGACAACTTGCACAATAGCCACGTTTGCAAAGGGAGTCAGAGATTAAGAAGGCTGCAGACTAATGCAGAGCCTGACCCAGGCTGTCAAGCAGCACAATACCGATCTTTTGGCAACAAGGTCCTTTAACCATTACTGGATGCAGTACAATACTGGTTTGCTTCCCAGCTGCTGTGCACCTGTAGTTGTCATCCCCACAACTTGGGCCTCCTTGAGAATGCAGAGATCTTCCTGCAGCCGCAGTTCTGTCAGCCTTTCTGCTGCTGCCTGATACTGCTGTTCATGCTGCAGAATCCTCCGTCGAATAAACCCCTGATAGGTCTGCAGCCAAAGCCTGAGAAGAAAGTGCCATTAATCACACTCAGCAAGGGGAACAGAATAGAGATCCAGAAGTTCCGAGTCGATTCGATTCAAAACTTGCTCTGTGTCTTTTGGGCAAGAGATTACTAGCATCTGTACTTAGTCCCAAACACACACAGTGGAGATGACAGCACTGCCTGTGCAATACAGGGAAGGTAGGAACAAGCACGTTCAAATAAGGAGCTGAACAAATATGGACAGAAACACTGTGGCTTGACAGAAAGAGTTTGCAAACTGGAACAGTCCTAGGAAATGTTTGCCTGACAGACCCTGCAAAATAGCTTTGTCACCTGTAAAGCCTCCAGCGGGAGCTCAGATCAAGTTGCCAGAGATCTTGAATAGCCTTGGCCTCCAACTCTGTCATTGCACTCAGTTTACGGAGCTCAACCTTCATCTTCTGCTTCATTTTCTTCCTCTGGGCAGCAGTTATCTGCAGGAAAATAAAGCTCCCCAATAAGCAGTTACAGCACAAAGATTCCTCTATATTAGCATCCCCATGTTGTTCTTTACACAGTCAAACAGAGCCAGAGCGTGCTAGTGCATGCAGTTACCTCCCACTGCATAGTCTTCTGTTGTGGTTGGGCTGTTCCTTCTTCCCGGTCCTCCAGCTTCATAGCTAACAGCATGCCGGCTAGTTCATGAACAGCTCTGTGCTCTTCCTCCTTCCTTCCTTGAGGTTTTGCTGCCTCTTCATCCTCAATCACTCTGTCAGCTTGAATCAGGTCAGCCTCCTCTGAGATCTCCAAAAGCGCCTCTTCTGCTTCACCTTCCCACTCCTCCTCTCTCTCCTGCTGACCACCTGTGAGAGTCACCAGTCACATGCAGTAAGCCACAGCCACTCTAGTAAAATCACAGTGCAGCAGTCAGATCACTGTGTGGAAATTAAGGTTAATCTTCTTTCCACTACCTTACAGTATCATGCATCTTTCAGTGTTTGTTAAGTAGCAGTGTCTCTTTTCTGGCACACATGCACTGCTTAGGCAAACACACCTGTAGAGGATGAGGTGGGGTTTTTTTTTTGTTTTGTTTTTTTACCTGGATTCTCAGCCCCTGTATTCTCTGCAGCATTCTGTGTGAAGGCAGTTACACCAAGGCCCAGCCACTCCAGAATCATTGAGTGTTGTGAAGGACTGTAGTAAAACTCTTCATCATCCTAATATAAGGAAAGTCAAATTAGCCAGGCCTATTGCACTTCAGAGTCTTAGGATGATGCCAAAGCAGCACCTTGCAGCGACAGGCAACCAGGACAAGTCCCCCGAGAGACCTCCAGAGCTAGAAAGTCTGAGCAGCCTCACATCTTCAGAAAGAGCATCCCTCCTCCCCTTCAGTTTAAGAAGCTTTTATTTGGGCACTTGTATTTTTATGCTGATAAAGATCACTTAGAATCTCTGCAGTTTAAAAGAGCAAAATTTAAAGCCCCTGCCTGCCCCACCCAGTCTAGACTACTGTCACTTGGCACAGCTTGCTATTCACTCCCTCGCTTTCCTAGTAGCCAAGTGATGCTAAAAAGAAGTGCGTTTGAGGAACCTCAGACTCGTTAGCAGGAAAGGTAGTAAGCATACATTGGGACTGCTTGACTCAAAAGAAAGGGACCTCTCTTACCAGACCATTCATCAGACTGTCCCAGTGCTGGGGTGCAATGCATGCTTCCAAGTGGCGCTCATGCAGAACTCCGTATGTTGTGCACTCTAAGTGCTTCGCTCCTTCATGGAGCTCATGCTCAGCCTGTTTCATCTCACTGGTTATCTACTCACAACAAAGAGAAGGGAGGCATCATCATACTCAGAGAAACAAAGTTCAGAAACAGCAGGACAAGAAACTGATAAAGTGAACAAGGACAGAAGAATTAAGAGGCTGACTTCAGTGTAAGACAAGGTGAAAGAACAGGTGTGGAGGAAGTTTAGTTAGCTCCTCCAATGCACAGGCCAGGCAACCCAGTCCCATCATCTCCAGTGAAGCCTGCACATACATTCACATAGGCTCTGCGGAGATGCATTGGCAAGTTGTATCGGAATTCACACTTCTTCCTCAGCTCCCTCAAGGTGAATTGCTTCAGGACCTCACTGCTGCTTCTGCCCCCAACACGTACTATCCCATGTTTCTGGAATGTGTATATTCCTGGGAATGAAAAAGAAATATTAGTACTGTAGAGGCAAGCTCTGTTTTCTGCAGTATGACAAAGGGTAGGGAGAACACCCTTTGTCCGCAAATGCTACACTGGATCGGTCTGAGTGACGTTTTCTTCTGTGTATAAATGGGGCTAGAGTCACTAGACAAAGCCAAAAGGCCAGATAATCATGCCAGAAGATGGACAGAGTAAGAGTTACAGTATTTCTTCCTGACCCTCCATTATACTTGTCAGGCACACTTACCTTCTAAGAACTGATCCAGCGCATGGTTAGTGTAGCAGACTATAAGGATGGGAGACTTCTGGACACCACTTTGCCACGCATGCTTATTAGTTAAGAGAGCCTGAACAATCTTCAAACCAACATAAGTCTTCCCTGCAAAACAAGCTCAGAATCAGAAATCACCCTCTACAGAGTGCCTTGAAACACAGGAATCATCAAAAACAGATACAAGACTTCCTTCTAGACTGCAAATCTGGTCTGTGCCAAGAGAGCCGACCCCAGACAAAATGTAAGCAAAGTAGCATGACACTGTCTTTGTGGCCTTTAGTTGAGCAAGGCCATGCTCTGCAAGAATGCTGTCTTTGCATTAATCCGCTGGACCTGGACCCAGGGTTTCCTCTGCCACTGCACCCCCAGCCCACTCCAATACTGGCTTCATACATGACATTTGGCAAGCACATCCACATACTAGTGGAATACAAGCAGTGGTGCTTGTTGAGTTCAGGTATCATTTAAAACAACTACAGTTAATCTTGTAATGCTTTATTCACACAGAGAATCATGACTAAACACTCCCAACATTCTAACATGCTATGAAAACAAATAGGATTGTTGCACAGCAAGAGGCACCGTGTTATCAAAGATGGTTGAATATTTTTTCACCCCCATACACAAGCAGAGCCAACAGTGCAGTTGGTGTCTACTTGCAACTAGGCTGGCAATGCGTAAGATCAGATATGGGTATTTGAGGACATTTTAACCTTCTCCACAGCTCATGGTAACTGGGCTAGTCAAGCATCAACTAGGCATGGGACTAAAGCTTTGGAGACAGTACAGCTGGCTTTCTCTGAAGTTAACCTCCCTAAATGGGGGAATCAAGGAGAACTCCTTAAAGGACAGAGACAAAGCAAATGTTTCTCACCAGTCCCAGGAGGTCCTTGGATAATAGCCAGCTCCTTGGTGAGTGCAAGATTCAATGCCTGCATCTGAGACTCATCTAATCTCAAGGTTTCCATTGAAGGCCACTGCTTGGGGTCTAGAACATGGACGCTTTGCCTTCTCAAACCATCAGGGTGCACCTCTTCATCTGACAGGGGATCTTCCATCAAGGGTGCAAAGTCGTAGGCAGTATCAATTGTCAGGTATGTTGGCTTCTTCACCTGTGCATCACATTCCACGATGTACTTCTGGAATGGGATATCTTCTTCCTGGATTTCTTGTAACCCTTCCAACACATGCCGATAGGCCTCAAAGTAGGCAGTTGTCTCTACCATGAGGAAGGAGTCTGAGGGCTGAACCTCTGCCAACAGTGCCTGGCTCTGTGCATTAAAACATAGCTGCACGATCCCATGGGCAAGATCTGCATTATCACGATTTGAAACAGTGGCAAAAAGGCATGTCTCAAAGTGATCTTTGGACATGCAGATCAGGGATCCATATAGCAACCGTTTGGAATTCTGCCATCGTACAAACTTCAATGGTTTCATGTCAAACTGCACCTTGTAAACAATACCAGTTGGGGAACAGAGAGGGGTAATAATCCGTGTGTCAAAGTAGATCCTGATATCATCAAATTTTTTCTTTCTTAAACCTTTGTCCTCAAAGCTCTGCAAAAGCTCCAAGATACCTTCCCTTAAAGGCCTTACAAAGTCTTCTCTCAAAAGCCGGAAATGGGTGTCAAGATAAATGCTGGTGCTCTCATATCTTCCAGAAACAATATTGGGACGTAGAAAGGGTTTCTCATCATGGTGTACCTCATTATATGTCGGATAAATGGTCATTGTACGATAGGTTTCTTCCTGACCATCAGTCTGAGGCTGCAGAAGAGTATAGTTATCAGCCCTCAGTGTGCCTTCACGTCTCTTCTCCTGCAGATGCTGCACAAGCATCTGGACTTTATTTAGATTCTTCTCTGTTTCTTCTGTGATGTCCACACCAGAAGCTCTCAGGGCATTTATGGATGCCGGCAAGACTGTCAAGAGAATGGAGATTTTCTGCACAGAGCTGGCTGGGAAAATACTGATCAGGTCCTGAAGAAGTAAAATGATGTTGCTAATATGCACAGGGTACTGATGACGTACAGCAGGGACTGCTTCTGTTATCATGTCAGACACATACTGTGGCAGACAGATCTTGAGAAAGTTGGACTCCTTCACCACTCCAAGAAGCTGTTGGACACTCTGTCTGTCCATTCGGGAACTGCATGCTTTTCGAAGCACCTGGCAAACGAGCTGAAGGAAATTGGGTTTCATAGTCATTTGGGAAAGAAGTTCCTTCAAACCCGAACTGGAAGCAAGTGTGATGACAACTTCTGAAGGGTCTTTCTGGAGGAGACTTTCTAGGAATTTATAGCCAATCCTTTTGACTTGCTGAGGCTGCTCACCGAGCTGGGCACCACCTCGGGTAGGGCTCGGGCAGAAATGAAGATTCTCCTGAGATTGCATCCTTCTTCCCCTGCCTTCATTTTCTTGCCCATTCCTCAGCCCCCTAGCTCTTTCCTGGGCTTGTCCGCCTTGATAATTCCTTCCCCTGCCCTCATTATCTTGCTCATTCCAGGGTCCTCTGGGCCTCTCATGTGTTTGTCCACCTTGATACCTCCTTCCCCTAACTTCATTTTCTTGCTCATTCCAGGGTCCTCTAGCCCTCTCATGTGCTTGTCCACCTTGATACCTCCTTACTCTACTCTCATTTTCTTGCTCATTCCAGGGTCCTCTGGGCCTCTCATGTGCTTGTCCACCTTGATGCCTCATTCTCCTTCCCTCATTCTCCTGTTCATTCCAGCGTCCTGCGGCTCCACTGTTGGCCTGTCCACCTTGGTTTCTTGGTTTATTCTTGCTTGACTGAGGAACTCTCCAAATCCAACCACCAGATCTCTCCCCTCTTTGTCCAGGTAGAACAGTATAATTATTAGCTTGGGGGCTTTCCCCTAACTGAGCTGCCTGGCCTGACACATTATTTGTTCTGTTTCTGCCTCTTCGTATAAAGCCAGTATCCCAATGATCTTCATGTCCTTAAAAAAAAAAAAAAAAAAGACACTCCTTAATTGTAAATCAACCACATTAACCTGCCTCTCAACACAAATGCACGAGCATTTTGGCCTGACAGTCAGCATATTTTGGACATTTGGCATCAAGTTAGAAAACTACCATTATATTTGCACCCAGATTTTCAAACTGCTGTTTCCTTTATACCCCTTTTTCTAACTGCTAAAAAGAGTGCCATGCCTAGAGTTCACTTAAGCTGTTAAGCCATGAAGACACTAAAAAAACTAAACTCTTTTCCACAGAAAAGAAAGCAGAATTAAGAAAGGCCAAAGATGGGAGTTTCCTGCATAGGACAGGATTTCCCCAGGAGTTAGCTGTCATTGGAAATTATGACAAAGGCAGCAGCAGCTGACTTTGACTGCACATAGCACAGTTAAAACACGGAACCTTCCGGACAAAGTCCAGCCTCTCAGAGTAGCAGGAAGCATAGACCATACAGACTTTGTCACACCCTCAACAGAATACTTAGGGAAGCACTGAGTACTAGCAGAAACAGTTAGCAAAGAGATTGCTGCAGTGCGTCATCCCCTCACGGCCCCAGCCAGACTCCAGGGGCAAATAAGGAAATGCTAGAATTTAGGCTTGAGGAAATTTCACTACACACAGGCAAGGAAGGAGCGGATCCCCCCTGTACCAGCACCATCCCCCAGGCCTTCCACAGCCTTCCGCCCTGCATTCACCAGACGACCCTCACCTCTCCCTCCAGCTCGGGGCTGCCGGGAGCAAGGCTCCTGCCCAGCGGCCTCCATCGCTCGGCCCGGTGACTCCTCTGCGGGGCGTCGCAGCTCTCCGGGACGAGGGCACCGCTCAGCTCCTGCACCCGAGCACAGGCGCCGTCGTGCTCAGCGCCGCTGCGCTCCCGGCACGGCCCGGGAACCGCCGCGCCTACCCCGCCACCGACGAAAGTTTCACTTTCCAGTTCCCCGCAAGGCCCGCCCCGCCGCCCCCGCCCCCGCCCCCGCCCGGGCCCAGCGGGCCGCGCCCTCCGCCCTCGCCCGGCCCCGGACCTCACCCTCGCCCTCGCCCTCGCCCTCGCCCTCGCCCCCGGCCCCGGCCCCGGCCCCGGCCCCGGCCCCGGCCCCGGCCCCGGCCCCGGCCCCGGCCTCGCCTCCTCTCGCCCGCGGGAAGGGCCGCCCGACGCGCCGCTCCGCCGCTTTCGCTTTGCCTTTGCGCCGGGCGGGCGGGGCCAGCCGTCGCCCCGCCCACAGGGGGCGGCCCGTCACGTGGTGGCGCGCAGTTCCGGGGCGGAGCTGGGGCTGCGGCCATGCTGCAGAGCCTGGGCCTAGTGGGCACGATCGCGGAGGGGGACGTGGGGCCTGAGGACCCTGAGTCTGGGGGCTCCGAGGATGAGGAGGTGGGGCCGGGCAGGATCTGCCGCATGGGTCGTGGGTGGGCCGGGCCGGTGCGGGGGCCGAGCCCAGCCCAGTTGCATCGGGCCGGATCCGGCCCACGTTGCGCTGGGCTGGGTTGGATCGCGCCGGGCCGGCGCCGCGGTGGGTGCGGTGCGGTGCGGTGCGGCGCGGCCCAGCCCAGCCCAGCCGTCCCGCCGTCCCGCCGTCGTTGCTCATTGGTGTTACCGCAGGAGCTGTGCCGGGCGCCGGGCCCCAGGCGGCGGGGCCCTGCGGATGGGGACTTCAATGCCGCCTTCGTCTTCGGCGAGGCGGAGGCCGGCGGGGAAGGCGCCTGGGCGGCGGCGCTGCGCCAGCTCCGCGGCAAGGTGAGGCCCGCGGCCGGGACTGGGGCTGCGCTGCCTGAGGCCTCAGTGCCTGAGGCCCCAGTGTCCCACGCTCCCCCGGGCTCGTCTTACAGCTCCCTTTTGTGATTTCCTGCCTAGAGACCAGCTACGACGCTGGATGAGAAGATTGAGAAAGTGAGACAGAAAAGGAAGTTGCAGGTCAGGGCCTTTTTCTCTCATTACTGGAAAGACAGGTATGGGTTTGGCCTTCTACTGTGTTCCCTCCAGAGGCACAGACTCTGAAAGCATCCTGAGCTGCAGTGCTCAAACCCACCTGGGCTGGGTTTGCAGCCACACCTGATGCGTTGCTGAACTGATGAGAATGCAGAATTGCTAACGCTTTGGGTTATGCAAAACCATGTATCTGTGAATGGGCTCATAATAAGAACGAACAAAAGCTCGTACAGGATGGAAGTTTCTTTTTTATCCTTTCTTTTTAAAACTTTTTTTTCATCTTTTTCTAGGAAAGAGAAGTTAAACAAGCTGAAGTGAGAGAAGAAGATGTGGAGACTGAGGATAATCAAACCAAAGAGAGGGAGTGTGAGGATTTCAGTAGGGACAAAGAAGAAGAAGATGTGGAGTCTCAGTATTCATTGGATGATGAAACTATCTTCAGAAAAGCAGGTATTAGCAGTACGTAGAGAGATGGTCAGGGGCAAGAATCTGACAGACTGTTGGCTCACTGGAGAAAAGACTGTAGCGAAGCCTTGCTGGGAGTGGGCAAGAACCTCTTATTTTTTGTTGTCTTCTTTCTGCGACATTTCTTCTGATTTTGGTCAAGCTTATTTTGAGTGGTAGCCATAGTACTTTAATTGAACTCATCCCTGAGGAAGGCTATTTGCTTGGCATTTTATTCCATTGCATGCCTGTACTTGTTTCTGAGGCTTCTCCCTCAATAACTCATTCAGAGCAAAAAGTATGAGATGAAGGTAGAATCATTGAATAGAATCATAGAATCATTTAGGTTGGAAAAGACCTTTAAGATCAAGTCCAACCATTAAAGACGGTAGTCACCATATCTTGTTATGTCTTTAGCTGTGCTTGTTAAGTCCTGTCACGTTTCTCTTTCTCTGCAGATACAGTCAAAGTGAAGGAACGGAGGAGATCAAAAAAGGGAGAAATGGTAAGTGTTGGACAGAATGACACTAGGTCATTCTCCAGCATTTCTTCTGGGGGAATTTGACTTCGGTTAACAAACTGTAGCTCAAAAACCACCCCAGAGCCCTTTGACAACATGTGTTGTTGCCTGTGTTGTTCCAGTTTTGTTGTTGTTGCTGTTTCTAGGAAGCAGAGAGCTTTTTTGAAGATGCCTCTCAATATGATGATAACTTATCATTCCAGGACATGAATCTTTCACGACCTTTGCTGAAGGTATTTACGTAGTTGAGTTATTACATATGTTACTCTGGGGAATGTTATACAGCCTCCTCTCTACCAATCAGAACTGTCAAATTCCTCGTTTCTTTGTAGCCTCTCTGAACAGGAAATTATGTGGGAGCTAGTGTGGAAGTCCTTTAGGAGCTGTCATTCCCAAATAACGGAAACCTTTCTTTGATTTGCAGTGTGTCAACACTATCTTGAGTGAGGCTTATTACAGGATCACAGAATGGTTGAGGTTGGAAGGGACCTCTGGAGGTCATCTTGTCCAACCCCTGCTCAGGCAGGGCCACCTAGAGCTGGTTGCCCAGGACTGTGTCCAGGTGGCTTTTGAGCATCTCCAAAGATGGAGACTCTGCAACCTCTCTGGGCAACCTGTGCCAGTGCTCAGTCACCCTCACAGTGAAAAAGAGTTTCCTGGTGTTCAGAGGGAACCTCCTGTGTTTGAGGTTGTTCCCATTGCCTCTGGTCCCGTCACTGGGCACCACTGAAAAGAGCCTGGCTTTGTCCTCTTTTCACCCTTCCTTCAGGAATTTATATGTATGGATAAGATCGTCCCAAGCCTTCTCTAGGCTGAACAGTCCCAGCTCTGTCAGCCCTTCCTGGTATGTGAGGTGCTCCAGTCCCTTTGCGATCTTTGTGGCCCTTTGCTGGACTCTCTCCAGTATGTCCATGTCTCTCTTGTACTGATGAGCCCAGCACTGAGCACAGTACTCCAGTTGTGGCCATACCAGAGACAGAGTTTAATTGCTTTATCTCCTTTGTAGGCAATCACAGCTCTTGGCTTCAAGCAACCAACCCCAATTCAGAAGGCTTGTATCCCGGTGGGCCTTCTGGGGAAGGATATTTGTGCCTGTGCTGCCACTGGGACAGGTAGGGGATTGAACAGGGCACAGGAAACATGGAAAATTAGTTACAATAATTGGTAATTCTTCTTAATTTTCTTCTTTAGGTAAAACAGCTGCCTTCATCTTGCCTGTCCTTGAGCGCCTGATTTACAAACCTCGTCAAGCTCCAATAACACGGGTATTGGTACTAGTGCCAACACGAGAACTGGGTATTCAGGTGCACTCTGTAACAAAACAGCTGGCACAGTTCAGCAGTGTCACAACTTGCCTTGCTGTAGGTGAGTATTAAGTTGCTTACGTGAACTGTACACCTTGCTGTAAACTGCGATACAGAACTGGAAATTCTGTGTAACAAAACTGGGGGCTGTACAGGCTATGGCAGGCATGCTTCTAGCAGGTGTGCTGTGGTTTAAAAATCTCACTTTCCAATACCGTGCCATACTTTTTGTTGTTTGGTTTCTGAGAAGGAAAAGGTGGAGTCACTTCTAATTGTGAGTGTGGTATTAATCTGAGTTGTTTCCCATTCCTCAGGCAATTTGGATCTGTGTACTCTGCTGCAACCTGCTGAGGGAGTCAGCAGTCCACGTTTGCTCTCTTTCAGGTGGCCTAGATGTGAAGACTCAGGAAGCAGCTCTGCGCTCCGGGCCAGATATTCTTATTGCCACTCCTGGGCGACTGATTGATCATCTCCACAACTGCCCTTCTTTCCACCTGAGCAGTGTTGAGGTGCTGATTTTGGATGAAGCAGACAGGTAGGCTAAGCAGGACAGCAGTGAAAAATGAGATGCTAATTTTCTGCTTTCCTTTTCCCAGGCTACAGGGCAGTCTTTGTTGCCCTGCATTAAGTAATGTTTCCTAGCTAGAACCAGGTGAAGCTGCCTTACCTTGCTGTTTTTCTCCTGTGTAGGATGCTGGATGAATACTTTGAGGAACAGATGAAGGAAATAATCAGGCTGTGCTCCAACCACCGTCAGACAATGCTTTTCTCTGCCACGATGACAGAGGAGGTAAGACAGGCTGCTGAGAAGCAGAAAGTTGAACAGAAGTTTGTCTAGTCTTTTACCAGAGCTCATGTGGACTTTTTTTTTTAACCTGTTTTGGTAGGTGAAAGATTTGGCTTCTGTTTCCCTGAAAAATCCTGTCAGAATTTTTGTGAACAGCAACACGGATGTTGCCCCTTTCCTGCGGCAGGAATTTGTCCGGATCAGACCCAACCGAGAGGGGGACCGTGAAGCCATTGTGTCAGGTTAGTGATGAGCAAAGAAAAGCTGGAATCGGTAGGTGACTATGAAGCAGGCTACTGAGAGGACTTTTCTTTCAGCTCTACTGACACGAACCTTCCCAGATCATGTGATGCTTTTCACCCAGACCAAGAAGCAAGCTCACCGTATGCACATCCTACTTGGGCTGATGGGTCTACGGGTTGGGGAGCTTCACGGAAACCTCTCTCAGGCACAGCGGCTAGAAGCACTCAGGTATTAGCAGGTTTAGTTGGCAATCATAGGCAAAAAAGAAGTTAGGAGTTGGAAGTCTTAGAAGTGGATGGCTGTATTCATTGCTAATGCATTTGCTCTCTCTGCTCAGGCGCTTTAAGGATGAGCAGATTGATATTCTGGTAGCTACAGATGTCGCTGCACGCGGACTTGATATTGAAGGTGTTAAAACAGTGAGTATTTGCAGTGCTGAGCTTTTTAATGAGTCCTTTAATATTGTTTCCCTACTAACACTGTTTCTGTTACAGGTAATAAATTTTACTATGCCCAACACCACCAAACACTATGTTCATCGAGTTGGTCGGACAGCAAGAGCAGGCAGGGCTGGTCGTTCAGTTTCACTTGTGGGTGAGGAAGAGCGCAAGATGCTGAAGGATATTGTGAAGGCTGCCAAAACACCAGTGAAGGCCAGAATTCTCCCCCAAGGTACGCGCTTTGCTGATCTCAAAAGCAGGAGAGCAGTAGGCAGGGAATATCATGGTACAGAGGGACATTAAAAGAGGTGCTGAAAAACAAGATGGACTTTACATGAGCTGCTTCTAGTGTTCACGCTATATCATTTTCAGATGTCATACTAAAATTTCGAGAGAAGATTGAGAATCTAGAGAAAGATGTATATGCAGTTCTGTGCTTGGAGCGTGAGGAGCGTGAGATGCAGCAGTCAGAGGCCCAGGTAAGGGTTTTTTTAGGAATTTTTTTTACCTTAGGTTTTTTTTTTAGGATCTGGAGTAGATACAGTGCATAAGGAGGTTACCCTAATGTACTTAACCTGCCTACTTTAGAAAGGGAAGAGATAGATACTTTTTAGCCACCATGAGCTCACTTCTTGCCTGAATTATCTCAGATCAATAGGGCAAAGAAGCAGCTGGAGACAGGAAAACAAGAGACTGTGGGTGAGGGTTTGGAGCGGAGCTGGTTCCAGACCCGTGAGGAGAGGAAGAAAGAGAAACGTGAGTCATGACACTGCCATGTTAAATTCCATAGCTGCAGCTGGACTCTGCTCTGTACTTCAGGAGGTTCCTTATTCTATGCTTTTGTCTCTCCAGTGGCTAAAGCACTGCAGGAGTTTGACTTAGCATTACGAGGCAAAAAGAAAAGGAAGAAATTTATGCAGGACAGACAGAAAAAAGTCCAAATGACAGTGAGTACATTTATGGACAAGTGGGACCGTGGGTGGACTATCCTAGTTTTCCCTTAGCAAAACCTCACATCACTGTAAACTTGTATTTTAACACCTTTCAGCCAGAGGAGAGGTCACAGTTTGAAATCTTGAAATCTCAAATGTATGCTGAGCGGCTGGCAAAAAGGAATCGCCGAGCAAAGCGAGCCAGAGCCTTGCCAGAAGAGGAACCAGCAGCAGTACCAGCAGGTGGAGACTTTTGTTTTACAGCTGACTTACCTTATGTCAGTTACTTTGTTACAAATAGGTAAACTAATTTGATTAGAGGGAGGCGCTGATCTTTGAAGGAATGGCCACCAGCGCTGGCCAGGCTGTGCTTGCAGAGAGTTTTCCTGATGGTTAGGCTAATTGTTGTGGTCAAGGCCACTGGGCTCTGGTAAACAAGATGAAGCTGTGGCCTTCTCTTTACAGCCAGTGTTCTGACTGTTGTCTCTGTGTTAGGCCCCAAGCGGAAGAAAAAACTGTCTGTGTTTGACGAAGAGCTTACCAACACAAGCAGGAAGGCTCTGAAGCAGTACCGTGCTGGGTAATGTCTTAGCAGTAGTACATTAGTCCAGACTTTAGTAGGTGGGATTTTTTTTTTTTTTTTTGGTGCATCTCTGGACTTTCTCAGGGATACTTTGACTGATTATGGGGGGGGGAAGGTGGGTAGAGCAGAGATGGGATTTTTGGAAGAAGTACCTGTACTATTGACATACTTCAGTGGTCTTTGTCTTACCTCCCCCCCCCCTCCTCTCTTAAAAAGCCCATCATTTGAAGACCGAAAACGCTTGGGTATGGCCCAGCATAGGAAAGGAGGAAACTTCAAATCCAAGTCCAGGTATAGCTCCCTTTACTTTCTTATTCAAGGATTGTATTTTTCTTCCTGCTTTCCCTTTCCTCCTCTTGTGATTGTTTAAAGACCCTTGCTAACAGGTTTGTTGATTCTGCAGTCACTTACCCTCCTACTGCAGGTCTGATGCTGGTGGGGCAATCAAGGATACTGCCCTTAATAGCACGTTCCTAGGCTTCTACTTGGGAGAGCATTGCCTACAAAATGCTCCGTGCTGTTCCTTACCTATCATTGAGAGTTGGGCTGGTGGAATGTAATTTCAAGTATCTTCTCTTTCAGGTACAAGAGAAAGTAAGGATTGTTGGTAATAACAAAGTGGATAATTTGGACAATGCGGACATTTCAGACGTACTCTCTCCAGGGCCGGGATTTCTTTGTACTGTGAGGAGACAACTTCAGTAAAATTGAATAGTTTTTCTTCAAGTTCTGGAATAGCTTTGGGATGTTCATTAATACCTGGTTGAAGACCCTGTGTGAAAACATCTTCAGCAGCCTGAGCAATAAAGAAGCAGTTTGGGTTTTTTTTCTAAAAGGTTTGCTGCTGTTTATAAAACACATAGCCAGAGCAATTGAGAGCTGGGATATGTTACATCTTTCTATCACACTTTTAGTTAATGTAAGTCAAGCTGTCTTTCAGGCAAAAACTGGAGAACGCTTACCGCTTTGTTCATATACTTCTGTAATCTTGATTAATTAATATGCCTGAAAACAATTTCTGTGGTTGAGAGCCTATTTCTAAAATAGGGGAAAAAAAATTTCAGACAGCTTCAGAGATAAGTCACAAGAATTAAAACAAATCTGCAAGAGGCTACTATCTGAAGAAAGGATTAACTCGGGGGGGGGGGGGGGGGGGCAGACAGTTTCCTCCTAATTGAAAAGAAAGCAGCTGTAAGCTAAGGCAAGAAGGGAAGACCAACCAGCATGCAGGCTGTTTTGTGTTATTGTGTGCAATTAATGATAGGTTTGCTCATCCTGGGTTTTTTTGTTTTTTTTTTTAAACTAGAAGCAATGCAGCTCTACCTATAAAGATCAAGCAGGTTTACTGCAGGCTAATAGCAGCAGCTTAATACAGAGCATCAGAGATCACTATTCCTAATACAGGCACCATTGTACTCATTCCACTGTGAATAATGCAGGGAGAATTCTGATCAGTAACCCATACTTAATTTCATCAGTGTTAAACTTTTTTTTTTTTTTAATTTTTACCATCCTGTCAAATTTTTCTTTCATCAGCCTTGCTACATTTCATTGATATGCTTTAATTCCTATAAGGAACACAGGTCTATATTGGTCTAAGTGGCCCAGACCAACTGTTAACTTCTGAGCTGTCAATACAAATTGAGCTTTTTGCTTCAAACATGCTCTTCTTCTGGGGTGACCGAGGTGCAGTAGTGAAAGGTAATGGCTGTGCTCCTGAAATAGACCAGTACAACAGTGACTCAAAAGTACTAGATTTTCCAACTTTATTAAAAAGGGCAAACTTTACAAGCAGTAAATATAAAATGTACATAGCAAAGTTTTGACAGGTGGTACTGCTCCGTATATTCCCTTAATCGGTCTTCTCACAGTTCAGAGGTACATTTTAGAATATCTTACGGCCTTGGTGGACGCATGCCAGGTGGAGGGGGTCCTGGGAAAAAAGGAACAAGGTGAATATTGAAGAGGAAGAGAAAGCAAAGCTAAACCAGAAAGATGTTTTCACCAAGCTCAAAGTAGCCTTAGGCCCCCTTTTTTGGCACCAAGGCATTTATTGACAACTAGCAGAGGTAGGGAGGTATTGAAACATTATCGCCCTTCAAACATTTTATTTACGTTACTGCTTCTTGTAGCTTCTAGGCATTTAAGATAACCTCCGCTCACCTCTCATTCCTGGGGGTGGTGGTCTCATGCCTGGTGGGGGCATTCCCATAGGAGCACCTCGGCCAGGTGGCATTCCCATCGGTGGGCCCATAGGTGGTCTCATGCCTGGAGGAGGTCCCATCATTCCTTAAGGCAGAGAAATAACAAGCATATAAATCCAGCTGAATATTCAAGCCACTACTTGGATATTGGAATAGTCCTCCATAATACCACATCTTCATCAGACTGATAGATACCTCTTTATCACCAGTTTTGCCACATAACATGAGCTCCTTGCTGCCCTGCTCTATACACTAATTCCTACCTGGAGGAGGTGCTCCTCTGCTCATGGGTGGAGGAGGACCCCCACGCCCCGGTGTGTACTGAGTTGGGGCTCCTGCTATGCTAGCAGTGGCTGCTGCAGCAGCAGCTGCAACTGTTCCACGACCCTGAGGTGTCATCACCTGTAAACAAAATAAACAGGTTCACAGAGAAACAGCACAACATCTGCTTTACATTAATAACTAAGAAATAAGCAAGACTGAAATTATTGTCCCTACAGAAAATGACACCAGTCTCCTCTTAACATGTTAAATAATGCTACAAATCTGTAATCCAGTTCAATGGATACGACTTCAATTCTGTGGAAGCAGCAGCACATTCAAGCCTTTTCTTCCACCATATATAGACGGAGTTCCTAGGCGATCTAGCACCAAAAAAGCCTCACTAGGGTCAAACTTCTTGGTAACAGAAACTAAGATTACAGTTCTTCCACTCCACCAATTTCTTGCATCACATTGGTACCAAGAATTAAAAGTCACCCCAGAATACACCAGACAACTCTTTTTTAATGTGTCACAGCATCTCACCTGTTGGGATGGTCCTCCCACTCCTCTGACAGGGCCTGCTAATCCTGCTGGAGCCTGTGGCATGGGTGCACCAGCTGGTACTCCCCTCCCTGCCGCTCTTCCAACTCCAGGTCCTCCAGCAGCTCCAGCAAGAGGTACCCGAGCAATTCCAGTCTGAAAACAGACACACCCCCCCCCCCCCCCCGCCAAAAGACAGACTTATCAAAAGTCCTGTGATCCCAGGGATGCCCACAGCCCTCCTTTGCCCAATTAACATCGGAGCCCACCAAAGGGATTAGAAATTCCTGTGGTGAAATTTGTTGGACCTAGTCACAACAGCATCTGTAAGTCTAGGACAATCTTGTAGTAGCGTTCTCCTACAAGGAAGCAAATTTATCAGGTGTCCCTTCCCTTTCTCCTCAGTTCTTACATCTTTTGGAGGTGGTCCTTCAACTGTCATCGACACCAGGTTTTCTCCTCTCAGCAACACAAGACCAAGGACTCGTTTCTCTTCCCGCTCTGGCTGTTTTGAATTTTTAGGTCTAGTGAGAAGAGAAAGAAAACATTGCAAGACAGAGAAAAAACCCCCCAGCGCTGCTATTTGAATTTGCAATGGAATATATGACTAGGCTACCCCAGAGAGGAGAACCTACCGTAAAAAAGACATTTTTTATGTGCCTCAAGCTAAGTACATAAAGAAGTCTAAACACATATGCGTATCTTCCCCATGTTTTTTTCCCCCCCATGATGCTTAACTGTTAGAACGACTACATTGGCATCACATAAAGGTATATTTCAGTTATTAGCAAAGAACTGAAACAAAGTACCCCTTGAACCGTGGTGGTTTGGGGATTTGACAAATGAGACGAAAACCATGACCGTTTCTGCAGGAGCTGGCAGCAGAAGTTGCCCAGCTGCTGCGCCGGCTCTCTGCTCTGAGCGGGCAGCCCCGGGGCCTCCCGCCGCGGCAGAGCAGCGGGGGCCGCAGCGCGGGAGGGGGAGCGGAGCTGGGGGGGGCCGCGCCGCTCACTTGATCTTGCGGAACTCGTCGCAGTCGCAGAGGATGAGGTTCATGTGCTTGTCGAAGGCCTTGAAGGTGCCGATGAAGACGCGACCGTCCTGCAGGATGCACCGCATGCGGTAGTCGATGTGCTGCAGCATCTTGCTGCTCTTCCCCACCGTCTGCAAGAGACCGCCGTTACGCTGCGCGCCGGGGCGGAGCGGGGCCCGCTCGCCGGGCGGGCCGGCCGTTGCGCCCGGCTCACCATGGTTGCAGCTCTCCGCGCTCCCTCCCGCCGCCGCTGCCGTCACTCGCTCCCTGCCGCCGCCTCCCCGCCGGAAGCTCCTCCGCGCGGCGACCACCGCTTCCGCCCGCCCGCACGCGGCCGCCCCACCAGCGCCGCGCCCCGCCCCTTCCGGCGCGCGACTGACGCATTTCCGGAGGCGGGGGGCGGGGGGCGGGGCGCAAGGCGGCCCTTGCCGGCTGAGAGGGCGCCGCGCAGCGGGCCCGGCCCTGCCCTGCCCTCGGGGGGGCGGCTGTCGTGCGCGGCCGCGGCGCTGCTCCAGCGTTCCCCGGCAGCCCCGTGCGCGGCGGCGGGCGCAGCTGCAGGGAAGGCTGCTCTGCGTGAGCCGGTGGGGACCCGGGCCCGGAGGCGGGGCACCGCTGGCACGGGGCACTGACGTGAGCCCTCCCGTGGCGGCCGCCCCGGAGGAGCGGAGGGGCGCAGGGACAAGGGAGGCTGGGCTAACGTAAATCGCGTAGGCTGCCGAGGGGCGCCCGGTAGCGGGCTGCCGACGCGGGCTCTCACGCGCGAGGGGTGACGGGACCGGGGGCGGAGCGCGCGCCGCTGCCCCGGCGGGTTCGCCCCGCTACGCGCGGGGGTGGGGTCGGCCGCCCGCGGTCTCCATGGCAGCGCGCTGCGGGCGCGTGACGCGCGTGTCGCGGCCAATCGGCGGCGAGGCGGCTGAGTGACAGCCGGCGGGGCCAGTGGGCAGCGGCGCCTTGGCGGGGCCGGCGGAGCTGCCGGGCGGCCGGAGCGCGGAGCGGCCGCGGCGGGGCTGGGTGAGCGCAGGGCGGCGGGCGGGGGCGGGGAGCTGCGCGAGGTCCGCGGGGAGCCGGGCGGCGCGGCGCGGCGCTGGCCTCGGGTCTGGCGGTCCCGGTGGCCGGTGCTGCCTTCCCGGGCCCACTGCAGCGCCGCGCCCGCGGCCCTTCCCTTCCTTCCCTTCCTCCCCTTCCCTGCGGCGGCCCGCCCCGCCGCGAGGCGCTGGCCTGGGGCCGCCAGCCGCGGGGCCGCCGGGCGCGCTCTGCGCCGCTCCCCGCCTCCGGCGCTCCCGTTGTGCTGCAGCTCCGGGTGCGCGGGGGCCGCCGCGCCGCCCCGGCTGCTGGGCCTGAGGCCGGGGAGGGGCCGCGGTCGGGCCCAGAAGCCGTCCGAGACGGGCGCAGTTCGCCGCTCTCCGAGTGGGCCTGAGGCGTGAAGCGCGCAGCGCTTCGGCAGGAAAAAATATTTAGCGCCTTAAACTGAGTTTTGACCCGAGCTCTGGGAGTTGCTGACTGGCTGGCTGCTTTCAGCTCACTTGACTGATTAAAAGTAATAAAAAAGTAGTTCTCTCTTTTTGCCTGTTGCTATCAGTTTCTGTCTTTGCCGAGAGATGGTCTCCGCCCAGCTGTGTGGGAATGTGCAAGATGAGAGTCTAGCACAGGCTCAGTGTTTTACAGCCGAAGCGCAGCCACGGAAGGCCTTTAGAGGAGCATGGGATTCCCGAGACGGAGAACCTGAGCCACCTGGCTGTTTGGCTTCTCTAGAGGAGTGTGTTTCTCTTTGCTTGTTATATGAGGCAACGTAGGAACCTGTACGTAGCCCTCGGGTTGGACTCTGCTGTCTGCTACCCTCTTGTGCCGCTTGGTCGAGGAAGCTGTCTTCTCTGCGTACTTGTCCAGTTAGTCGCTCTGCTAACATCGCTTCCACCTTTTGTTTGGGCTGTTGGTACCATCATCTGGGGACTTGCTGAGAACTGGCTAGGATGTTTTGCTGCATCTACAGGTTTCAGAAGCTGTAGCTATTTGCTTGTTGACTGGGGGATTCTACCAGGCAGCTTTTTCATGGAATGTTCTTTCATTCTCCTCATTTTCATTCTGGGTGCAGCACACTTTGTTCTCTATCTGTAATGAAAAGAAGATTGAGTTTGTGAATAGGGAAATTCTGTTTAAAATACTCTAGTTGTTTCAGCTTGCAGCTTCTCAGAAGTCTCTTGAATAGTGTGTTATTAGTGGCTCTGCTGATTTCTCCTTGCCTTGCAGCTACCCCTACATCACTGCTTTGTATGAAGGAACTCGCTCTGCAGAAGCAGAGTGAATTCATCTTTCATGGATTTCAGCTTGGCTGCTGTCTCCCTGTATAAAACTGTGAGAATTGCATACATGCTGTTGTTGAGAGGAATGCGCTGTGAGAGACCTGTAGGTGACTGATAATCACAGTTACGCAAAATTGCAGTCTGTGCTTCTTCCCAAGAGCTTCCGAACAGTCATTTTGTCAGATATATCACTGGTACACTGCCAAATAGCCATTGCAAAATTTAACATCTGACACCTCTCTTGTCTGCAGACATACAGTGAAATCTTTCCAAAGAACGCTTTTGACAGACAACCTTGTCTTAAGAGGCTGACCTGAAGTACCCTTTGTATTTGTAGTCCAGTCATTGCCCTCTTCGGGAAAGCTGCTTCTGCTGAGCCACTGATCTGTACAGGTCCTTCAAAGGGTTGTTTGACCCAGACTGTCTGAAGAGTTTCCTACCTTTTTTAATTTTTAATTCCTGCCTCTCTGGGTTCTGCTTAGCCAATTCATTTTGGCATTTGAATCTCTTCCTCGGTAGGCTCACGTGGTATCTGTTCCATGGTGCTGCTGTGCAATGAAACAGTCCTTAAGCTCTATTTCTTCCACTGTGTATTTGCTGTGCCTTGAATGCTGATTGGAATAGGGAACATGTTTTTCAGCCATGAGTGGGTGCTTATTTATGCAAGAAGTTTGGGGCAGAAATAGTCTAACGGGAGTTACTTTCTGAGTTTGCATGCAGGTGAAAGCTTTTTTTGAGAGATGAAGGCAGTGTAATACAACTTGGTTGGTTACTGTTTTCAGTGGAGAGGGTATCAAGGGAGCTGCAGGTAGCATGCATTGCCTCTAGGAGCTGTGGGCCAACCTCTGCAGTGTTTTTTTTGATGAAACAGGATACTTTATTTGTATTTGTATGGCGCTTAGGGACATGGTTTAGTGGTGGACTTGGCAGTGTTAGGTTTACAATTGGACTCGATGATCTTAAGGGTCTTTTCCAACCTAAAAGATTCTATGATTTCTGCAGAATTTCCCATAATATCAGTGCTTTTGTTTTAATGTGCACTTCCTCTCCCTGAATGATGCATGTTCTTTGCAAGGAAGAAGACCAGTGGGAGATCTGTAAAGGCTTCTACCTATAGTAATCTGGGCATCTTTGTTGTAGCATATCTTTGTTTTTCCTTGTACTCTTCAGTAGCAACTTGCAATGTAAGTTGCAGTACAAATAAAAGGCTATGACTGTACTGCAAGAGGCTGAAGGGAGAAGTGGTAATTAGATGGTAATTACTCATGGGTATATTAGTTAAGAGTTGCAAATTCAGTTTTTAATACTCAAGGAGGTGATCTTTGAGCCTTGCCTCTCCATTCTGCATTTGCTGTGCCTTGAACACTGAATGGGTTTAGATGGTTTCTAGTCATGAGTTGGTTCACTTGTGGGAGAAGTAATTGCCTGTTCAGTTATTGCAAGCCAGTCTGATTATTTGAGATGACGTGTGCTTATGCCATATAACTAAGATTTCTCAGGCTTTCAGGCTTAGGCCATCAGAGGCTTTAGGTGCTGAATGGAGAACAGTGAGTGGAAATCACATACCATTTGGGAACTGCCTGTCTGTTTCTAGACTTAATGGATGGAAACCTGTACATCCTGCACATCTGGGGGTGTCGTGCAAATTGGGTGCTTTGTGTGGGGAATATGTACAGAGCTGTGCTACTGCTTGTATACTGGTAATTGCCATAGTGTACTTAAAGACTTAGTTGATGAGTTATCCCTGTTTTGAGCTATTGCTGCAAAAGCAATTTGAAAGGCTAAATTATTTTATTTATTTATTTTTGTGTGTGTGTGTGTGTGTAATTCAGGAAAAGGAAGCGAGGAAGACTGAATCATAGTTTTATTTGGTTCACCTGTCTGCGAGACAGACGGATCGGGTAAGCTCTGAATTCTTGTGGCTGATGCTACGGCATACGTTGGTTCAGCAGGCCTTCTTGGTTCTGCCTTCTCTCTTTATTACACTGTAATTGGATGTTAGAGAAAGTCAGATTTTTAGGATCAGGAGGGCCTCTTCTGACTTGCAGGGTGGCATGCTTGGCAGACTTTTCCTGTCCTCAGAAATATCAGGTATTGGGCATTGACTTGTGAACAGGCTGAGGATAGCTGGTACAGGTAGGCTTGCTATGGATACTGACCCCAATAATGCCTGCTGTACAGGGGGCTGCAATCTTCTAAATATATCTGGGTTCAAAGCATTTCTGTATTTATGCAGATTCCTAAGTGCTTTGCTCTGCTTATGCAAGGTGCTGTTCTGGTCCTGGGTTCCTTATGCTTTATTGCCTGAATTCCTAGTTTACTTTGGACAAAAGAAGACCAGCTACTTCAGGGTGAGGTAGAAGAAAGAAGTATAGTCCAATTTACTGATTGTAATGGGAATGAAAACAGCACCAGCAGCTGTGTATGCATTTAGGGTTAGAGGCCTCTTGAGAACATACTTGCTGCAAGTTAACATGTCTCTCTTAGCAAAGAGTAAATTGTATGTTTCTGTCTGGGAATGAGAGAATAGAACACTGATGATCAAAATTTGTGAAGAAAGGAGAGTATGTTAACACATGCTCATGAGATTTGGAGACTGTTTCCATAGGACAGCGTACGCTCGGTGCTTTCTGTTTGTGAATTAGTCTAGCCCTGTGGGCTTTGAAGGCTTCTTGGAAATGCTAATTTAACTGAACTCTCATATGAGCAGTCTTTCTTTGTGTGACCTCACCTTATCCAAGCTGGAGTTTTTTACCTGGAGTTTTGCACCTTCTCTGAAGGACAGGCTTTCCTCTTTGTTGTCAAGATGAGAGTGGTGAAATTTTTATCCAGAGCGAATCTTGGAGCAGGAGATGGCTTGGTTGTCTTCCCTCCAGGATTAGGAAGTAAAATACCAGGTGTTGTTTGTGTAACTGCTTGACTCTAACTTACGATAGGAATCATATAAATGCTTTTCTATTATCGCCCCCGAGGCCTGCTCAGCCTGATCAGTGCGCTGAGTCTTGCTTTTCTGAGGCCAGCTCTTTCTTGAGTTAGTCTGAGCTAATGCTGTGCTGCTTATCTGAAAGGTTGGAGATGTTATTTTAAGAAACTGGCAAAGCTGAACCTAACTTGACTGGCACTTTTCTGCATGAGACGTGTTTAATCTTATAGTCATTTTATGGGTTTTAAGAAAACAAGCTGCTCTTGGGATTGATGCTAAAAAGGAAAGAGAAGGCCAGAAGGACTACTGACTGTAATAATCTCTGTGAGTTTGGGTAAGCTGCGCATTTTCAGAATATCATGAAATTCCAAATCTGGCTTGCCAGATACTTTCCAAGGGGTGGGATGGTAGAGCGGTCAAAGTCTGGCTGTCGTAGGAGTGGAGGAGGATGGTGTTCCTGCGCGCGTGCAATACCAATCTCCCTTTGGGGTTGGCTGAAGCCCCAGATAGCTTTGGAGTTCAGGCTTCCTGGATTCTTGCAGGAACTGCAAAGACCATACGTGTGCTGAGCATAGAGCAAATTGAGCAAGGCAGCTTCAGAAGGGCTTCTCATGGTAAACGATGCTTGTTTTAATAGGGGAATGGCTGATTTTTCTCCCCAGCAAGTGCCTTCATTGTAAAGCAAGTATCTCTGATCTGGTGGAGACTTGAGGGCAAGGCTAGCTGTGGTGATAACACTGAGCATTTCTAGGAGGTGCTATGAAAGAAATGCTAAACTTGCACCCCTCATCCTCAATTCCAGCAGGAAGGAGTGATGACAACGGTGTGACTATCTCAGAAGGCTGCACCAGGAGATCATAGCATTCTTTTTTTCTAGGTGAGGAAGCTGCCTCAACTGGAGTGAGAAGATAGTCATAGGGGGCTGATAAAGGGGTTTGTGTGTGTACAAATGCAGAGAAACATTATCGTACCTGAGTTTTCATATCTCTCCATGCAGTGATACCAGTCTCTCTAAGGGAAGGAAGAGGCATATGAGCTTCATTAATTGAGAACATGTGGATCTCTAGTGGATCTCTAGGTCAACATCTTATACAGGCCAGACATAGATGCCTTTTGTGGTACACTCAGCTAATTTCATAGAAATTCCCTTTTCCAGGACAGTCATGTAGATAGATTTCCTGGGCCAGGTATCTATTGCAGCTGCTTGGTCTTTGCTGATCCGTGAAAAGTTTTTTCTTCTTTACTTGCCTTGCATCAGGAAAATTCCAAAGGCTGCTGGTTTCCCTTCAGGTCTTAGCCTGTCTTAGCATCTCTCTTCCAGTTGATCAAGGAAGTCAGGAAAGTATGTTAATCATGAAGTAATGTCCCAGCTCGGCCCTGTCTCATCTCTATTTGGGGAAAGGGGGATTGGGTTGCCCCAGTAGGAGAAATAGGAGCTTCCATAGGAGCTGGGAAATTGTTCTTCGGATGCTTACCATCTCATTCAGGCTGTGCTGGAAGTTGAGTCACAGGAGGAGTCCTTAAGGACAGGACTATTTCTGTGTCGGTCAGATCTCATTTTTGGCAGCTTGAAGCCTTTGTTCTGAGAACCGCTCATAAGAAGTGTTGTCTCTCTCCCATGTGACTTTCTCCCTATGGCTCTGTGGGAGAGAACGGGTCTGCTCCCTCCACCCAGGAGAGGATTAAAAAGGAACTGAACAAGTGCATTTCTTTACAGCCCCTTACTACCAGATGAAGCACAAACCAGCGTGTCTGACACCTGTCTGGGACCAAACCCTGAACACAAACTTATGCTCTAAGGCAGATAAAGGAGTAAAAGGTAGACCTCCAGAGCAAATGCTGAGTTAAATTTCTTCTGTGATGGATATTCATGTTTTGGAGTTATGATGTTGTAGGAAGGGAATGGGATGAAGCTAGCTGCTGCTATTCTGCCTAGGAGCCTGTTTGGGTATCCTGAGTGGATCAAGGTATCTGACAAATATGAATGGGGCACCAGCAGACACCAGCCCATGGGAGGGAGGCTACCTGGACAGTATGTTCTCTCTCTCGCATACAGACGGTAGCTGAGCCTAGGGAGCTGTTGCTTTACTAGTCCTGTAAACTGACCTGGCAGTACGGACAGTGGGTGGCAGATGGGGCTTTGCTGATCAAAGTGACTCTCCTTCTTGTGTGAGTACCCCAACAAGGTCTCAGACATATTCCTTAGGTGATAAGGTTGGGCATGCAATTTCGCAGTGTGCCATTTTAGTATGAGGCCTTGATCTCTGGTACACTGGATGTTCTGTCCCTAGCAGGTCCAGCAAACCATAAGGCTGGTTTTATGTATTGTTTTGAAACTTGGCACTAGATGCAATGTAACAATCAAAATAGTTTTCAGAGAGCTGCTTGCTATCCTTTCTCTCAACAGGTGTAGGGGTGTATGCTGTTGTAAAGGTACCTGGAGGAGTCTGGAGCAATGCCACCACCCTCGGACATTGTGAAAGTAGCTGTTGAGTGGCCAGGTGCCAATGCCCAGCTGCTGGAAATAGATCAGGTGAGACCTGGTAACTACATGGGGGAGGAAATGCACCACAACCTTGATGCTGGAATGTGGGAAGCATAGAAATGGGCAGTATTCGTTTCTGGGAGAGAGGAACACGGCTACTGAGGACTCTCTCTTTCTCTTCTAGAAAAGGCCTCTTGCATCCATCATCAAGGAGGTCTGTGATGGGTGAGTAGTTCTCTGGGAACCCTTGCAGAGAAAGTCTGTACCCCTGACAAATCTTGCTGGGGTGCTGTGGAAAGTCTCTGCTGCTGGTCAGTGTACTGCTAGCACGATCCATGCTGCCTGCTGCCAGTTTTTGCCACGGAATGGGCCAGGCTTTAAATCGGGAAGAAGAGGATCTGGAAAACAGGGGCTTTGCATCTTTATTCCAATTCTGAGTGTGTGCATATGTATGCCTCTGGGGTCAGTGTCTCCAAGGATTGGCCCATCCTGCTGTTCCTGAAGTGCAGGCCTCTTCAGACATTCCACAGAGCTTGACTTAAAGTAGGCTGAAGTCCTGTCCCCACTTCAACAGGAAGGTGTTTTCTGTCCTCTTTGGGAGACCTAGTTTCACATGCTAAAGCTTTGCTTGAAAATTCTTTTCCACCGTCCTGGGATCAAACTCCTCTTCCTAATTGAGAGCCAGAAGAAAGAGGAGGAGGAAGCTTATGTATCCTTCTTCTTCCCCTGCCAGGTGGTCGTTGCCAAACCCCGAGTACTACACCTTGCGGTATGCTGATGGTCCTCAGCTGTACATCACAGAGCAGGTCAGTGTGAGAGGTAGCAATTTGCTTGTGTCCTGGGCAAAAGTGCAGAATGCCTTGGACAAGTGTCATGGAATAATACTGTTGCTAATCCTTGAGGGGCAGCATCTCTGCTATCAAAAATACTCAGACTTGAATGGTGTCGTTCAGCTGAGGAGCCTTGCACTTCTCCCTTTGCATGCCCATAGGTGCAAGGACCCAGTGACTCAATTCAATACCCGTAGTAGGGTTGTGTGGTACAGGAACCCTTTTACTTGGGCATACAAATGTGCACTGTAGATTCAGTTGCATTCTTTTCCCCCCACTTTTCTGCAGTTTAAAGTTTATGTTTTCTTTCAGACTCGCTGTGATATCAAGAATGGAACTATCCTACAGCTGGCAGTCTCTCCGGTAAATGCTTCCTCACATCTCTTTTTCTCAGTAGCTGTCCTCGTATAACAGGCTGTTTCTTGCCTCTCAACTTTTCTTTCTCCTTCTCCCTAAATTGTAGGGGGCTTACCTTTGTTGTGGGTCATTCTGCACAATGAGGCGCACACTCTTGTTTTCCTTCCTCATTGTTGTGTGTTTCTTTCCTTTGGATGCTCTGCTCTTTTATAGGACTTTCTGTAAATAAATCCAGTCTACATTTTTATTGCATCTCCTAGATTAGCATGTTGTAAAGCACCTGACGGGCATATTCTCAATATGAGTGCCATTAGTATTATCAGTTGGAAGGCAACACTACTGGTGCCTTAATGCAGAAATTAAAATAAGAGACACATTTGATGCAGGGGGTTGTTCCTAGTGAATTCTTGCAATTGTGACCTCAACAGTTGTCTTTTGCAGACTTGCTGCAGCTTCCTTTTTATTGACATTCTTAAACCTTTTTTGTGCAAGTGTCATGGCATATAGCTGAGAGTGAGTAGAACAGGAAGAAGTTATTTGGGCAAGAGGTGGTTGAGAGGATATCATTGATCTATGTCTGAGAAATCTTACAGAATGTCGTGTGGATACACAAAATGAGCTTGTGCTTCTCTTTGAATCTATGAGAGATTTTTTTTTTTTAACATCATATTTTTTTTAATGGTCTCGCTCCATTTTTCTGTATCCACCTCCACTCACCTCACCAAGAAGAAAATCAAGCATTTAAACTAACATGTAAAATAGCATTTTACTCACCTCCTGCTTGGCTGTAACTGTTGCTGAGTGCAACCTTTTTTTAGTCTTATCTTAGACTTGCTGACTGCTGCTACTTATCCTGTCATTGCTGGTGTCTCTCTACCCTTGCTGTGCTCTCTCTGCCCATCCACAGACTTCTGACAGAATGCTGATGCTGGCAGAACTCGGTCTGCAGGTGGCTAGTCTGTAACTGGCATCATCCCTCTTTCCTCCCAGTCCAGGGCAGCTCGCCAGCTGATGGAGAGGATCCAGTCGCACAGTATGGAAGCCCGACTGGATGCCATGAAGGAACTGGCTAAACTTTCAGCAGATGTGACCTTTGCCACAGAGTTCATCAACATGGAAGGGGTTACAGTGCTGACACGGCTTGTGGAGAGTGGGACCAAGCTTCTGTCCCAGTAAGTTTCCTGTATTCCAGGCCTCTGGAACAGGGCCTCAAATAAGGGGCTAATTTTGCTTGCTGAAGTGGCATTAAGCAACTAACCTCATAGCAAATGCCAATTTATTAATTGAGACAAAGTCTTTCTAGCCGTTTGCTAAACCTCGTGAGGCAAAAGAGGAGACATTTAGGATGTGTGAAACTTGCATTGAAAGGTCACCTTGATAATTTAAATCACTTCTATTAACTTTCTTGTGGTCATAATCTCCTCGAGCAGTTATTCATCTGCAGTCTAAGGGAGAAGGTAACCACGACAGTATCCTATGAAAAACCCACATGCAGTTGCACAGAGGAACATTCCTGTAGAACTGGCAGCATATACACGCCAGTCAGCAGCAAGCATGTTGCTGGCTCTTGTACGCATGGTCAGTACTTTTTGACCTGCATCATAAGAAGAGTTGCTATGAAGGCCAAAGATCTGTTTATCTGAGGGAATGGAAGGGGCTAAAGAAAGTATAGCAGAGAAAGTACCAGCCTTCAGTCTCCAGCAGTTTTCAACTTTTGGGTTTCCTGAGCAGAAATTGTATCTCTTTGTTTTAAGAACCTTTGGGTGTTTCTTCCACAGATTTTTCTTCTTCATTTTTTTAATCAATTTATCCTTTTGATATCTACAGCACTGTGTGGAAATGAAGTTCCACAGTTACTTGTTGGATTTGTTCAGAGACCTTCAGTATTGTGGGGGGTTGACCTCGGCTGGCTGCCAGCTGCCCACTAAGCCACACTCTCACTCCTCCTCCTCAACAGGACAGTGGAAGAAAACAAGATGAAAAAGCTCATGGGTTGGGCAAACCAGACTTGACTTGGAGAAACTTAATTCAATTTTTTGTCAATTAAAAATAGAGTAGGATGGTAAGGAACAAAGACAAAAGTAAAGCCACCTTCCCTCCACTCCCTTCTTTCCGGGCTCAGCTTTACTCCTTCACTCCCCACTCTTCTGCCTCCTCCCCGCATCGAGCTGCGCGGGAGGGATGGGGAATGGGGGTTGTGGTCAGCCCACAACACTTCGCCTCTGCTGCTCCTTCCTGATCTCGCTTTTCCCCTGCTCCAGTGTGGGGTACCTCCCACGGGATGCAGTCCTTCACAAACTGCTTCAGTGTGGGTCCCCCACAAGACACAGTCCGTCAGGAACACGCTGCTGCAGTGTGGGTCCCCTGTGGGCCACAGTTCCTGCCAGAAAACCTGCTCCTGCATGGATTCCTCTCAATAGGCTGCAGCTCCTGCTGGGAGCCTGGTCCAGCATGGGCCCCCCCACAGGCTGCAGCTTCCTTCAGGGCATCTCCACCTGCTGCAGCATGGGGTCCTCCACAGTGCAGTGTGAATGTCTGCTCCACCATGGTGGTCCACAGGCAGCAGGGGACAACCTGCTTCCCTGTGGTCTCTCCACAAGCTGCAGGGGAATCTCTGCTCCAGCACCTGGAGCACCTCCTCGCCCTCCTCCTTCACTGATCTCGATGTCTGCAGGGTGGTTTCTCTCACGTGGTTTTTTCACCCCTCTCTCACAGCTGCTGTGCAGCATTTTTTTTTACCCTGTCTTAAATATGCTTACACAGAAGTGCCACCAGCTTGGCTGATGGGCTCAGCTTTGGCCAGTTGTGGGTTCATCACAGAGGCGTCTGGGACCAGCTGTGTCTGACACGGGCAGCCCCAGCCACTCCTCACAGAGGCTGCCCTGCAGCCCCCTGCTACCAAAACCTTGCCACATAAACCCAGTACCCATATAGATGCAAAACATAACTTCCCTCTACGAAAGCCGTAGCAGTTCTTCCCTGTTAAATAGTTCTTTTTCTTCTAGTGGTATTATTCTTTTATTATAGATTCCACCTATCTTTCTGGTTACAAATACCTAAATGCCTGATACGTCCTTCAGATTCCTGCCTGAGTCCTCTCTAAAAATTGGCATTATATTTGCCACTTTCTGCAGAGCACAATAAATAGTTTGGCAATGTTTTGTTTTACCATGGTTCCTTTGGAATTCTTCAGTGAATATCATCTGGTCCTGGAGATCTGTTTTTCATATTAATGGCTTGTTCCAGAATGCCTTCTAGTGACGATCAAATGACAAATTTGAAGACTTTTCTTCTCTCTTAAAAAACAAACAAAAAAAAACTGGAAAAAAACAAACTCTGATCTGGAAGTTTCCCCAAGCACATTCACAGTGAACTCTAATGCAAATAATTCACTTGGCTTTTCCACTGTAGTTGTTCTGTTTCATTGAAAGCACTTTTAAAGTCTTGATAACTTATTGTCGTAACATTTATAGGTCTTCTATTTTCTTATATATTAGCAACCAATATGTTTTCAGCATGTTTTGCAATCTTTCCCTCAGTCTTTGTTACCTTTCTGTCTTGTGGTTATGTATTAAATTTTCCGCAATTCATGCTGTGTTTTTGTTTTGTTTCAAACCAGGTCCCAATACTTACAGAATGGCAATTAATTTTTCTTTGTTTTTCTCTGATGTTAAAACATGTTTGTTTGGGTTTTGTGTGTGTGTGTGGAGGGGCTATAATTTCCAAAAATGTTTGCATGTTTTGTGATATAAATTTACTCCGGAGCTCAGATCTGACAACAGTTGAAAAACCTAGCGTTTGCAGATAGTTTAAATTTGCAGTTGATCAGCTTAAAAAGCTTTCCCCTTTTCAAGTTGGTCTTTTTTTAACTGATGGTCATTGTACTGAATAGTCCGGATTTTGCTGGGTTTTGGTTGGGTTTGGTTTTTCTTTTCCCTCACATGAAAGCGTTGAATTTGAGTAGTGATACTTTGCACTGCTCAGGAATAATTACTGCATTGCTGCTTCTCCTGTTATTCCTTTGACTAGCCAGGTACTGATCCAGGTGGTTGTGAGTCTCTGGTGGCAGGACTAGGGACTTACTGTTCCTAGTTTTAATTTGTGCTTGTAATCAGGAAAAATAAAAGATAATTCCACAAAACAATAAAATTATCTTCACAAATGCAAATACTTTATTGCTCCCCCAGCTGCCAAACTGTAGCCTGTTTTATTAGGAAAAGGTGGTGACATTTTTCTCTTATCAAGCTTATTCTGCTTGGACAGGCTTTTTTCTTGCTACCAGATCTCTTATAACTGCATTCTTCATTTTCTCAGTTACAGTGAGATGTTAGCTTTCACCCTGACTGCCTTCTTGGAGCTCATGGACCATGGTATTGTCTCTTGGGACATGGTCTCAATAACCTTCATCAAACAGGTGAGTTTGGGTAATGGGGTGAGTGGATGCTATTTCTTTTTGTGCTTTAATGCAGCTTCCAGGAAGAGCAAGATGACTCTTGAGAAGCTGGGTGCTCATTGAGAAGCACAGCGCACCCTGCTTTCTGAGCCCTGTCTCCCTTAGCTTGTCTCACTGACCACAAGGTTTCCGGGATGAGCATCTGGTGACCTGCTGGTTCATCTGTTTTTAGATTGCAGGGTATGTGAGTCAGCCTATGGTAGATGTCTCCATCCTCCAACGATCCCTAGCCATTCTAGAAAGCATGGTGCTAAACAGTCAGACTCTGTATCAGAAGATAGCAGAAGAAATCACCGTGGGGCAGCTCATTTCTCATCTGCAAGTGTGAGTGTCCACCCAACAGTGGGGTGATTTAAATCAATTTTATGACTGTTAATTTGACAATACATCCTTTAAAACACTTAAAGATGCTATTTTTAAAGTATTACTGATATGACATCTTACTTGAACTTCAGGATTTCTAACAGATTTAAAAAAAAGTAAGATCCTGGAAAAATATGTTCTGTGTTCTGGAAGCACTTAAGCACATGAGTATATGTCTTGAACAAAGATTATTTTGCTTTAACAACTGCACAAGTGTGTTCAGTGTTAGGACCAAACCTGCGTTTTACTAGAACAACTTCCCAAAGCTTCTGCATCCAGTCATCTGTAACCTTCACCCCTCTTTAAATTGTCTCCACTAGAATCTAAGAGCTCAAAATCTTCTGGTTTTTGTCCTGCATATTAAGGAAGAAAACAATGGCTTTTCTTGCCCCCACCCTCCCTTTCCAGACAAACTGACAAATTAATATCTGGCTTTTAAGGCTGTTTGTCTAGGTCAGTTCTGCTCTTCCATAAGAAAAGAAGTATGCATTTGTTAGAGCTTTAAGTAGTTGTTTGTTTGTTTGTTTGTTTTCTCAAGCCTTTTTATTCTGAAAATGTGGAAAAGCACCATTTGTGAATATGATTAATATTCCTTAATCAATGAACAGTAGTTTAACAAAATTACAGTGCAAACAATATATGGCATCAATTTCCCTGTGTGCTTAGAGTGTTTATACATTTGAAATTGGTTAACAGAAAAGCTAAACAATTTCTCATTAACACTGCAGCAACTTTGTTCTGCAAAGAGTGTATGTTCTTTCAGCTTTGTAATTTCTATTTTAGTAAAACACCGTTTTGGTCCTAATGCTGAACACACTTGTGCAGTTGTTTAAGCAAAATATCTTTGTTCAAGACGTACTCATATGCTTAAGTGCTTCCAGAACACAGACGGTTGCTGAAGAAAGTATCTATGCAGGGAATATTGTAGAAAGGGAGGCTGGAGAGTGAGTCAGAATTTGCTGGTGTTTGTTTGGCAAGACTATCAGGAGGGAACAATCTTTAACAGAGGATAGGTTCTGGAAGAACAGGTCCACGGAAACAAGTCTGAAAGAGACGAGTTGGAAGAGGAGAAATTACTTTAAAAATTGTTTTGCTGTGTCAAAAAGCAAGCAGTGTAGTGAAAAGAACAGCAAACGCCAAAAAGGAGGGTAGAAGAGGTGAAGGCACAGACTTCAGAGACCTGGGAAGCTTCCAAGCCCAATGAAAGCCTAGGATGATGCATGAACACTTGCATGTTTGAAGTAGGGCAGATTGACCAAAATGAAGAAGATCTGGAAGGGAGCAATAGAAGAGAGAACATGGTTGTTATCCAGAGATATGCCAGGAATAAATGCCAAAGTGGGGAAAATAGGCATTTAAGCTAAAAGATGTTTTAGCTTTAGATGTTTTATGAAAATTAATTTTTATTTTTTTTTTAAAGTATACACACACACACAAATCCATTTAGGTGATGCACTGGACTTCTGTTAATCAGAAGAGCTTGAAGTTCTGCAGAAGTCTCCCAAGAGTAATAGTATAGCAAGAAACAAAACTGGATTTGATGGAGCATCAAGATGGGGGTGGAAAAGAGTGTGATCAGCATTTGGAAGCTTATTCAAAACATGACAAGTGAAACCACACGCTTTGCATGTTCTAGGAAGGGACTAAGCGCCCTTTACCTGAAGAAGCTCTTTGGTGATAATAAGAAAAAGACGTGTGGGTTGGGCCAAACTACTGAGGTTGGAAGGCAATGCCATAGAGAGAGGCGTGCTTCCCCCTTAGTTCCATTTGTTTGGCAGCTTCCATTGACATAGGGGAGAAAAATTACTTGCTCCGTAGAAGTTTCTAGCTGTATCCATATAACAGACTGCAGTATAACTAGGCTTTACAGAGATAGTTTCAGCATTGGAAACAAACTGTGGTGGTGCTGAACTCTGAGCTCTGCTGGGCTGCAATCTGCACTATCTTCTGAATAATGGAGCTATCAGTTAGCAATTTCTGTCAGCTTTTTGCAGGCCTTGTGAAGACTTGGATGGCATGAAAATACATTACCTGAATCCTGCTTGTCCATTGAAATGCAAGACAGCTGTAGTAAATGTTCTTACAGTGCAGGTGAAGCAGCAAGCTATAATGTTCTATGCTGTCTGTTCTCTTACGATCCTCCCATTTTTGTTTCTGCAGCTCAAACCAAGAGATTCAGACATATGCCATTGCCCTGATCAATGCCCTCTTCCTGAAGGCACCTGAGGACAAGAGACAGGTTTGTTCCTGCTTTTTGACTTTAAACCTGAATACTGGTTACTGGCTGGCTGTTTACTTTATGCCTTGGAAATCATATTGCCTGGGCAAGGCAGACCTTGGTCCTTGCCAAGAACTTATGTAGCTGTTTCGGTATGGCAACATAGGAGGAAAAGTACCATCCCATTAATAACGTGTTCTGGAGCAGCACATCTATGTTTAGAAGGTGATCAGAAAGGAATCTGAAAGGCCTTGAGAGACAGAAAGTAATCCTCTATACAGCATGGAAATTTTTTTTTTAAGAAAGTTAATTCCGTATGGGAGAGGTAGGCTGGGTAGAGTCCTTGGGGTTGTATGTACTTGCTAAACCCCACCTCCCCCTCCCCCAAAAAAGGAACCTTTCTTAAGTCATAGGGGGACATTCCCACTGGCAGATGTGAGAAATGAAACACCTGTCCTGCTCTGAGGAAGCTCCCAAGATCTCAGCTACGTGCAAGATGTGCATATGTCTGTATTGTGTAGCTTTGCTGTGTTAAGCCTTTCTTCTCTAGTGCCCCGTTTGTGCCCTATTTCTGGACTCCGAGCTAAATCCTGTCTGCTTCTCTTTGTGCCTTTTTTTGCTTTCTGCCAGCAGGACAAGCTGCTTAACCCACTAGACCTGCCCATCACTGTAAGTAACTCAAGCCTGAGGGCTGGTCATACGGAACTGTAGGCATGTTAGCTTTTCTCCAGTTATGCCTCCTTGTATCTCAGAAATGATGCATACAGGCTTCAGATAGTGGCTGAGCTAGGGAGAAGGGCGGGAGGACGCCTGGGGATGTACTCAGATTGTGAAGGGGAGAAGAATCAGTAGCAGGAGAAAACTTGAATGACTTACTGTGCACACAAGACAATAAATAAAGATGATCATAAAAGGAAACTGATACTACAAGACTGACCAGGTGAACCAATTTTAAAATTAGAACCAGTTCTTTATCAGTCTGGGTCTCCTTAAACTTACTACAGCCTGAGTTTATACCCCAAATCTCACTTCTGTTAATGACAGTTTCATATCCAACTGTGTCCTTCTAAAGGTAGAGCTGTTTGTCTGTGAAGAGCAGCCACAAAACTTAGTGCTGATTGGGGGCTAGGGCATATATTATGCCTAATCTGTGACTTCTCCCTTCGGGAATTGTACTATAAGAATGTTTTTTGCCCCATGCTATCTCCAGGGGAATCACCGGTCTTGTCAATAGGTTGATTTGGAACCTTCTGTATCTTGAGATTCTGGTACGTTTTTTAGATTTTCTGGGTGGCACAGAGAATGCTCCACTTTTACCAAGGATGCAGTGCCTTCAGAGGGGAAACTATGGTCTCAATAAATATTACATAATTTCTAAAATTAATGGATATGCTTAACACATGAAAATAAGGAAGAACATACTCCTCTGTTGGTGATTTACCCAAGATACTAAACTCCATAGCAAACTAAATTCCGAGGGATCTTTCACTTCCTTTCTTTTTTTCCTACCACCCCCACCCCCCGAATACAATCCACATGACCACAAAGGGCCATGAAGATGATTAAGGGACTGGAATATCTTTTGTATGAATAGAGGCTGCGAGATTTGGGATTGCTCAATCTTGAGAAGAGAAGGCTCAGGGGGTTCTTGTCAATGTGTCTAAATATCTGATGGAAGGAAATAAAGAAGAGGGAGCCTCTCTCTTTTCAGTAGTGTCTGCTGACAGGACAAGAGGCAATGGCCATAGCTTAAAACCCAGGAAATTCCACCTTCACACACAGACACACACAAACAGCAACAACAAAAAAAGTAATATGAGGGTGATCAAACACTGGAACAGGTTACCCAGAGAGATTGTGGAGTCTCCATCAGTGGAGGTATTGAAAACCTGACTGGACACAGTCCTGTGCAGCCTGCTCTGTCTGATGTTGCTTGAACCAGGGGAGTTGGACTAGATGATCTCAAGATGTCTCTTCCAACATAAATGATTCTGTGATTCTGTGACCCCGTCAAGCAGCAAAGTGGGCATCATTGGACTCTCAGCAGAACATAGATCCCTTAGCAGTGGTTAGACTGTGTGCGTGCTCATGCTTCTTACTATGCTATTTAGAATTGTTTAATTGTCTTTGTCCTTCCCACTGTTTATCTGCTTCAGTCACCTGTTACTTCATCCCATGTACAAACTAATTCCTTCAGAGTAAGGATTCTTTGTGTTGTATGCATGAACAAATCCTAACAGCAGGCCTTGTTCTATTCTCAGTGCTACATCTCATGAATCATAGTAAAAAATAATGACTCAGAGGGCAGTGTGTAATCTCTGAAACCATTTCCTGCTTCATCTAGATGCTTCTTAGATATCTTCCACTCAAGCGCTGACTCATTTTGGTTGTAGCATGAGTGCTGCTGAACTTGCAGCCGTTATGGCTTGGCTATCAGCCAGCATATCACTTTCTTGGTTTAGGAGGTTTCTGTCTGGAGCAAAAGTGATAATAGGGACTTGGAATGAGGCTAATATACACATTTTACCGGACTCCTTATAAAGCCTGTCAAGAGCAGGGTTGATATGAGCAGTGGGAACAGTCTTGGATTGCTCAGAATGTACAGCTGATTGAGTGCAGTTGTCTAAGACTGCACATCTGCTTCCAATTCTCAATGTACACTGCATAGGAATGTGAAGAGATCTCAGACTGGCAGTTCCTTTGGACATCTTCCAGATTATGTATTGCCCAACAGATTTTTTCTTACCCAAAGATTTTGCTTATAACAGCAAACTTCTGATAATATTCCATCTTGACATTAGCACTCGTGCCATTCTTCTAGCAGGTATAATGACATCGCTGGTATTTTAAAAAGTGCATCTTCACTATTTACAAGGAAAGCACAGGTTAGATTTTTTTTTTTTTGCAGGTGTGTGTGTAATTAGTCCTGGAACTGAAGGCTTGCAGCAGATACTTGCATCTGCTGTGACTGTTTGTCATCATGACTTGATGGTTGGGAAACCCTCCTCACTGGGGAAGGAAGCCATGCAGTAAAGAAGGAAACTGGAAGCTTTCCTTTAAGCATGAAAATTATTTACCCCTTATTTTTGTAAACTGAAGTGCTTCTGCAGACTGCCCTTAAATTGACTTCTAAACATCTCTTTAGGAACTGAGACAAAGGAAATGTAAATTTCAGAGGGAGAGTTTTTGAGAGGGAGGAGACCTGAAAACTGCATCCTCTAGCCCTTGTTATATTGGGTGTATACCTAGGTATAGAAAGTTGTGAAATGCTAACTGAAGGAACCTCGTGTAGATGACAGATTTTTCTGGGCAACCCACAGTATGCTTCCTGCTGCCATATCTCCTGATATTGAAGTATCATTAGATGTCCAATGTTAAGCTAAATTTTCTTCTGTCCTGTGACTACCCTAGTGCCTTTCTCCACATTAATGATGTTTTGTAGGGGAGCCATCCATGAGTTGTGCCATGGTAAAGATGACCCTTGCATCCCAACTTGATGCTTGCTTTGTGGTGAGATGCCATGCTAAATTGACAATCTGTAGTGAAAGCACTTTGTTGTGTGCCAGTGCTATCTCCAATTCATAAGCTTCCTTCTTTCTCTCCTTTCTGCACAATGTGGGCTTTTTGTTTATATTTCACTCATGTTATTTCGTCTCTAAATTCCACAACAGGAAATGGCTAATGCATTTGCCCAGAAGCACCTGAGGTCTATAATCCTGAATGTAAGTATGTCTGGAATGACACAGTGCTTCCTAATGTTCTCTCAATAGAGGTTTCACTTGTGCAGAGTGTAAATTCTGCTGCCCTCAGGGCACTTCCAGAAAAGTGACTCTTTCAAAGGTGAAATTGGAGCCACTTGTTCAAAAGGGAGTTATCAGGATGCTTCTTTCTGCTGTTACAGAGCATTATCATTACGCTTCTGATGGAATATGGAGGTTAAACAGCTGAATCTTCATAAACAGAGATGTACATGCAGCCTCGCATTTGTCTACAGCTAATACCTCAGTTTTTATTTGTATTCTCTTCATTTCTACCCTATCTTTTATTTTGCAGCATGTGATAAGAGGAAACCGCCCAATTAAAACAGAAATGGCACATCAGCTGTATGTGCTACAGGTCCTGACCTTTAACCTCCTGGAAGAGAGAATGATGACCAAGATGGATCCCAATGATCAGGTTGCTGTTAGAGCTGAATAAGATGTGATAGAATAGGACATACAAGGGGCCTTATTCCTGAGCTGCTTAGCTCCATAGAATTTGCAGTAGGTGGTGCATAAAGTTTCAAAACCACTCACATCATAGTCCTTGAGATTAGGGTACGCTCCTGACTATCCTGCTGTATGCTGTGGGCCTTTTAGAGATGTAAGTGGTCACTGGCAGCCTGTCGTGGTTTAACCCCAGTCGGCAACTAAGCACCACACAGCTGCTCGCTCACCCTCCCGCCCCTGGGATGGGGGAAAGAATGGGGGGGGGGGGGGGGAAGTAAAACCCATGAGTTGAGATAAAGGCATTGTAATAGGACAGCAGAGGAAGAGAAGATAATAATAATGGTAAAAGAATATAGAAAGCAAGTGATGCACAATGCAGTTCCTCACCACCTGCTGACTAATGCCCAGCCATTCCCTGAGCAGCGATCACTGCCCCCCAGCCCATTCCCCCCAGTTTCTATACTGAGCATGATGTCATATGGTATGGAATAGCCCTTTGGTCAGTTTGGGCCAGCTGTCCTGGCTGTGCCCCCTCCCAGCTTCTTGTGCACCTGGCAGAGCATGGGAAGCTGAAAAAGTCCTTGACTAGTGTAAGCACTACCTGGCAACAACTAAAACATCAGTGTTATCAGCATTATTCTCATCCTAAATCCAAAACACAGCACTATGCCAACTGCTAGGAAGAAAATTAACTCTATCCCAGCCAAAACCAGGACAAAGCCATATATTCCTTTCTTGGCCAGTGTGATGCCCAAACTGATTACTCTGCCTCTATGGAGAGCACATCCTTTTATCCATTTCCTTGCAGTATATAAGGAAGCTGGGTGTTTTTAAGGTGTCTGTTACTCAGTTCTTAGATGCATTGTAATCTTGAGTGAGAAATGCCTTCGCATTATCTGAATGCCTAGAAATTGCCTTTAACTAAACTTGGGGCAGTTAAAGGAAAAATGCAAACAAATATTTTGCTTTACCCAATATACTGAAACTTGCCATTTTGAAATGGATTGCCTCTTCTTATGTAATGTTAATGACCTCTGGCATCTGTCTATTCACTGCGTGAGCTCTGGAGAGAGAGGTGGGACTGTGCGTTATGTGAAAATACTGCCTCAGTGATTGATCATGTTACCATTTCCTTGCCTTCTGTCCTTCAGGCACAGAGAGACATCATATTTGAGTTGAGAAGAATTGCATTTGATGCGGAGTCTGACAGCAACACCGTCCCTGGCAGTGGAACAGAAAAACGCAAAGCCATGTACACAAAGGACTACAAGATGCTGGGATTCACTGTATGCATCTAGAGAGAGTGCTGACTGTAAAGCATGTAAAGGCAATCTAAGCGGTCTCCATCAGAGTTGTGGGGAAATAAGGAACGGAAATAGCTGTTTGCTTTACCATACTTCTGTATCTGAGTTTTAGAAATTCAGCTACACTCAGACTCCCAGGGAAGATCATTATGAACTTGCTGACTGGTTAAATGCCAGGGCTCGTTAGGCACATTCTCTGGAGATATTTACTTACCATATGCGCCTATTCTATGAAGAACTTGGAATCACCCTCTCTTCTAGAAAGTTCGGATAGTGTTGTCAGCAGGTGTCCAAGGTTACCTCTTGGATAGATGTGAGGGAGTGCTTGATGGACAGGCGGTTGTAAAATTCATTCAGAAAAGGTTCTCACGCAATTTCTTTGAGCTAATTTCTTTGGGTTCTTTCTACACGCTCTTTTCACAGAATCACATCAATCCAGCCATGGATTTCACTCAGACTCCTCCAGGGATGCTGGCATTGGACAACATGCTCTACTTGGCCAAATTTCATCAGGACACCTATATCAGAGTAAGCGAAGCTGCTGTTTTTTGCAGATACCAACACCTCAGCAGGTCTTCTGAATGTGTGTCGCATCCTCTTCTTGTAGATTGTTCTGGAGAACAGCAGTCGAGAAGATAAACATGAGTGTCCCTTTGGGCGCAGTGCCATTGAGCTTACCAGGATGCTTTGTGAGATCCTGCAAGTTGGGGAACTCCGTAAGTACGATATATTACCCCAGCTTTCCAGGTTGCTGGGCTTATGCTTCTGGAAGTAGCTTACAGGCTGACCGATATTCACAAGCATTTGTACTGCGATCTCACTTCTGCTATGTAAGGACAGGGGGAGTTTGGGGTTGCACTGTCAGTGTCCCAGTGATAATACCAGTATTGAAGTAAAGAAAGAAATTTTTTTGTGTGCACCCTGGTTCTCCTGAAAAACTGGCACAAGTGCAAGGCTTCAACTTCCTGAAGCTTCAGCAGGCTGCTGTATGAAGAAAACACCCTAGAAACCATCATAAACTTGAGAAAAGTTTAGTAGCTCTGACAGTCTCAAAACAGCATTCTGAGACAGTATACCACTATAAGAAATTCTGCCAGAGGAGAGTGGGAAACAACTGCAAGCAGTCGTTTGCGGGGACTAGTATGAAAAGGGCACATGAGTCACAGAGGCTTGCATGGTAACGTGTGGGGATAGTTGCCATTCCCAACATAGACTGTCTATGAGGAGACAAAGCATCGAACTGTCTTAATCTCTTTGAGTTGTAGTACTATTGTACACCGTCAGGTTTCTGTCACTGTAGTGGATTTTAGTTACTCTTAGCAGCTCTTGTGCAATATGCTCACATGGTTGTGGCTTCTGTTTCTTCCTGAAGCCAATGAAGGCCGGAATGACTATCACCCCATGTTTTTCACCCATGACCGTGCATTTGAGGAGCTATTTGCCATCTGCATCCAGCTATTGAACAAGACCTGGAAAGAAATGAGGGCGACAGCAGAAGATTTTAATAAGGTCAGAGTGGAGAAGAGGTATTTTTGTAGAATCTTTTGCAGAACAGCACGTGTTCACTCAGCCTGTACACTTGGTTAAAGAGTAAGGCGCAGAAGGTATGACAGGGCATTGATGTGGGCTGTAAGGGAGGATGGTCCAATTTTTATTTGGTATGACCTGAGGTCATTCTTTGTTCTTCTGGATCTTCAAAGTCACTAGTACGTCGACACTCCTGGCCCCGGTTATTCTATGTCAGTTCTTTGCTGCCACTCTGCTGCCATTAAACAGCAAGAATGTGACTTGCTTTTCTCCCTGCCCAACCTCTTTAGGTTATGCAGGTTGTGAGGGAACAGATCACACGGGCTCTCCCCTCTAAACCAAACTCCTTGGACCAGTTCAAGAGCAAACTGCGCAGCCTGAGCTATTCTGAGATTCTGCGACTTCGCCAGTCTGAGAGAATGAGCCAAGATGACTTCCAGTCACCACCTATTGTGTAAGTGCCTAACAAACCAGTTGCCTTCTCTGCCTGCTGTTATCTCCATTTTCTGCTTACTCTTCCATATTTGATTGCCAGGGAGCTGAGAGAGAAAATCCAACCTGAGATCTTGGAGCTGATAAAGCAACAGCGCCTGAACAGGCTTTGTGAGGGAAGTAGCTTTCGAAAAATTGGAAATCGCAGAAGACAAGGTAAGGTGATAGCGTCTACTGCATTTTTTCTTGTGAAGAACTGTAGGCAAATAAGATCTAATGGGTTAATCTGTCAGCAGGCGTGTTGCCAGAAAGAAAAGCTTGTTACCTGGGCTGTCTATACCAGTCAGTAGCTTGGGACGGAAGAGATGTGCGTTTCTTAGATACTGCCATCCCCTCATGAATGGGAAGCAGCGCTGAGGAATTGGAGGAGTAGACGATTGGGTGGGATGACTATAATGTAGTGTCTGTAAGACCTTATGTGAATGATCTTGCTCAGCTTACTCTACTTGATGTGTGTTCCAGAAAGATTTTGGTATTGTCGCCTGGCTCTGAATCACAAGGTGCTACACTATGGAGATCTGGAAGATAATGCCCAGGGAGAAGTGACCTTTGAATCTCTACAGGAAAAAAGTAAGTCCTGATTACTGCTCTGAGCACGCTGTGCAATGTTCTGTGCTCTGCCTTCTAGAGGCTGTTATGAGTACCATCCTAGCGATGAGAGAAGAGCTGTGGCTGAAGCCCTGACTGAGATGAGGTCAACTTTTGGTCCTCACCCAAGTCCTTTGAGTCTTGGAATTGTTTGGTATTTCTTGTAACAGCTAACTGTAGGGATGTGTTACCGGTAACATGTTTTGGAAAACTGCAGTAGCGAGCTACAAGAGCAGGAACAATGCTCAGTTGCAAAGACAAAACAAAATTCTGCCTTTTCATGGTTAAAATTTCTTGTTTGTGAGTTTTACTTTTTCACTGTTAGTTCCAGTTGCAGACATCAAAGCCATTGTCACAGGGAAGGATTGTCCACACATGAAGGAGAAAAGTGCACTGAAACAGAACAAGGTAAGTGCTCCCTTTTTGCCTGTAATTAATATCCAATGCGGCAGAGTTGAGGACTGTGAGAGCAGGCAACAGGAGCAAATGGTCTTCCACACTGCGGGTGTATTGTTTACAAAACCCATCTCATATCTGGGCCTTTTCCTAGTACTCATTTGTGATTGCTAGGTGCTGTGAGCATGGTCTGGTTGTGCTACAGGCTATTCAGAGTTGCTCAGAATACTGATACGGGAAAGTGCACTGAGCTGCAGCATGGCAGCTTCTCTTGTTGGGTTAGCAGGCAGAAGGTGCTGTGATATTTGTTCAATGAGTGAAAGATTCTTTTCCATTCAGGAAGTGTTAGAATTGGCCTTCTCGATATTATACGATCCTGATGAGACCTTGAACTTCATTGCACCTAATAAATATGAGGTAAGAAACATAGTGGTTAAGCAGTAGAATATAAAGCAAATTAACTGCAGAGATTAAGTGCTTCTCATTAAAGACTTGAGCAAGATGTCTCCCACTAGGTTCGTAAGTTTAGGCTGACAACCAGGAAAACTTCTGACGTAGGGCTGCTTCACTTTAAGTGCAAACTTAGCATTTTGGTTGGGTTTAATTGTAATTCCTGTAGCTACTCTGGCGATTGTTCTTTCATGCTCATTACAGCTATATCATAATGTTGAAACAAAAATTGAAAATAGCCCTTCAGAAGTGTGGCAGAAAAGATTTTCTCATTTATGGTTGGACTGGATGATCTTAAAGGTCTTTTCCAACCTAAACGATTCTGTGATTCTTAGAAAATGTTGCTGATGCTTAGTGTGAATAGTTTTGGGGGTTTTTTATCTTTCTGTTTTTTAAAAAAAAAAAAAAATTCCTACGCTAATTTCCTTTGCTGCTTTCTTTCCTCCTGTGCAGTCAGTTGTTGCTTTTTCCCCATTCCATGAGACACTGATGCCTAAAATAGTTTTGCTTTTTCTGTTGCTATGCCACAACAGAAGCTCTTGGCCCTCTCCTAGAGCCATGGGGTCATGCTTACCTCTAGGCTTCTAACTTCTATTGGAAATCTCTGTGGCCACTGTTTCGGGGTTGGGGTTTTTTTTCCCCCCCATCGGTTAACTCCCTCACGTTTCCTATTTTGGAGCTGCATAGGAGTATCTCTAATTGTTGCACGGACGGAAAGATTCAACATAACCTATCACTTATGCCTGGAGTTGTAAATTATCCTTTTTTTCTGCAGTACTGTATCTGGATTGATGGGCTTAATGCTCTCTTGGGGAAGGACATGTCCAGTGAGCTGACTAAAAGTGACCTGGACACACTGCTGAGCATGGAAATGAAGCTGAGGCTGCTGGACTTGGAGAACATCCAGATCCCTGAGGCGCCGCCACCCATCCCCAAGGAGCCGAGCAGCTATGACTTCGTGTACCACTACGGCTGAGGGGGACGGCGCCGCAGGGGCCGCTCGGGGCGGCCGGCGCTGTCGTTACTCGCACGGAGCCGGCGCTGGGCGCAAGCGTCCGGGCGCGCCCCGCCGCCCCGCTCCCGGCCCTGGGCGGCGGGGCCGCGGGCCTGCTGCTGCGGGGCCGCCCCCCCATCGCATTACAATAATAACCAGTAGCGCTCCGCTGCCTGCCGCCGCCTCTGCCTCTTTCCGCGCAGCCCCCCCTGCGCGGCCGCGTCACCGGCGCGGGTCCCGCCCAGCTCAGGCGGGGCCTCCCCCCGCCCCGCCCCCGCGCGCCGACGTCACCCGCGGCCCTTCCGGCCCCGCTGCCGCGACCCCTCAGGGCCGCGACCCCTCAGGCCCGCTCCCCCGCCCGCCCGGCCCCGCGGCCGCCCTCGCCCCCCCCCCCCCCGCTCCCGCTCCCTCCGCGGCCCCTCGCCTCCCCCCGTGGCGGCGCCGGCGGGCAGCCGGGACGCATGGCGGCGGGGGCGGGCGGCGCGGCGCTGGTGGCGCCGCTGGTGCTGCTCTACTACGGCTTCTCCATCGGCATCACCTTCTACAACAAGTGGCTCATGAAGGTGCGGGGCGGCGGGGCGGCGCGGGGCGGCGGCGGGCGGGCGGCGGCAGTGACGGCGGCTGTCGGTCCCGCAGAGCTTCCCCTTCCCGCTGCTCGTGACCCTGCTGCACCTCCTCCTCATCTTCGGCCTCTCGGCGCTCGCCCGCGCCCTGGCGCGGTGCCGCTCCGGGCGGCCGCGGGCTGCGCTCTCCTGGGCCGACTGCCTCCGCCGGGCGGCTCCCGCAGGTACGGCGGGGCGGGGGGGGCCGGCGGGGCGGTTGTTCCAGGCTGCCCGCGCCGCTCTGGCCGCCGTGGCGGCTTCTCGGGCCTCCTCCGGAGCCGCGCCTGAGCGCGGCTCTCGGGCCGGGGTGCTGGGCCGGCCCTCAGGCCCGGGCGTGCCGCAGCGCCCGCAGCAGGCGGGCCGTCTGCCGCCGCCCGCGGGGTGGGCGTGAAGCGGGATCGGTCCCGCGGGTGCCCAGCACGGCGGCAGCGTCCCGCGCGGTCCCTGACCAGGTGCAGGGTAGGTGTAGGGGTTACCTAAAGCTTTAGGCGTGCTACCTTTATTGGCCGTAACAAAAAATAGTTAGAACACGGAGAGGCCGTGCTGAACGTATTTTCCTGAAGGAACCGCTGGCACGTGAGAACATACAATAAGAATCTTGTACGGTACCTCCGTAAGTTGTCTCTGCGAGTTATTTTTTCTTCTTTAACATCGGTGTCAAGCTACGCATTTATGTTATTTCAGGAGCTTTCTCTGGTTGGAGCTTGTCTTTATGATACAGAAGTTCATCGTACGTGACACACAAAACTGCTGTAGCTGAGACTGAGGAGCAAAGCTCCTACTCGGAGCACAGAACTCTAGCTACTTCAGCGATTCTTTGACTCTATATTGCGTTGTTTCAGTTGTTGTCGTACTGTCTCCCGCAGAACAGCATCTGGTCTAAGATCTCTGGCAAGGTTTGCGATACCTTACATGACATGCCCCATGGTTTCTTGAAAAATGCTTTCTCCACATCTGTAGCGATACTGCCTTTCAGCATAGTATGCCACCGGCCAGTAGAACTGTTTCCTGTGGTAGGAAGCCTATGTCTAAGGGAGAATAGACTGTAACTAGAGCTGCACCGGGATTAAGGGTGATTGTTGTCAGACTTGCTTCTTCAGGCTTCTTGCAGTGGCTCTCATGGTTACCACTTATCATGCTCTGATATATTCAAAAAAGACTTTGTGCAGATCTGTGATGGCTTTCAGTCACAGGGAGAGCAAGGGTTATTCCTGCACTTTTGCGTAGCGTATCTTCAGTGAGCACAGTGCTGAACGCAACTTAAATCACAGGGAACAGGACAGAAGCATAAAGAGTTGAGGGTATCTGAGCTATATTGGTATGGAAGAGTTAACCTGAGGAAAAAGTTGGGGTTTTTTTTCTGGGTCTGCTCTGCTCTCTATGTTCATGGTCAAGTAGCAGGGGTTTTTTGTTGTTGTTTTGGTTTGGTTTTTTATGTAGTGGAAGACAGTTAACTTCAGGATTTTTTCTTTGATTCTTTAGCTCTGTCAACTTCCTTGGATATTGGGCTGAGTAACTGGAGCTTCCTATACGTCACTGTCTCCCTGTGAGTACAAACACCATCTTCCCTGGGAGCCCTGTGGTGGGGTTTACAAAGTGCTTTGTCAGGGTCAGTTTCTTATCTGGGTGTATGGCTTGGTGGGGTTGGCATGCAGGGCCTCTGATAGCTTGCTGCTAGCAATGTAGAAGTGGGTGATCTGGTTCCTAGTAGTACTTTGCTGGGAAGGAGTACGTTGGAGGAGACTGACAGCGCATTTTGGTCCTTACAGATACACGATGACCAAATCCTCTGCCATTATCTTCATCCTGCTTTTTTCACTGCTCTTCAAGCTGGAGGAAGTGGTAAGGGTCCCGTGCAATGCTTTAGGGAGGGAGAAGGTCAGGCCCAGGGAAATAGGCCTGAACGTACAAGAAACGTACAAGCAGAGGAAGAATGCAGTTATGTGGATGAATCTGAAGGCGAGGAGGTGTCTGTCTCTGTTCAGCTCCAGGAGTCTGTAGTGGCCTTGTGTTTGCTCTCATCTAGAGGGTGGCATTGCTGCTGGTGGTTCTGCTCATCGCTGGGGGCCTCTTCATGTTCACCTACAAGTCCACACAGTTCAACGCACAGGGGTTCATGCTGGTGCTGTGTGCCTCTTTCCTTGGGGGTATTCGCTGGACTCTCACGCAGATACTTATGCAGAAGGCTGAACTGGGTACGTAGGGTGTTAGGAAGCGGGTGGTGGTGGTGGTGGTAACGGGGAGGGGAATAAGGAGGTGGTAGCCCTTGCTGCAGAAACAAAGCATCTTGTGTAAGGGACAGTGTTTGAAACTTGGGGCAGGGGTTATCTGTTGATGGGTAACAAAGGTGGCTTGGCCTCTGCAGCAGCACAGGCGTGGGCATTACAAATAAGGTGTATGTCTAAGAATGGTATTAATAAAGGCTCTAGGAGCTATGTTATTCCCTGGCTTGTTGCTACCTGGTCTGTTATTGATTCTCCTCTTTCAGGGCTCCAGAACCCCATTGATATCATGTTTCACCTGCAGCCGCTCATGTTCCTGGGGCTCTTCCCGCTCTTTGCGGTGTTTGAGGGTGCGTGAGTTAATTAGAGAAAGCAGGGATAGCTTTATAGAGTGGTTGGGGAGATTGCTTAGCAGTTCTTTGTTTGAGATGCTTCGTTTAGATAAGTGAACAGCTATGAACTTTACAAAGTAGTTAGAGACCTGGAATTACAAGGACCCAGATACACCTTTTGCTGGCAGAACATTAAAGAGTGCGTAGGAATAGTAGCCTGCCACGCTTGTGGAAGTAAGGGCTGTGAAGAACTGGCTCCACATCCTCCTGATATTGGAATGTGAGCAGCCCACCCCCATCTTGTTGTGAGTGGGAGTTGGGAAAGGTACTCTGCTACTCACTGTCTTGTTCCTAGGCCTGCCTTTGTCCGTATCAGAGAAGCTCTTCCGTTTCCATGAAGCAGGAATGCTGTTCTCTCTGGTAGGGAAGCTGTTCTTGGGTGGAATTCTTGCCTTTGGTCTAGGCTTTTCTGAGTTCCTCTTGGTTTCCAGAACATCTAGCCTCACCCTTTCCATTGCTGGCATTTTTAAGGTAAGGCATGGTTCCTGTGCTAATACTAAAAGGCAAGTACTGAGTCATCCCTACTGGGCCTCATGTGGTGGGAACTTCCTTAGAAATCATCTCCTGTTATTGTCATTCTCCTTGCACAGGAGCTTGATGCTTTGCCTTGCAGTCTCTGCAGTGAAGTCCCTTGGCTCCTGACAGCAAGGGGCAGAGACTAATGGCTGTTTTGTAAGAAGTACCATTAAGGTCCAAAGTTTGGTGGGATTTGGGATAGACTAAAACACGTGGGCCTTGTGAGTGATGGATGGTGCGGGAGGGAGGAGGGGTGAGAAGGGCATGCTCTTGCATCAGACCTGGATATGAACAAACCTCTGGTTTGAGCTATCTCTTTAACCTAGTTTGGCACATTCTTCCCTCCTTTGAAGAATCCAGCACACATACTTTTGAGCTGAAATTTGTGAAATTTGTGAAAATGTGAAATTTGTCCGATCTGGAAGTCGCAGGTTTCCCATGTAGCCAAGTTACACAGTCAGAGGACTTAAAATCCCACATCCCGGTTTAACAGGTTGTTCTGTTTCTAGAAACTGTTTTTAGAACTCTGCACATGGAAGAATGTGCTGATGGAAACTAGCAGCTTGGCATCTTGACCTAGGCTTGAGCTGTAAAACGTCTCATGCATATCTCCTCAGATTCTGCCCTGCCATTTGTCATGTTTTTTGTTTCCACAGGAAATCTGCATTTTATTCCTCGCCACACATTTGCTGGGAGACCGCCTCAGTCTCTTGAACTGGCTGGGCTTTGCTGTCTGTCTGTCAGGAATCTCCCTACATGTCATTCTCAAAGCCATGAATTCTAAAGGTGATTCTGTTTTAAATCCCTTTCTGTTTCTCTGTAGGCATTCTCGTAGCATCGCTAGGAGCTGTGTCTAGTTCCAGCTCCTTGCAAACGCCAGGTTTGATGGGTACTCTAGCGAGTTTGTCACTAAATGGGCTGTCTGCATGCAGGTGAAAAAGCACTGAAGCTACACAAAGAGGCCAGCTCTGACCCTGACCTGGAGCTGCTGCTGCGCCACACTGAACATGGTGAGGAGGAGGAAGAGGATGTTGAAACCCCACAACAACACTGACTGAACATGAAGCACAAAGCCCCCTGCTCTATTCTTACCAAACCTGCATGACAGCTATCTAGGAGGAAGGTCCAAGAGTTTCTGTCTGTGACCACGCAGAGGGGAGCCAGGGCCTGGTGAGAGAGTCCTGCTGTTCTTCTGCAGTGTGGATCTGTAGATGCTGCACAAGAAACAGGCAATATCCCCTTCACAGAGAGTGAACTTGGAAGACGAGCCCTGGTTCAGCGGAAGTAGAACGGCGTGGTGAGACTGGGAAATGCTATGGAAAGCTTATTAGGGAATCCTGAAGGCTGTATATTCAGAGTGTAAACCATGAGCTGTAGAATGAGCACGGACGTGTCTGGACTGCAGGCTGAGTGGCTCAGGGATGATTTTAGTGTTGTTTAGGCTTTGACTTCAAAAGAGAAGATGGATATACCTTCCCATACTTTATGGTTCTGCTAAGTAGGAACTCCCATCTTGGTGGGAGCAGATGACTATATATAAATCTGTAGACTTGTCCCATTAAGAAGGAGCCTTTGTGCTTGGTGACCTCCATGTTCTGTGTGCACAGTGAGGAGAGAATTAAATGCTGGTATTTGGGACCAATTAAACATAGCCAAATGATGTTGGTTGGAGGAATGACAGAGATGCATGAGTACTTCTGGCCCTAAAAGCCAAGGGGAGAGAGCAGTATCACAGGAGATCTAGCTTGAGCAATAAGTTCATCAGAAAGTATGTGGGTATTTGAGGGGGGGATTTTTTGTTTTTTAAATAAACTGTTTTTCTGATTCCCTTTTGTCTGCACATTATGCACCTATGCTTCATCAAGCAGAGGTCATTTGTCTTCTGAACTCCCTTCCTTTTAGACCCACACTGACCTTGCTACTGCATGCCCAATTATTTTTGAGGGATCTTTGGGACTAAGGGAATCTTCCTGCGACCTGGCTTGTGCCAGCCAAGAGAGCATACTGTCTTGTCTGCCTTCATGCGTGAACAAGACACCATATCCTAAGAAGACTTATAGTATTATGGCTTTTCGTAGGAATCTTATCTCTTTGCCCCATTGGATTGGATCAGTTAGTGCTGCAGCCTTGTCCGGGAAAGGGGGATGGTGCGGGATTTAAGATGTGTCTTTTTCCTTTCTGCTAAGTCACAAGTGGTGTTGGGCAGGTGGCTGGTTTTTTGCGTGGCTGAATTTTCACCTCTTTGAAAGTTCTGTTCAGTGCTAGTTTTTGGAGCGGAAATAACTTGAGAGAGCTTTCCAAAGGGATAAATAACAGTGTGATCTTTCTCCTGAGAGGAGCTGGGTGTGAAAGTTAACTTCTCATATTCTGTTTGAGAACCTGAACCGTTTTGACTAGACTGGCCCTCTGTTGATCTTGCTTCATAGTTTTCAGATGTGAAGTCTTTCTTGATGACTTTAATCAAGAGCATGTCCTGCAAAAAAACTGAATCATAGAATACCAGGTTGGAAGGGACCTCAAGGATCATCGGGTCCAACCTTTCTTGGCAAAAGCACGGTCTAGACAAGATAGCCCAGCACCCTGTCCAGCTGAATCTTAAAAGTGTCCAGTGTTGGGGAATCCACCACTTCCCTGGAGAGATTATGCCAACTGGTTCTGAAGAAGAAAACTTTTGTTAATAATGATTGTCTTTAATGATGTTCTAATAGACAGTGGTAACTTGCTTCACAGCAGACAGCAGGTGGTGCAACTACCTCACATAAAGCTACTAAACCAGCAGTTCCAGGCCAGGCTGGCACAGCAAGGGATCTTGTGCATCAAGTAGGATGCCTGGAGCTGAGAATGGCTTGGTCTGTCCCTAGCTGGATTTTCCAATAGCTGGGACTTGTGATGCTTCCAGCAGGATTCAACCTGTTTACCCTGCTCATAAGTGTAAGCCCCAAGCACTAAATACTCCGTACCTGATGTGGGGCAGTGATGCTTTCTGCACGTGATCTGTGTTTAGCAATACCACAGTTGCTCTTTGTATTTCACTTTCCACTGACCTTGAACTGGACCTTGGGCATCCTTCTACTGTGTAACTCTCAGACTGGGATTTCAGGTCTCTGTAAATCCAAGGTAAAGGCGACTTTGTTCACAGGCCAGGATTTGCACCACATACAGTGCTTGAAGATTAAATTTGATTGTGCAAGTGCAAGCGCTTGTGAACTGTAGAACCCTGTAGTCTGTTGCTTCCAGTCTCGTTTCCTCTTTAACATAGAGGGGATGCCCTAGAACCTTAGTGTCCACACTTAGTACTTCTGATCTAGATGCAACTTTTTGGCGACAAATACGACACTGTCATTCACTTCCAGTGAAGTGTGCTCCAAACAGCTTTTGGGACAAGCGGTTAGTTCTGCACCCTTCCCTGGAAAGTTGCCAGCTGCTTGCTTCCAGTGAGGCTAGGTAGGTGTTCAGTAAAATTTTGTTCTTATCAGAGATAAAGATAAGAGAAACCTGGAAATAAGAACGTAAAAGTGTCTACTGCTTCACGATTTTGCCACAGCATATGGTACAGGTAGTCAGTACAGTTTGCTTGTGAGACTGACTGGACATCATTCACCTGTCTTTGAAAGAATCCTATTCTAGTTCGTTCTAGGATCCACATAGGAATGGCAGAGGATCTCTGTCCCATTTCTGCCCATGAATTTAAAAAACCCTTATGCAGAGCTTGATGATAGTTAATACTTAATTTCTCTGTGAGATTCAGTGGAGGAAGAAGTTTTCCCCCAGCCTCATAAATCCAGGTAGGGACCTTGTAGTGCAAGGAGGTTCATGGTAGGGCATATTCTGTAGGTGCTTCTGTGAGCAGCACACAGCAAGGAGGCCCTAATCCAGCTCGTGCTGAAGTACTTCTGCTGCTTTTCTGGGTCTGCAGTGCTAGGATGGAAAGGTTTTTCACTCAGTGGCAGGTTGGGACTTGCTGAAGGTGGTCCTGCAAGGATTCCCGCCTGGGACTCTAATTCACAAGGTCCTCTGCTTCTGGGAAAACATTGCTGTTTTGCAGTCTTAATATGACTTTTCCCTGTGCAGTTCTCTCTGCAGGATCCTCACTGGGGTAGAGTTGACTGTGCTTGTGTGCAGAACACATTTTTGCCACTCCTCTCTCCCTTCATCCCTCCAACAGCTTCTTTTAGGAGTAGTGCAGGAATGCAGTTGCTTCTTGGCTCCCAGTAAGCACCCAGTAGCTCCTTGTGGGGACCTGTTACTTAAAATGTCTTCTCTGGCAGGACTGCTGGCAGCAGCAGCGCTGTCACCAGTCTGAAGGCTTTACCTGGGACTCTGCCTTTATCCCCAAAATTCAATCAGAAGATCAGGACTAGAGCAGACCCAGTGTCAAACAAATCGAATGTTAATCAGACTGTGTGTAAATGTGGTTCTTTCTGACCAAGCACCTACTGTGTCCTGGACCCAAGAAATGACATGGCTGAACAGCTAGCTGTGTCCGCAGTATGGAGCTTAAGAGCTTGCAGAGGGTTGCCTTTGCACTTATAGTCAGGATTTTAAATTACGACGTGCTTTAAAATAATGAAAATATAAAACCATTTTGTTCATTTTTGTTTTATTTCTGAGGATTGGTTTCTGCATTCTTTTCATAAAAAGACAGGAGAGAGAACATACACTGACAGTCTGATGATTTAAGGAAAAAATAGCAACTAGATCTCTGTATTTATGGATGTTTTAGTTTTTCTGGGGTATGTTTGTAAATTAATGGTGTTGGGTACCACGTTAATTGCTAGATGTAGGTGATGAGTTCAATAGCAGATGTTCAGGAAGAAGAATGTAGAAAGGATAGATAGTAGTCTGCATCAGACATCTCATGATAAACTTCTCAGGCTGTAAGGGATAGCATATGAGGAACTAGCAGTGAAGAGCTGTGCCTGCAAAACTGCCCAAGATATAGCACTTAGAATCAGCATATCCAAAGGATGTTTAGACTCTAAATAACTGTTCCATTTGGAAAATCTGGCGACAGATATCCTGATGGGGAACCTGAAGAAGTTACACTTTCCTACATACCTGTGGGAGACTACCTTAATGTGTGCCTGGCTTTTCTACTGCTTTGAAAGTCCTTTTTTGTCTGTTTTATGCTAGAACTACTCCTACCATTCAGATGAAATGGTACATTGATTTAATAACATCATTTGGGATAGCATGTTCCCTGCTGGCCAAAGCTCCAGAATATTAGAATCACAAGATCTAGATTCAGTCAGGCTTGCTAGAATAAGGTGGGAAGGGGTGGCTGTTTCACAGCATCTTCAGGACTTATTTGAGACATGGAAAAATTTGCTTGATAACTCATCAGAGAGAGAAGGCACAAGCCCCTCAGTGGGCATAATTGGAAAATGCAATTTCTTCTTAAGCCCTGATAGCTTTGGGAATCTTCTAGTGCTAGGTGTCTTCAAGTCACCTTGCATATGATTTAGCCACTGAATCTCTGTTCCTTTAGCTTCTACTTAAACAGCTAGATCAAGAATTGCATGACAAGCAGAGGTTCGTCTGTGTACTAGTCTTGAGTTAGATCTCTGTGAGGTGAAGGCTCATGGGTCGGCCCCAGCACGCTGCAAAGAGGTGAGAATAGACACTGTTCACCCTTCAGCACCTCATTCCACAAGTGACCAAAGCAGTGACGCTAACAAAACCAGGTGCCTAGCAGGAATGCTAAACATATGTGCCCAGCTATGCATTAAAGACATGGTCCTGCCCTTTGGTTGAAGAGAGTATCTTCCTGGGAGTCCTGTCGGGAACTGTGCAGCTTGACCAATTTTGAGGGTCTACTGAGGCGCCTCTGCTGCAGCTGGGGGTTCTTTTAACATCTGTGCGTCAGCATGTTTTCCTGAGCAACAGTCCTGGATCTAAATTGCTTTCTCTAGCCTGGAGCGTTCCTGCTGAGATCTGTGTGCACCTACCCTTCATGGTCATGCGCTCCCAGCCATGTGTGTGGGGGTAGCTGTAGATCTGTAATTTAAGAATGGAAATGCAGCTCCTTCACTGGAGTTTCAAAGCTCCAGCATAGAAGTTTGCTTTTAAAAACAGTGTAGTGTTGGGTGTAAATGTCATTGCTGCAGGTGCTTGACTGGGGTTACCAAACAATAAGCAGCGAGCAGCTCTGCTTAAGTCTCTTCATCTTCCTGCCATTAACTGACCAAACAGAGGGGGGGTTTGCACTCTAAACTGTTGTTGAGTGCTTGGTGTTGCCTGGGAAACCTAGAAGGAAAACGAAGGGATCCTATTGTTTGTGGGTTTATCTTGCTTTTGTAACAGCTTCTGGTGAGAGCCTAAACTTTGCAAGGGAGGGAGCACAGCGTGTATGTTCCCCGCTCCCCACACCCTCTGTGCCAGTGTTGCTGTTCTTGGTCCAAGATCTGCTTGCTCCGCTGTTGTTCACCCATGTCCGCTGTGTCTGTCTGCTCTGCATCACTCCTTCAGCACTGGCAGGAGCACCATGATGGAGGATGGGCAAATCCTGCGATTTGTGTGAGTGGAACTCACCGCTCTCAGTGATGTGAGACCAATTCTCCATCACAAATTTGAAGGCTCTGATTAAAGGAGATGCAGAGGTGAGGCATAGAGATGACAAAATGGGGAAGCAGTGTTGGTATTTTGGGGAAATGGACAAAGATTGACTTTAAAGCACTGAAGCGCAGCCATCCTGTTGGCCAGAGCTGTTTTTCTCAGCTCTCTTCCCCTATTCATTGCACTTCTTGAGTCTTCCAGAAGCACTTCTGTTCTCTACATTTGGAAAAGCAACAAGTTAGGGATGGAATGTCTGTGATGAATGCTTTCCTATCGCTTTTTGACCTTCCCTGCTGCTTGTTCCACTCTTGTGCTTGTTACTTTCACTGACTGCTGTGTCTGCAAGGCTCCTCTGTACTCCAGAGCTTCACCAGGCCTCAGCTGTGTTGGCTCTGAGGCTGACCTGGTGAGGACTTCTGGTGGAGAGTGTCATATGGTGCAGGGCAGAGCACTCGTTCTTGGCTGCTTTAGTCCTCGCTCTTGGCAAGAAATGTTTTAGAAACAAAGTGGGAGCACTGGCTGTATGGAGAGCCACAGGAAAGCCCATTTGAATGACTCCCTGAGAGCCTGAGAAGTCTTGGTGCTCCAGCTCTGCCCTGAAGCTCTCAGAGCAAATCTTGATTGCTTGCAGTTAGATGTACCTGATTTTGCAGGCTCAGCTAGTGCAAGCAGCGAGTTTAGTGTAGGAGATCAGTGAGCAAAGTAAAAAGGCTTTGGTAGGGGTCCATGCAGGAACTGACAAGAAGGAAGGGTAAAAGCTTTGTGATTCTTTGGGAAAATGGCAGCATTCCTCTCTAAGCAACTCCACTGGGCATGGTGTGGGGCTCCTTTCTGTCCACGTATTCCCTGGCTCCCCTCCCCAGAAGCCTCAGGGGCTGAGGGGATGAGTCCTAGGTGAGAAGTCACTACCTACCTCCTAAGGTCAATTCCTGGAATAGGTCTCTAAAGGAAGTTGGTGGGCCTTATCCTCACTTTTGCTGAAATTGTAGTCCTGCCTTCAAGCTGAGTCACCCTGCACCTGGATGTGCCTCGCTCAGGAGCAGGATTGGAGTGCTGGGTGGCTTCTAGGGAATATGGCAGAGTTGTGGGCAAGCTCAGGAGGGGTGGGGTGGGGTGAGACTGTGCTGGTGCAGGGTAGTGCAGCAGAGCGCTCAAGCAGCAGCACAGCTTGACTGTTGAACACTGTCCGTCTCACTTGAATGGGCACTAACGTTTAGTGAAAGGAAGAAAGAACCCCTGCCCACCCTCTTTCATATAAGGAAAAAACGCTACTGTGCACTGAAAATGCCAGAAACAGAAAAAGAGGCCAGGATGAAGGACTTAAAGGAGGAGACAGGAGTGCTGCAGCAATGGCACAAAGAAAATGAGAAAGCATAATCTTGTAGCGATAGCAGTGAAGTGCAGACTCGAGGCATGAAGAGGTAGGGTTGGAGTCTACAGAGGAGATAGGATGGAAGTATGGAGGGGATGGTGGTGGGGAGTGGGAGCTGGGAGTGCCAGCAGAATCCTGTTTGCCTCTGGAAATAACCCTGGGGGGCTGTGCAGCTCTTCGGCCTTGTGCAGACGTAGTCAAGGCCTCCTGTCGTTGCTGAACCTGTTTCAGACTTGGAGCAATGCAGTGGGCTTGGGATTGGAAACAGTGGGTGGACCTAGCCCTGTGCCAGGGCTGTGAGGTTTCCTGCCTTTAAGAGGTCCCCTTGTCTGTGCCACGGTGTGGTCTCTGCAGTTGTCTGAGAGGAGCGATGAAGCTCACTGGTCGTGCAAACTGTTTTCTGACAAACCCCGAGTCAGGGGCTGCTTTAGCGGGTGGGAGAGGTAGTTTTCTGTACAGTCAATCATTGTGTGGCACAGTTTGGTTCTGCCTCCCTTCCTCAGAGGAAGAGTGTGAAGGCTGAACGTGCTGGAACCACTCTTGAGCACTGGCCGTGTTGGGGAGACCTGCGTGTGCGTGCAGCAGCACAGACACACGAGCCCCTTTGCTGGGGAGAGCACACACATGCATGTTTGTACTGTGCGGGCCTTCCCCCACACAGCCATACACAGGAAATAGAGGGCTGTGATTGAATATTGATGGTGTTTGAACTAATTAACCAGCGGAAGCAAAGCTGAATGAATCTCAGAGATGCTGCGCTGCTTCCGCAAACTCTTCTTGCCTGTAAGACCAGGTGTTTACAGTATGCTGATTTTGCCCCCCTACCCATTCCCCTGGGAGACCTCTTCATTTGAAGAACAGATGCTTGGCTTCCTGCTGAAATTGCAATACAGTAGACATCCTGAGGGCAAAGAGAAAGTGTCCCTGCAAACCCCTCTGCACTCCTCCAGTCCTCTGCCCAGCAAACAAGGTATCATCAACAAGCTTGCTGTGAGAAAGCCAGCCTGGCTCCAAAACACAGGAGTAGCAAGGCAGAGCAGCAACACAGGGCCTGGTGCCCAGCAGTAGGGCTGCCTCAAGCTGTGCTTCATTTCTTGTTTCAGCTGAGTATCTCTGTAGTTTTTATCACGTGGTCTGTGGTTGGTGCCTAGTGACGTGGGAAAAGGGGAGCTCAGGGTGCAGGCGGCTAGGTTACCACCCAACCTGGGGCTGTCAAGGGCTCACATTCATCTGCGATCTTTGCAGTGGCAAATAATTGCCACTAAGTCTATACCCCTGCTTCTGCACTGAGGCTCTTTTTTTCCATCACTAAGGAATGCAGGTTTTGATGTTCACAGCCTTGGATCTCTGCAGTCCAAGGAAGCTGAAAGAACCTTTCCTTGTAGTCTGCACCCTGTACTTGGAAATGGCTTTCTGGAGTCATGCTAACCTGAGAGGTTCTGTGTCATGCAGTTGCTTGGGGAGTCATATTTTGGGGGGTGAACTGTTTGTCTTGCTTTGCATTAGGAAAGGTGATGCAGCCAAAACTGAGCTGTGTGTGGGACTTAGGAGAGTGGAGTTGTTTGTGATGGTATTTCCTGCTGAGGGACCAGCTGTGCTGAGTGCAGTTAAGCCTCCTGTGAGGAGTGTGCACTTCCAACAGGACAGGTAGCTGTGCCTCACCTCCCTTCTCCCAAACTGTCGTCTTGTTGCCAGGAGGCAGAACGTCCGAATGCCTGACTGGGCCTTTGTTGCTAGTCTGGCCTCCCAGGGGAGCGGTCCGGACCTGCCCTTCCTCTGGACCTTGCCAGGAGCAAAGACTGCTGCCAGCTTCTGGCTGCTTGCCCAGCGAAAAGTAGCAGAATTGACCATGCGATTGCTAATGAAAATCACAAGCAGGAAGATGCAGCCAAGCCCTGTAATTGCACTAATTGGAGCCATCGTCATGAACATGCTAAGAGCCGCTCTTCTGGTCTCAGCCTAGTAATTCTTCTAACTTCATGTTTCAGCATCTCCTCCACCACCCTGCACAAGGCAGACCCACCTGCTGTGTGGACATAATTCACTGTATAAAGGGAGCTGAAAGGTATTATGTCCCTTGTCCTGTGGAGCTGCTGCTTTGTTTCTAGATGTTGAAGGTCTTCAGTGGAACTCCCCAGGGAGAGCGAGGTGGAGCTGGTGCCAGGTGTTGGAGCCTACGTGCTGCGCAGCACTTTGGTTGCAGCCTTGAATTCTCCCTCTGTGTCAGAAGACGAGATGGATCAGCCTTGGCCAAGCAGGAGCTTCCTGGAATCTGAAAGTATGGGAGTGGGGAAGCAAGTGTTCAGCTGTCCTGAATGGCAGGGTCCGGGGGGGCAGCCAAGTGTGTGTTGGGAGGGGATGTGATGCAAGCAGCTGACATTTTGCCTCATCCTGCCCTGTGAGTTTGGAGCTAAGAGACTCTTTCTCCTCCTATGTTGAGTTAGAGATCACAGGATAATTCAGGTGGGAAGGGACCTCAGCGGTTTCTACACTGGCAGGATCGACTGTGAGATCAAACCAGGTTGCTCAGGGCTTCATCTGGGCAGGTATTGAAAACCTCTAAGGTGGGAGACTGCATAGCCTTTCTGGACCCCTGCTTCAATGCTTGACTGTCCTCACGAGGAAGAGGTTTTTCCTTATCTAGTCTGAACATGTCTTTATAGTTATGCCCATTGTCTCTCATCCTCCCACTGATAAGAGCCTGGCTCTGTCTTCTCAGATAACTTCCTTGTAGGTACTAAGAGATTGCTGTGAGGTCCCCCTGAAACCATCTCTTCTCCAAGCTGAACAAGCCTCCTTCACTCTGCCTTTCCTTACAGGACAAGCACTTCAAGCCCTGAGTACCTTGGTGGTCCTTTACTGAACTCCTACTAATTTGTCCATGTCTTTCCTGTATTGGGGGCAGAAACTGCATGCAGTATTACTTCATGGGGACTAACAAGTACTTGCATAAAGGGATAGTCACTTCCCTTGATCTACTGACTGTGTTCCTCTAATACAGTGTAGGATGCTGCTAGCTGCTTTTACTGCCAGTGCACACAATGTTCAGTGTGCTGTCTACCGAGATGCCCAGGTTCTTTTCAGATGAAGAGTGGCAGAGCCAAGGGTGATCCTGGAGGCACTTGGGCACAGCCCTAGGGTGCCCCAATACATGTTTCAGTCTACTGCCTTGGCACGGACACTGCAGGGGTGTTTCCCCCAGAGGGAGGAGCTGCAGCCTGCTTGTGAATCTTCAGTAATCCAAGCCCCAGGTGCTGACGTTTGGTGTCCACAGAGTGTCTCAGCTTTGAGGTAGGTCAGGAATGAAGATCCTGGGCTCTAGAAACCAGGTTGTGGGAAAAACAGGGACTGGAGAGCCCAATGATCTTGAAGACTCTGAGCCCCCTAGGAAGGAAAGAAAATGGGCATGGTTTTAGAAACTTGAGGTTTTAGAGGATTTGACTTGCAATTCTTGGTAAGTTAGGGCTGGCGACATTGGACACAGGAGGGTTTGGCTGCAAGACCGTACGGTGCACTGCTCTGTCACTGTGCTAGCAGGGCTGATGGTTGGTTGTTCATGAGACAGGTGCAGGCTGGTCTTGCTAGTAAGCTCTGCAGGCAGGGACTACACCCAAGTTTTAGGTTATGTACAGCAGGTCGTGAACCTCCTCTTGGCCTCTGTATATCCTGTGGAGATAGATACTGCTCCTGCCCAGCACTCTCTCTGCCAGAGTAATTTCCTGTGGGAGAATGAATCTTGCAAACCTAGGGTAGCTTCTGCCCTGGGACACAGGTCTTTGACTTACATCTGATGCTGCTAAAGTTCTCCTCGCGTGCCCTGTCTCTCCCTGGGCGCTTGTCCTTAGCCTGCCAGTGCCTCCCTCAGTGGTCATAACATCTGACCCCACATCTGCAGGGTGGGGGTGGATTCCCCTGATAGCTCTGATACTCCTGTACGTCTGTTATCTTTGATTCATTCAGCAGTCTCACTCTTCCAGCCATACTTGGATCAGAGGCTGCAGCTGCACTCCCCAGCCATTGGTGTGGCCAGGGGAGGCAATTACGCACCGGCAGTCCGATGGACTTTGGTGTGGGCGGTAGGAACAGTGCAAGGAGAGAAGACCACATGTGGGGAGAGGGCTTGGGGGAATATTCTTGATATCTCTCCTTGCACCAGCCTCGCAGGGAAGGGAGGCATTGCCGCAGCTAGTGGTGACCCTGGCCAAGCCAGCCGCCATCCCACGTAGTAGAGCTGCCTGTTGTGGGTTTGGGCAGAGGCAGGCCCAAACTGGGAAGTGCTGACATTCCTAGGTCTGTCCCCAGGTGCCAGGTGAGACCAGTGGCTGCTTGTAGACCTGGGATGCATGCGGTTATTCCTGCTGCAGTCCAGTCACCTGTGGACATCATGCAGAGAAGCTCCCTGTTTCTTGCAGGCGTCAAGGATGCCTCCTTATGCAGTACTGTCTGCATAAGCTTGTGCCCACAGTTTCATAGATTTTTAAGGCCTGAAGTGACCATTCATTTATCTAGTGCCCCTGTGTAACTCTGAGTAAGAAATACCATTATTCTGTTTTGCCTGTAATGAACCCAGTGTCTCTCAGCTGATGTATTTTCCATGACAGGGTAGAGGATGCGAGGAGGCAGAGCAGATGGCACTTCTCAGGTAGCATGGCACGGTGCCGTGTTTCCTATTTACACTTTGCTTGACTGTAGGCTCCAGCCTCCTTTATTAACAAAGTTAAAGAGCTCTTTCACACCAAGTATTTTTCTCTGTGAAGTGCTTATAATCAAATCACCTCTCAGGCTCCCTTTCTGGTGAGATAACAGACTGAACTCTTTCATTCTGTCCCTGGCAAGTGTTTTCTCTAGCCTCCAAATCGCATTTGTAATTATTCTGTGCATCCTCCATTTTTTCAAAATCCTTTTAGAGATGTGGGCACCATATCTGACTGGCAGCACCATGCAGGGAGGAACCTTGCCAGCCTGCTCCCACTCCTTGCTCCCCATCCGTGTCTCTGAGCTTGCTACTAGCACATCCTCTGCTGAGGGTGTACAGGAGGCAAAGGGTGCTCTGTGTAGAGCAAAAAGGACTCCGATGTGGTCCCCTAAAAGACTAACTTCCCCTCTACTTGATGCTTGCCCAGATAGGTCAACCCTCTTCTCATCACCCACTGAGGTTCTCCCAAGGCACTGTCCCTCCAGGTCAGCAGTTACTGGAGGATAAAAGACCAAGGAGCAGCAGTTTTTTGCTGGGAACTGCACCTACTGTTGTCCTCTCTCCATCATCACAATGCTACCCCTGGATCAGCCACCTTCCTTGCTGCCACATCACCCCCAGAAAGGCAAACAAAGGGGGACTTGCTTGTCCTTAGCCTGCCAGTGCCTCCCTCAGTGGTCATAACATCTGACCCCGCATCTGCAGGGTGGGGGTGGATTCCCCTGATAGCTCTGATACTCCTGTACGTCTGTTATCTTTGATTCATTCAGCAGTCTCACTCTTCCAGCCATACTTGGATCAGAGGCTGCAGCTGCACTCCCCAGCCATTGGTGTGGCCAGGGGAGGCAATTACGCACCGGCAGTCCGATGGACTTTGGTGTGGGCGGTAGGAACAGTGCAATGAGAGAAGACCACATGTGGGGAGAGGGCTTGGGGGAATATTCTTGATATCTCTCCTTGCACCAGCCTCGCAGGGAAGGGAGGCATTGCCGCAGCTAGTGGTGACCCTGGCCAAGCCAGCCGCCATCCCACGTAGTAGAGCTGCCTGTTGTGGGTTTGGGCAGAGGCAGGCCCAAACTGGGAAGTGCTGACTTGCTGGCTCACGTGAAGATTTGGGGGGTATGCAGCTAGAGGGTGCGAATGCAAGAACTTGCCCTGTTTAGGCAACAAGAGGGTTTGCTGCGGCACAGAGCTGTCCTACAAGACCCACACTAGCATAAGTAGCCCTACCATCTCATCTTGTGCTTTCCAGCCTAGCAGAGCTGGGTAATTGCTTTATCTATCAGAGCTCCTTGCATTAACAGGCAGTAATTGGCACCTGTGTTAAAGAGCCTGGTTTCAGTTACTGCTGAATGCAGCTCAAACTCCAGAGCTGGGAGATTATGTGGAGGAGGAGCAGTAATGCTCATGTTTACTCTCTGTCTTTCCACCAGGTGTTCCTCTTCCCCCAGGGATGGAGCATTTTTTGCATTTCTTGCTTGTGCTTTGAATCTGCAAAACCACCAGCAAGGGCTGCACAGGAAAGCATAAAGGTGTGCCTCTCAGGAGCAGAGAGAACAGGCATAGCTGGCACAGTGCTCAACTCTGTTCTTCCTCACGTGGATGTTTCTTATAGAAGCCTCTACTACTAATCCTACACTGAATGGTGGGGTAGCAAGGTGTGGGAGGGAATTGGTCTTTGTAGATGTAGATGTTCCCCCAGCCCCATGCAACAACAGTCGTGGGAGCTTTCCTAGACTCTCCCCTCAGCTATACATCTCTTTGGCTTCCACTGCATCAGCACTCCCTTCTGTGCTGGGCCCAGCCCCCTTCTGCTGCCATTCATCATTTCTGAGCCAATAAATTACAGCACCATTAAAATGCACAGGGAATTGTTTTCTGTGTTTTAGAGCCATGAGCCCTTGAATTTCCATTTGTTTAGTGGGTGATGAATGGACAGTCATGGTTGGTGCTGGAGCCATGCAGAGGGGTGGGAGAGCTCTGACTACCTAGCGACTAGTGCTCCCTCCTGCAAGCTTTGCACTGGGGGCCTTACTGGTTGTACTACAGAAGCAGGGCTGGGAGTCTTGGGCCCTTCGGCTGCCTGGAGGAGGGTTCAGATAGTGGGTAGGAGTCCTAACATCAGGAAACGGGGATAAATGGAAATCCTTAGCACAGAGTGAGGGCAGTGGAAGGAGGAAGAGGGCTGGGGTGGGTGTCGGAAGGGCAGAGGACTGGCTACAGGCATCTGGGGAAAGACTGTGCTGGCATCCAAGGAATGCTGTAGCTTAGTGTCTTCCCAGTCGTGGGAGAAGTCCTGCTTGATGCTGGAAGTTAGATGGCTCTTGTAAGATAGGCATTGCTAATAGCGAGGTCCAGGACTGCTGGGAACAGAACAGGCAGCAACCATCCTTGGGGAGGCTGAACCTGAGCAATCCCAGCATGGAGTGATGGGGGAAGACACAACATGTTCGAGATGGCAGCTGTTGCTCAGTCCTGAGAATGGCCCTCCTGAAGACAGTGAGGTTATTTACCACTGATCCGTGTGTTTCTGTGCCAGTCACTCCCTCTTCAGCCAATGCACTCTTTGCTGCATCTGTGCAGCTTTTGCTTTTCTCCTCCCCAGTAACCTGGAGGCAAAGGCTGCACCTGCACCACAATGCTTAACCTGTGGAGATGCGGGGCACATGGTGGGCTTATGAGGGGCATGGCCATCACTGCATGGTTTGCTTCCTTCTTTATGTGCCTGTGTTCTTGCAAATGTAGTTTTAAGTCAGTCTTGTAGCACTTTGGACCTGTGTAATGGTTTTAACACTGGATGTAAGCTTCACTGCATGGCTTTTGTCCCATAGTTGAGTTTCAGAGTCCTGCCTTGAGCAATAATAAATTCCTGATCTAAGCTGCTCTGCCTGCGCTACTGATGCATTTTATTTTTTCCCCTCTTCCCTGCCTCTTCAGGCTGCAGGCCACTTGGAAAAGCCTGTGAGAGACCCCCAGCTCTGTTCTCCTGCTCTAGGGCATAGTGCAGCAGCCATTCCGCTGCCCTGTACCTCCAGCACTTGTGTAAGTGGCAGGAGTAGGCACAGAAGGAGTTAAATAGCGCTGGAAAAATTGGTATTTAATCCATTGCTGTCCCTTCTAGCAAACCTAGATGGGAAAATGCCTCCCTTTTGGAAATAGTGCCTCTCGGAAATGGAAATGCAGGATGGCTGGGGATTAGGGTGCCTATCACTGGAAATGGGTTTCTTATCGTCTCTCTGAGCTGAATTGGTGGGACAGCCTCTGAAAATTGAATTGCCTTCCTTGTTTCTGTCTCTGCCATTGCGTTTCTCCTGTGCTCTAGCTTTGCACCCGCCTTCCCATGTCCCCATCCTCAGCAGAGCAGGGGTTGCCTCCGAGAGGGTGCGTGTCTGTGGAGAGGGACTGCCCAGCTGGGAGGTGGGCAGGGCTGCCGACATCTGGGAAGATCCATCCTTTGGATTCTCAAGGCCAGGAGGATGTAGGCCCTCTTTCCAAGCTTCCCTCTGACCTTGCAAGGACAGTGGTGGCGTGGCAGAGCCCGGTTTAGGGCAGCATGAGTGAAGGTATGAAATGATCGGAAGACATCAGGCACAACTGGAAATGGGAGCTGGTGATGAGGAACTGGGGGCGGGGCAGGGGGGAGGCAGAGGGGAAGATGAGCGCAGCTGGAACAGATCGAGGAGAGACCAGGTTGAGCACATCAGAGCAGGAATGAGAATGACTCTCCGTGAGTCTAGGAGCAGCCTGAGCCCTGGGTCTTTGCTGTGCCAGGTGGAGACATCGCTCTCCCATCAGCGCTCAGGCTCTGTCCTGGGATGGCCAAGGTGGCTCTTTCGGTTCCTCCTCACAGTCTCTGTTTGTGGTTTGAAACTTCCCAGACCACAAGCACCAGCTGATCTGTACCCAGCTCTGCGTTAGCCCCAGGTCCACCACTCCCCAGGCCCAGAGCAGGTTGGGCTGAACGCAGGTTGAACGCTTTCTCACTGTGCGGACTGCGGACCACAGCCAGGGGTCTGGGTGTGCTGGCTGGGGGTGTCCAGGCATAGTGCCAGGGATTTCTTTTAAGGTTTTTGTTTCCAGGTTTTGGTTTGGGGATAATTCTGTTTTACTGAGCTGTATTTTACCATAGGTTGCCAGTGCCTGATTTCATCCTTGTCTCTGTCATAGTATGTTCTTTTGGAGGAATTTCCTATCTCTGTCAGTTATGTGTGAGCAATAAGCACAAGAGGTGCTGAGTGTGTACCGGTCAAGGGCTTTTCAGTGCACCAACCTGCAGTCATGGTGCTGCTCCAACACATGGTTGCTGCCCTTGATACTTTGTCTGCCAGAATATGTTGAGTTTGAAAATAAAAATATTCAGGACTAATTGGGGAGTTTTTTGCTGTTCTTACAGAGCTGCTGGAATCTGAAGCAGAATTCTCTTTCAGAATAGCCCCTCTGCACTGAGCCAGAACACATAAAGTAATTGCTGGCCATCGGGGCAAAGCCCTGGTTCCTCTTGCAAGAGCAGGCTGTGCTCAGGTTGCAGAGGCTTGCTGTCTGCCCTGTGAAAGAGTAGAAGTCCTCCCTTCTTACTAGGGTGCTGTTCTTGCCCTCTGCTGAAGAACTGACTCAAATTGCTGACAATAATGGGAAAAAGGTTACCTTTAATCATACAAGTGCTTCCTTATATGCTGAGGGGCAACTGCAGCCAGGTCTAGCCACATCAGAGGGGTAGGGAGCATTTATCTCTGCAGTAAAGGAAGTTATGGACAAAGGCGTTGTGTTATTTGAGAACCCTGTTAAAAGAGCTAATTCCTGGAGTAGGATGCAGGTTTGCTCATTGATCCCTAGCAGCATCCACACTTGCATGGGAGGACGCACCGGTTTGTTATGTGTGACGCAGGCTCAACCTGAAGCGGTGGCCTGGAAAGCAGGGACAGGGATGGGGGCAGACCAGTGGCAGCCACAGAGCAATCCTCAATGCAGTTTCTGAAAGCTTCCTTGTTTCCAGCCCTGCGTGCTTCTGCACAGCCTCAGACCTGCCCCATGGCCCTGTGCCTGGGGAATGGAGCCATGGAGTTATCCCAGGAGTATTTTGCAAGGGGGTTGTTTCCCCAGCTCTTGGTCCAGGGCCCAGTTCCTTAGCGTCCAGGTCCACCTGCGCTCTGGCACAGGAGTGGTCTTGGTGGGGGCCAGCACAGAGCTGCCCCTGTGTCACCTGTGGATATGAAGGGTCACCCAGCTGGGCACAGCTGTGCCTGGCCTGGATGTGTATTTTGGCTTATGGGGCCATCACAGCCCCCTGGGTGTGGTCATGTGTTTAACAGCTTATCCAAAGCAACTTCTATTTCATTTTGGGCTAAAACTGATAAATCAAGGTGACTTCGGGGAGAGAAATAATTCCTTTCGCAGGATTTGCATAATCCTGGCTGGCGATATGATAATGGTGTTTGTTAAAGACAGAACACAATGAATTAATACTGTTAAATTGCTGCTGCAAAATGCAAAGCAGGTAATTTACTGTGCATGCGAGGAGGAGTGTGAGTACAGCAGGCATGGCTGTGGTAGCATCAGGCACAGGAGACTTGTTGCCACAGGCACAACCAGGGTGCAGCACAGTCAGCAAGTTACCCCTTGTACTCTGCTTGGCCATGGCTAGAGGCTGTGCTGAGCTGGTCCAGGGGAGGATTACCCGTTTCAGTCCCTTTCCCTGCTCTCTCTGTGGGGTTGGGACCTGCTTCGTCCCCCAGCTCATTCTGGAGAGCCAGCTGTGCGGGGCCAGTCCCTGCTGGAGGAGGGACAAGAAGCTGAGGGTGACATGCATCATGCTGGTGCTGAAGGGACCTCTGGAAACCACAGAGATGCCCTGGGGGGTTGCAGTGGTGGGGAGATGGGCCCTGGCACTGCGCTTCATGCCACCTTGGCCGCCCCCAGCAGCCAAGAGACTTTGATGCCGTTCAGCCCCTAAGAGGTTTTCCTCCCCCTGTGGAGAGCGAAGGCCCTGTGGTAGGTAAGCCAGCCTGGAGACCTGCTGGTTCTGGTCCCAGTCCTCATCTTTCACCTTGCGCAGCTGGGCTCAGCTGAGGGAATGGTGCTGCGGGACAGGCAAGGAGGAAGAGTTGGTATGAGGCAGAGGTGGAGAGGCAGGCTTGGGAAAGGCGCACTGGTGCCTCACTCGTTCCCTGGGCTGGTGCTGCAGTTCCAAAGCCATCCTTGCCTGCCAGACTCCACTGGAATCCTAATGTACCGTTTATCTCTGCAGCTCCACAGCTCTATCAGAGGGAGATGCTGTGCAGGAGCCAGAGCAGGATTTCAGACTAATTGGATTCTGTGTCTCCGTGGTTTCCCATGCAGGCAGGCGACAGGGATTAGTGCGGTGTTTCTGAGGAATAGAGGAGAGCAAGGATGACCTGCATAGGGATTTCCTCCTGCATAGCTCCTGCTGCTAGCTTCAACAAAGGACTTTTTTGGACAGGCTGTTGAGGTGGAAGGGCCTAAAGCAGCATGTCCCCACTCTGTGGCAGCGTTGCCCAAATGGCTTGTGCTCTTCCTAAATCTTTGAGCCAGGTACAGTTCCCTTCCCCAGGGAAGGAAACAGCTCAAACACCTCCTGAGCCTGAGCAAGCCTGACATCGGTCTGGTCTGTCCTGCTAACTCCCTGTGGGGGTAACCAGACAGGGAAATCAAAGAACTGGTGGCTCCTGCGTGCAACTAGCCAGCTGCCTGAGTTTGCTCCCCTTTCCCCCCCTGCTTCCCTTCCCAGACCAAGCTGCTGGCTGGGAGCAACGCGCATTTGAACCTTCTCCCTTCCCCCAAGTTCTTAGCCTTGTTTTAGAGCCTGTCAGGGCGGGAGCAGGATTCACCTCATTAACACAGATTTATTCCTGTATAAACATTTCATTCCTTTAATTGCAAAGCAGTCATACTGCAGGCAGCAGTGATAATGGCTCCATTTGCACTGGGTGTTGAGACAGCGCACCAGGTGTGTGAGCCTGCAGCACAGTACGCGTGGCAGGCGGCTGAGTGCACACACAGTTATCACATGCCGTGGTGTCTACATGTAGAAGTGTGTGCTGTGCAGTGCAGGATCAGCCGCTCTGGATAAGTGTGTGGCCCTGAGTGCCCTATCCCAGCAGGTCTGTGGTGTCCCTAGTTCTGTGGTAGGGCCGGAGTATTGCCCTTGCTGTGCAGAGCAAGGGCAGAGCCCCAGAGGTGCCAAGACCCTGGCTCTACAAGCTGTAGTAACAGAACATTGAACGGGCCCATGTGTCAGCAGTCCCTTTTGCCCTGTGCTCACGCTGTGACGTGCACGCAGACATGATCACCTTGCTGTGCACCCTGAAAGCTGCCGGGGTGCTGGGTGTCCTGTGTCTCTGCTGTACTGAGGGCCAGCCCTTGGGCACCTGGATGGTGGGATGGAGTCCTGGGGGAGCAAGAGAGAGGCAAGGTCTTCTCAGGGCCTCTTGGCCTCTCTGGGGCAATGGGGCGTGCCTGGGGTCACTGTTTCATGGCTCCTGGCATGACAGTACATATCTTGGGCTCCCTGATCTGTGTGGTCCGTGGAAAAGCACGTTCCGCAGGTCCCATTGCCTTGCCAGGTTCGGGGCTTGCTCAGACAGCACAGACTGAGCCATGCAGAAAGCTGAGGGTGGAGGGAGGGTCTGAGCCTTCCTGTCTGGTCTAAGCCAAACCACAGGGAAATGCTTCCACCACTAGGGCCAAGGAGTGATCCCCCGAAGAAATCTGGGATGTAGCTTGTTCCTGCCCTTGTCGCTTACCCCCCACGGCACTACCAAAATGCCACCATCTCCCGAAAGCTCCCCGGCAGCCTCTTCCTGGCAGTAGAGTGGCTCTGGGGCCCCCTCAGCCAGGCACGGGTGCAGGAGGATGCACCCAGTCAATGGTGTCTGCTGGGCTCTAAATGCAGGGTCGGCAGGTACTTGCCAATCTGCTGCAGTTCATGGTCTCTGTTCTCTCACATGCTCATCCAAATGTTAATTTTATGGATGCCTTTATAAATCTTGCGGCTTTCCCCTGTCCACGGGCTACATAGATTTCATCTTGTTGAGAGGTGACACTTCTGGCCTTTGGTACCAGGCTATCAATTTAATACTCTGAGAGTAATAAAAAACATGGGACCATATTAACTCACGATTAATCTGCCGCTCCTTCCTGTAACTCTTTCTCTGCCGTCAGAAATCCTAGGATGCTGAATAAGTGCCTCAGCTGCTGGCAGAGCCACAGGCTTGGGACAGCAACAGCCAGAGCCAGCCTCCCAGCTGGAACAACTACATGGTTTCCAAACTGTGAGGTGCTCTTCTCTTGCTTGCCAAGAAGATGGAGGTTCATGCCCACCTCTCTGTTAGACCTGGCAATCTGGAGAAATGCTCGTATCCCACCTCTGAGACCCTTCCATGTGTTCTGAGCAGGGGACACCTGCAAGTCTGCCAGCTGCACAGCATATTGATTTGCCAGGCTGAAAGGAAAGGCATTTCTCTGTTTGCTGTGAGGCAGCCTTGCTGCCGACGAGCCTGGAAGAACATGTTCAGGTCATTCCATCAACGTAAAGGTTAAATGTTTAGCTGCAGCTATTGAAAACAAAACAACAGCAGCAGCAACAACAACAAAAGAATTGGATGCCTTATCAATGTTTGGATTTAAGATCTGCATCTAAGCACCTACCAGGTATAGTGCACTGAGGTCCTCACTGGACAGTGCCCTGTGTTGAGAGCACTGCCCCTCAGCACTTTTCCACCTGTGGGCAGCTATGCAACAGCTCAGCCCCACTTCACCCTAGCTGACGGTTTTCAAAATGGATTTTTGGACTCAAATTTTTGCCTGGGGATTTTGAAGAAGCGCCTCATGTTTTAAAGCATGTCCATACAATTTCTGCTCTCTCTGCTGATTAAGAGGGCTTCTTTATGTTGTAGCCTTTCTTTCAGCCACTCAACGTCTGTGAGAATGCTAGTGACCTGCTCTAAGAGTTATTTGAATATAGGTCTTTGGTTGAGTAATATGGACCTGGAAGAGTAATTTTTTTCCACCCTGCACATCTGTTTCAATAAATGAGTGGATTTCTCATACATTTAACTTGTATTGTTTTGCAAAAACCACTATATTTTAGCACTTTCCAGGGTTAGAGCTCTTCCAGGCTCTTGCTGGCATAGTCTGTGATAGGGCCCTTTGTGCCTCAGCTGTGCTCCCATCACACCCTGCCAGATGAGGGGGCTGCAGGGGCCTTTGCCTGCTCAGGAAGGGTTGTTCAGTTTATAGTCCTGTCTGCAGCATCCAGAGAAGCACTAGATGCTCAGAACCCCCTCCTCCATGCCCAAGGGCAACTCTTTGCTCCATGCAGGAGGCAATGGCTCCTGGCAGCACCTGTGTGAGAGCTGGCAGGGGGCTGTGCTGAACAGGTCTAGGTGCTATGGCTGCCCTGCAGTGGCAGCTGGCACCTCCTTGGGGACTATGCCAGGTGCTGTCACTCTGGTGCAGGGTGTTGGCATTAGGTGCTGGTCTGTGCAAACCGCTCTCTATACCCTGTCACCCGTTTTCTGTTGGTCTCTGGCAGTTGCTGCCCCTGTTAGATGAGCATATGATCCGCTACAATCCACAACCAGCTGGCCCCAGTGATGAGAGAAGCACAGCAGGCTGATCTATTGGCGGGACTTCATCAAAAGGCTCAGTGGGGAGCAGCCATGTGACTCTGCTGGCTCATGAACTGAGCTCCGCTGTGATCCCTCGGGCCCTCTTGCTGCTGTGCATCAGCCCAGCTGTAGGGCGCAGCCAAATGAGGTGGCTCTGGGGCGCAGGCACCCAGTGAGCACCCAGGTCCTGGCTGAGCTGTCACCTGAGTAGCAGCAGCAGCAGATGGATGTGGAAAGCCTTTAAATTCAGCACATGATCAATACTAAACTTATCTTCTGGAGTCTCTTATAAGATTACCCCAGCCTCATGCATCCAGTTGTAAAAAAATCACTCATCACACTAGGGAGATGTGAGAAACGCTGCAGACCCCATTTAGGATGCACAGAGACAGAATAAGTGACTTCACAATTGTTTCTTGCAGTAAATAATTCATCCACTTTACATTTGGTTTTATTGCTACCCCCATGCCCTGCCTCAGTTCCTTTCTACCAGTTTCTCTCTCTTGCCCTGAAATTCCTGTGCTGGGTAGTTTCTGTCATCGTGATTCCCTACCATGCACACTGTGGCTGTACGCACACACAGACACAAATCTGTCCCGGTCCAACTTTTACTGATTGCTGTACCAGGGAGGGCAGTGCTGGGGTAGAGACAATGCTGTTTCACTGCTCAGCGTCGTCAGAACTGAGCTGGGCTCAGTCTGGGCCCTGGCCTGGCTTTGCCACCTTGGTCTCTGCCCCAGTGCTGCTTTCACATGGTGCCAACATGCAGAACTGTTTGGAATGCATTAACGATGCTAATAGTATTTCTATACTAATTAGTAATGCCATTTGAACAAACTCTCTCTTTATGACACAAATTATCAGCCAGCCAGGTGCAGCGTGGGGGCTGCAGCTGAGACACAGAGAGCGGCAATGAAGGGGTAGAAAGCTACGCTGGCATGGGACCAGGCTGTGGCAGGCACCCCTCGCCATCCGGAAGCCCTGGGCTTCCCCACGCAGTCAGAGCCAGGAGGGACAAGGCACAGCTGGATGGGACCCGGTACGTGGGGGCGTGCCGCATCTGGGCTAGGGTGTCTGGTGGGCTCTGCTGTGGTCACACACACTTACCAGTGTGGACTCTGGTGGGCTTGCTGAACCGGATGGCTTGTGTGTCAATGCAGGTTGCTACAGCTGCTAAAACCAGGTTGACGGGCGTCCCTGCCATGGGATGAAGCTTGTCTGGCCCTGTCAGCTGAGGCAAGGCCGTTAAGAGCATCACTGAAGCCCTTGGCAGCACGCTAGTTCCTGGGGCATCCTGCTTCTGGATAGTTCTGTGGAAAAGACCAAGTACAAATTGGCATGTGTCTCTCTGAGCTGAAAATTGTTGGAGTCTGGGGGATTGTCAGGAAGAGCATCACACCTGCTTGCCCTGTCCCTGTTCTGCTCCAGGGAGTTGCTCCTGGCTACTCTGGAGGCACAACATGGGCTAGAAGGACTCTTGGGCCAGACTTTTGCTGCTCCCTGTGGAAACCATTTTGACTTTGTCTGGAGCCCTGCAGACGCCTTCCTGGGGGTGCTCTCATTTGCACAGGTGGGTGCTGTGAGGCTCTGATCCCACCTCTGGTTCTGTCCACCTCTGATCACTGTGAAGGGCAGGAGAGTTGAGGTCATGGTGGCTGTGACCTGAACTGCATCTTCAGGAACAGATCCTCCTTTTCAGGTGTTGCCCAGCCATCTCCACTGGTTCTTTTAACACTCCTTCCAGCAAGGCAGCAGGTGACCTTTTGGAGAGAAATGATCCCAGCATCAATATGGTATTTTGCACGCTGTGCCCTTGGGGTCTGTAAGTATAGGCTGAATCAGAGTTATACTAATCCTCTGCTTTGAGAGGTGCCAGCAAGATCCCACCATCTGGGAGGCAGTGGCTGCTCTGGGTGTTTTGCCTCCACACCAGAATCCCTGAAAGGCCTCAGGGGCATGTCTTGAAGTGCTCCTCAGGGGCACCTACTGGGCCCTGGGCTGTGGAGGGCTAGAGTGCCTCAGGCACAAGCTGCTTTGCCAGTTTCTGACCACTGCAGCTCCCTGCACAGGAATCTATCTGCAAAAGGGTTGCCCCTCCATGAGGTGTGAGTCCAAGGCCCCCAGTGCCTTGGGTATGCAGAGCACTACGCTCCCAGCAGCTCCAGGTAGGCACCTGCACATCATGGGTGGTGTCCCCAGGAGCGACCTCTAAGCTCTGCAAAGGGAGTCTCCACCTGACCTTGGCCTGAGGTTGCCTGTTGTGTCACATCAGCAAAGCCTGGTCCCTAACCTGGGATCCTAACCAGGGTGGGGAGAGTAAGGAGTGCATGCATGGCCCTGCTGGCCCCCCCCACTCTGCTGGCTGCCAGCAAGTGAAGGGGGGTGGAGGAGCACAGGGGGGGCACCCTGCATCTCTGCTGTCTCTGGGGCCAGTCCCTGGAGCAGAGTGCTCTGGATAGCCCTGCAGATGACAGCTGGTGGTACTCGGCACCTCTGGAGCCGTCCTCAAGGCTCTGAATTTGGTTTCCATTCAACGTGTGTGCCTCAGCTCAACCCCACACGCTTCCCATGGGTTTAGGCATGCGGTGCCCATGGGGCTGGCTGCTGACAGTCCCCCTGTGCCACCAGACAGCAGCCTGTGGGTCTGGGGCTGCACCAGGCTGAGCTGACAGGCCTGGTGTGAAATAAGATGAATGGGCTGAAGTTGGTGAAAATGATTCTAATTTATAATCTGCTGCTTTGTGGAGCTCCCCAATTAATTCTCTCTAGATACATAAGTAGGCCACATGTTTGCTTTGCTTCAAATGTAATAAACATTACACTCTGTCCCCTGCTTTTGGTGCTGGTTCCTGTCAGAGCATTAGTCCCTATAGCTAATTCCTCACACCTGTCTCCCAGGCTCCTGGGACCTAGGCTGAGCATGGGGCGGAAACACCACGCTCCAGGAAACTTGTGGCATGGAGAGATAAATTGCTGATCAAAGGGCTAGTGCACAGTGCCTCTGAATATTTAGTTGCAGGCAAGGCAGCCTAGCCCACTCGGGAAAGGGCTTTGTTTCTGACGAGCTGTTTGCCTGGTTCCACTCTGCGGCAGCGAGCAGCTGGGGTGGGATGGGGTGCTGGGATCTGCGCACCCTCAGGCCACAAAGATCCAGCAAAGGGTGGGGTCAGTGGGGTGTAACACCGGGGGGGGGGGGGGGGGGGGCGGTTCTTTGCGGCTCTGCTGGGGTCTGGATGTCGGCATAGGGCTGCTGCAGAACTGAGTCACTGGCCGTCTGCAGGAAGAAAAGTCTCTCCGACTGGTGCAGAAGTGGCACCTGCAGCCATCTTCAGGGTAAAGGTGCTGCCTGCCTCAGCATCATGCGTTCCTTGCTGCTGCTCCTGCCCTTCCCTGGTGCTGCGGGGCAGGAGTTGAGCGCAGCCTCTACCATGGAGCCAGGCCAGGACCTGCAGCCCTGTTGCCCGGATCTCCTGGAAAAGCCAGGAAGAGGTGGGGAGGGTCCCAGCAGGTAGGGGGGACCCTGCCTAGGACATTCATGGCCCTGAAGTGTCAAGATGCCCAAAGAAAGGCCCGTAATGCCTCTACAGCCAAGGATGGTAACTCCCAGGAGTTTGGGCACTGCTGGCCCAGGAAGTGCTAGTACTTTGTCAGGTGGAAATAGAGACCATGGGCAGTCCCTTGTTCCTTCAAAGGTGTCCTATGCATGTAAAAATAGAGCCAATTTTGCAATGCCTTGCTGATCCCTCTCACCTCCTTCCTTACCTGCAGGGGATGGAGGCTGATTCCAGATTTGCTGATAACAAGGGTGCAGAGAGGTCTGCATGAGAAAAAGCCAAGTGGGTTGAAAAGCCCAGGTTTTGTCTTTGCCATCACATCCGTCCTCTACCTAAATTGCAAGACCGCCAGGACTGAGGCAGCAAGTTCTGATGCAGAAGCATGCATAAACTTTTGCTGAACTAGTGACCCTTCTGTTTGTCCTGTTGCCTGTGGCTTCCATGGTCCCTGGGCATCAGGAGACCTTTCCCAGGCCTTCCTCTCCTTTCCACACCCAGGGAACATCCTCTGTCCTTGCTTACTTGCCCCAGCCTGCTCAGCACTCTGGTCTCGCTCTGGTGCTGTGTTGGTTCAGCAGGTGAAGAAGCATAGAGCTGCTTTGCTTGCTGAGATGCCTTTGGTGGAGGGTGAATGAATTGGAATCAGTGTGTGCTGGGTCAGCGTGCCCACTTCCATCTGGTTTGATGCAGTGATGTGTTATTGATTGCTGTGCAGAAAAGTGGGGGCAGCTTACTTGGCACTGTGTTTTCACCATCTCCAGAGGAAAGAGAATTTTAAAAATCAGTTTAGATTGTAGTTTAATAGTGAATTTCAGCACTCCTGCCACTAACAGCCAGGCCTTGCTCTTCTCTCTCACCTGGCCTGGCTTTACCCCCTGCATCCACGGCGTCTCTGCTGGCATCTCTGCAATCGAAGTACTTGCCTGGCTTTGGGCTCCCATCCTGCCCTGGGTGGTCCAGAGCCAGCTGCTCCGTGTCCTTCAGTCCGCCTTAGGACAGGGACAAATTCCTTGAGCCCTGGTAGGGAAGAGGCGCTGGCTTCTCGCTCTGCGCCACAGCACCCAGTTCTGTGCTTGCCGTAAGCATGAGGAATCTGGCTCGGCATCTGCAAAGTGTCTGACTGCACCGAGGGTATGCACGTCCCACCTACTGTTACCCCATGGGGGTGAGCATTCACTGTGCACTCCCTGGGGAGTTTCTAGCCGGAGGAGCTGTGCCGGGGGCTCTCAAGGACAGAGATGCCAGCCTGGCCTCAGGGCACGTGATCCCCCCTTTTTCTGGAGCCCCAGACACTGGCACTTGTGTGCCCCATGCAGGCCTGCCAGGGAGAGGAGCCAAGCAGCAGCCGTTATCAGGCTCACACAGACCCTCCCATCTGGCTGCTCTTCTGAGGAGTGATCCACGCTCCCTGCAGGTGCTGGGCAGCCTTCGCTGGGAGGTGCAGCCAAGGCGGGAGGTGCAGCTGCTCTGTCTGCAGTCTTGGTGAGTACCAGCCTCAGCCTGCCCCTCCAAGCCAGGTTGGTGCAACCTTGGCAGTGCCTGCAGCCCCTTTTCTCATCTCAGATACGCAGATGGGAGCTGATACGGAGCCCTGGGATTTGAGTCGGCTCAGGCAGCTTGAGCTATGTTGCAGGAGGCTGGAAACACAAAGCTCAGCCTGGTTCTGGGTCCAGAGCATTGGGGATGGAGAGCTGGTGGGCTGCAGAAGAGGATGCGCGAGGCCCTTGAGACTCTAAAGCCACCACTTCTCCCAGCTGCTGTGAGGCGCAGTCCTGAGTCCTCCCCTCTGCCCTGCGGAGGTTTGCCAGGGCCCTGACACCTGGGGTCGGGGATCCGCTGGCAGACATGGCCGGTGTCTGCATCGCTGCGCTCTGTCTGTCCTCCCCACAGCTGTTTGCAGTGTGCCACTGGCAGCAGGTGAAGGTGAAGGGAGAGCTGCCTACCTGCCTGGATGGAGCTTAGACTGAAGACCTTCCCTGTGGTGTCGTCAAGGCCTGTGACTGCAGAGCCACTGAGTCTGAGCCAGGACACTGTCATCTCTCCTGTGTCTCCTGAAGCTATCCCCAGAGCTTCTGGGAAGGGCTGAGCTAGTGGATGCCCACCACCCTGTTGTCAGACCCTCTTGCTTTTGCGTAGCCTGGCTTGAGGCAGCGGTGTGGGGCCTGAAGCAGAGGCGTGGGGCTCGTGCTCGCTGTGCTGTGGCGATTGAGCTGGGCTGCAGCTGTGCCACTGGCTGCAGATGCTTCTGCGTGGCACAAGGCAAAGCAGCAGTGCCCTCAGGTGCCTGCTGCCTGCTCTGTCCCTGGCAGGTGGGGAGGGGTGCTGGCTCTGGGGAGCTGTGCCAGGACATGTTTCCAGGCCTGAGATGGGAGTGTTTCTCCCTGATGGATGCAGTTTGTTTCAGAGGTGATGGAGCACTCACTGCAGGAGCAGACTGAAGCTGGCGGGCACAGGGGCAGCCAGGCTGGTGAAGCAAGACATTTTAAATGCTTTTCATTCCATCTCTCTGCAGCCCGTGCCTTGCCAGGAGCTGCTCTCTGTTTTTAGTTAGCTTTGTAACTGCATTAGATCTCGGTAAACAGGAGCTTTCCAAGTATGTTGCAGGAGCCAAGGCAGCTCTGGGCATCTTGGTGGTGTCCCTGGGGATAGGGCTGCTGGGTGCTGCTGGCACCGTGACACAGCTGCTCCACACCTTGGCTTTGGGGATCCCCAATGCCCTCTCTAGGGAGACTGGCTGCGGAGAGGGAGAGGGCAGTCCCCTGACTGCCACCTCGGAGAGCAGGACTCTCTTCTCAGCCTGGGTTGGACACTCTTAGCACGCTCTACTCCGTCTGCATGTGTTTCCTGCTCTCTTCTCACGCCATCTACACCACAGAGAGGACAAAGGACCGTGAGGAGTTAGAAGAGGTAACAGAGCTGAGCACCCAGGATCACCAAGTCCCACCAGCCTTCTCAGCCTCAGGTTTCTCATCTGTCGTGGTACCCGCCTCATGCTCAGAGAGCTCCCAGTGTCAGACCCTGCTCGCGCCCAGCTTTCCCATCCTGGCCTGGCTCCTGTCCTGAATATATGTTTACATTTTATGACTCTCAGAGGTTTTTTAATTTAATGGGTTCTTTTTCTTCCTTCTTATCACCTGAGCTGGATCCTCTTCCTCTCTGAGCTGCTGCCAGCTCCAGGGATTACAAGTGAATAATTTAGGTCTGATGGTGCGTTTGAAGTTTAAGAGAAGGAAGTGGCATGTGTAGCCTGCTCCTCATCCCTGCCCCAGGGCCCCGGCACGGGCTGCTGCTGTTGCTCCAAAGGCAATTTCAAGGATTTGCTAAGGAGTCACACTCTGAACATTGCATGACCCTACTCGGGCATGGCCTTCCAGGCCAAGGCTCCCAGGGCACCACAAGGACAATGGGCTCGTTTTCACCCAGCTGCCATTACAGGCTGCTGCTCTGCAAGGAGGCAGCTCCCCAGCACCAGCACCGGACGATTGCTGTGCGCGCCATGGATTGAACCACAGCACCGTGCCTGCGTGAGGGACTCAGGGCCTTGCTTGCCAGCCCAGGGTCAGGAGGGGTTAAATGCCAAACCACTGTGTGCCTTGGCAGCTCTGAAGCGTAGTGAAGAAGACAATGGGCAAACATGACCTGCTGGAGATCTGACTTACGGGCTAGCTGCTGCCAGGCGAAAGGAGGTGCCTCTAGGGTCACCAGCCTGTTGTCTCCAGATTACTGGTGGAGGAAGGAAGGACTTGCAGCGTGCTGAGCAATGGCAATGCAGAGCTTTGGTCTGGCTTGCTCATCTTTGCTGAGTGCAGAGCACACCGCTTCTTGATTCTCTCAGGGTGCCTTGAACTCCACAGGGTCTGGAAGCAGATGAGACTCCCCACGTCCTGGGGGGCGTGCTGCCATCAGTGGTCTCTGTAGTCTGTGCTTGCACAATGCCAAGTGTTGCTAGTTCTCAGAACAATGGGCACAGAAAGATATTCTGGGAAATTATTTTTAACCCCCTGCGATTCACTGTTCAGAAAGCTAAGCCACTTTTGTCAGGGCTGGTTCAGTAGCAGCCCCAACGGAGGCAATCTTTCCTTATACATACACTTCTCTTTGCAAGGTGGCTCTGACAAAATTTAAGTATGAACTTTAGTCGTTTCCAGGAGCTCTTGGAAGAACTAACAAGCGTATCACAGGATCCAGCATTAAATCCTTCCCTGCTGGGATGCAGTAGAGAATAGAAACTGTCCGGCAGTTTGAGATCCACTTAACAGCAATTAGTGCAGATGAAAGAAGCACTAATGTGAAAGCCCCAGTCTCTGTGCCTCGGGTGGGAGGAGGAAAGGAATGTGTAAGAGAAAATGTAAACATGACAAACTGTGGCTGTGTATCCCACAAAACAATGAATCATTTTAATATTTCCAATCCTTTTCATGCAAGCAGAAACAGTTGATCAATATGTGACAGAATTAAAGACCTGCAGTAAAACCTTGGAGCTGAGGATCTGTGAGCATTGTGAACACAGACTAATCTGCGGAATTCTGCATACAGCATAAAAGGAAAGGCATATGTGTGTACAAGAGCCAGAAGCTGCAACAGCAGAAGTCCACTGAGCAAGAGGACTCCTCTGCCCACCCAGAGGAGCACCCACTGGAGAGGAGAAACCATCACTGGCAACGGATATGGAACACCTACAGAAAGCGGGAGTATTTCCTGGAAAACTACAAGTTACAAGAAATGTGGCCCTAAGCCATATCCTTGTAAAAACCTGCAAAATATCTTTCAGAATGTGAGTTCATAAAAGCTGCAGCCATAGCCATGGCTCTGGAGGACTTTCGGCCACAGCTAACTTCAAGACAAAGACAATTTCAAGGTAGGTTAGTAGGACAGTATCCCTGGAAAAAAGAAAGGCAGGTGTACAACAGCTAAACAGGTGAATACTTAGTTACGTGCACAAAGGGCATGATGGACTATGTTTGAATCTATTCTGAAAATGCCTATGCTGGGCCATTTGAAAGGTAGTAGGGAAGACACAGTTGCACAGTTTGGAAATGCTGACATTTTTAGAAACTTAGGATCATTCTCTGGATCCTGGTAATTGAGTGAGCAGAGGAGCTAAACATGGTGCACTTACAACATGTCTTTTGGGTGGTTCAGATTCCTGCAGTTGCACTTTGGAAAAGCTGTAGAAGCTTATCATATATGCAGAGAAGCCTGCTACTGGCAACAGCAGAACAAGAAAAAAGCATAGGAAAAAAAAAGCACAAGAAAAGCACAACTTTAAAGAGAACTCAGTACAACAGGGGCTACCAGGGGGGTGAAGGAAGCTGGAGGATTGACTGGATATGCACATATATGGTCTGTTAAAAGCAGTGGATCTAACAGTGGTGATGGCTGAGCAGGGTTTGAGTCAGAGGGGACTGGGCACGATGAAAGATAAGCAGAGCTGGTTCTGATGCTGCACCTTCCAGATGTAGGTACTGGGTAGGGCTTCCTTTCCCTTCGGTGTAGGAGGGCTTTGCTGGTCCCTCCCAACCACATTATGGTGGTCTTCCCAATCCAGAGCGCATATCCTTCAGAGTGCTGGACTCAGCACTAGTGTACTCCAGAAGTGGTCAGATCACTGTCTTTCTGGGATGTGAGTTCAAAGACCATTCTAGTACCAGAAATAAAAACTATTTTCCAGCTTACATCATCTCCACAGCTTTTGGCAGCCAGATTGTGGCTTTCACTGCACCACAGTTCTCCTGCCGTTGTTACGGGCAGATTAAGATTGCTTTGAGCCCTGTTTCTCTGTGCTCTTGGCTGGTGTCAGGGCCACAGAAGAGTGTATGTGACTCTGTGTGAGTGTGAGAGAGTGAGTGTGCGTGCATGTGTGCTTACTAGGGAAAGAATGACGAAGGGAGGCTGTATCATGCTCCTCCTGCCAGTTAGCCCTGTCCTGAGCTTTCCATCTAGCTGGGACCCTTGGATGCAGCCCAGACCTGATAGCCCGAACTGCTGCCTTTCCTCCATTTTCTTTGCTCTGGTTTGTTGCGTATCTAGGGCATAGCTTCAGTTATCCAGTCTCTTGCAATGCCTAGGTGGTGAGCTGTGCATCTAGCTGTAGGTCTTGGGAGCAAACAACTTGGAATGAGTGCCTGTGCCACCGATGGAAGGGCATCGCGCGAACATGTCCCACAGCAGGGTGTCATTCTACCCGGCTCACCTCTCAGTCACACTGTCTGCCTGCCCACTAGCAGAGCCAAACACTTGCCATTGGACTTTCTTCAGGCCACAGTCTGGGACTGGACCAGCAAGGCAAATGCTGAACGACTGCTACAAATAACTGCCCCAACCATTAATTTTTATAGGCTGAGTGGCAGCATTTCACGCTGGGCACAACCAGCAGTGGAGATGAAAGCTCAAAGCCAAATAGACATCACAGAGCCAGTACAAATGCTATTTATTAAAGAAATGCCTGGATTGCAGAGGAAGCAGAAAGGTGCATCTTGAAAGGAACCTTTAACGCCTGTGAGTGAAAAGCAACAAGGGCTGGGAAGCAAGGGGAGCTGCCAGAGGCAACAGCTAATGGACGTGGTCCTGGGGTGAGCTGGCAGCAGGGAGCATGTGGCTGGGAGCCAAAGGGTAAGTTGCGCTGCTTCATCTGTAGCCGTAAAAGCAAGAGCTGAGTGAAGGGGCTGCCCAAGCTGAGTTGAGAGGCAAGAAAGTGCTGTGGGGAAGGGGATATCCCCAGGCTCCCATGGGGAACTGCTGTTCTTTGCTGTGGTTTGTGTGGAGAAACTAATAACCATGCACTCCTGTCAGCAGGGTATGTTGCATTTCTGCACCCTTCAGCACTGGAGCAGGGACTCCAGCTCCCACATCACGGTCCAGATCCAGTGCCTCAGCTGCTGAGCGCATCTGAGCAATTCCCCATCCATCCCTTCCCAGTGTGTCAGCAGGGGCTCCAAGCCCTCCTTCCCCCATCACTGCAAACAGGCCTGCCCCATGCAAGGGCGAGTTTCCAGCTTCCAACAGCTAACCAGTCCCTTTCTTCCAGCTGTACTTACTCTGGCTAGGCTTAAGATACTTACGGGGGTAAGCACCACGCAGGCCACTGTTACCTTCTTCCGCAACGCCTCCCTGGCCTCAGGCCTTGCATTTTCACTTGCTAGCCCCCTGACGGCACAGCAGCCTGTCCTGTCACGCCAGCCGCTCCGCTGGGGGGTACTGCATGCGCATGCCTGTCCCCAGCCCCGGAGCCGCTCTGAGCAGCGGAGTCTGCTGCATTAGGTCCATTTCAAGAGCCCCTCCAGGTCAGTTAGCAATTACCTGCACCAGATACGCGCTTGGAAAGGAGCTTCTGATCTCTTCAATGCACTCGTTTTCCTCTTTCAATTTCAAATTCGCCTCACTGGAAATAGGCACTTCAGCCTCTTTTACAGACCATGGTAAATTAGGATTTCGTCCGGTTCTGTTGGGTTTGCTGATACAGATGTTTTTCCCTACAGACGTGATGCCATGGCCAATCTGAGGTGTGTCCAGACCCCCTCCATTCAAACTCTTCCAGCTGAGCCTGCAGGTGATGTCATGGTACACAGAGTATTTCTGCACAGACTGCTGGCCCTAGTGTGTGCTGAGGAGCCGCTCCTGGGATGGGCACCCTGGTGCCAAAGCTCTTGTTATCAATTCAGACTGTGCCCTGTGTTGTTGAGACATGGCCAGTGAGCAAAGGCATTCCCTCCCTTAAAGAGTCAGCTGCGGTGCAAGTTTCCCATCTGCATACTCCAGTCTTGTCCTGGAAGGAAAAGAACTGGGAAGAAGTGTCGTGGTTTAGCCCCAGCCAGCAGCTCAGCACCATGCAGCCACTCGCTCACTGCCCCTGCCCCGATGGGATGGGGGAGAGAATCGGAGGAATGAGAGTGAGAAACACTCCTGGGGTGAGATAAGAACAGTTTAATAATTGAAATAAAGTAAAATAGTAATGATAATAGTAACAATATAATAATAATAATATCCAAAGCAAGTGATGCACAATGCAATTGCTCACCGCCCGCCGACCGATACCCAGCCAGTTCCCGAGCAGTGATCACTGCCCCCCAGCCAACCCCCCCAGTTTCTATACTGCCCATGACGCCGTATGGTATGGAATAGCCCTTTGGTCAGTTGGGATCAACTGTTCTGGCTGTGCCCCCTCCCAGTTTCTTGTGCACCTGGCAGAGCATGGGAAGCTGAAAAGTCCTTGACTGGCATAAGCAGTACTTAGCAACAACTAAAACATCAGTGTATTATCAGCATTCTTCTCATTCTAAATCCAAAACACAGCACTATGCCTGCTACTAGGAAGAAAATTAACTCTATCCCAGCTGAAACCAGGACAAGAAGGAAAGCCAGTGCCTTTGCATCTGTCCTTATCCTTGTGCTGAAACCTGACTGCCAACAACTTGTCACAAAGATGTTTTCTACAGTGGCATATTTCATGCTGGGCTCTTCCAACGTAGCACTGGTCACACTGTGGGAGTGCTCCAGCTGGTTCATTCTGCTCAGCTGAGGACGTGTTCTCCTGCTAGCGCCTGAGGACACGCTCCCAAGGGAAGGGAGCTGCACTGCAATCTTGCAGCTGGTGCGTCTGCGGCAGTCTCTGGGGCCAGTGCAGAGCTGTTCCCTAGCACTCCCCTCCACAGGCTCGGCTGGGAGCGGCCAGGGCCGGCTGTCTGCATGCAGGCCACAGGCTGCTGGGGAGGGGGTCCGACAGTTTGCTGCCAGCCTCTTCACGGGTCTCCTGGGGCCTGATGTGGTCACACGACGCGCTATCCCAAACCAGTGCTTCAGTGCTCAGAGGCAGAAGCAATTTTACATAAAGTTCAATTAAATATTTGCTTTATAATTGCGCAACAAATTATTCATAAAGGCATTGGAATCTAATCACAAGGCTGACACCGTGGAGTCTGCAAATGACACAGTACTTGGGGAGAATAAAGATGGGGGGGAGCTGCCAGGCTCCAGTGACAGGCAGTGCCTAAATGTGTGGGACAGTGGGAATGCTCCCAGGAAAAGACTCCAAGCAGCACCAAAGAGCCTCGGCAAGGCAGGGCCCTTTGGCTGGCAGCAGTAAGTGGGGTGGCATGTAAGAAATGGCTCTGGGCAATAGATTGGGGGTTTTGGCCTATGTGTGCCCAGCAAACTTAGGGCAGCGCTGGGCTGTGCCCCTCCCAGCCGTGGTACATCAGCTCCGGTGTCATGTGGGCACGCTCTGCGGTGTGGTAAGGAGTGGCCCCAACCCTGCCAGCACCTGTGCGCACAGGATTGCTGCCTTCAGCTCTTGCCCCTGTCTCCAGCAGCAATCACAGCGCAGGGGTGCGGACCCCTAGCTGTGGGGTGTGAAGCAAGCCGTGTGGTGCCGTCCGCCTGTGGGGCCCGTCTTTCTTAGACCTGCGCCAGAGCAGCATCCAGGAAAAGGCAGGAGGCAATCTGGGCATGTAACGCAGCATCTCACATTGCAGCCCCCCGGAGACAGGCAGTGTGGGGCAGGCACATGCTGCTTGGCAAGAGGTGGCTGCTAAGCACAGGAGGGGCAAATGTGACCACCCAGGGACCCTCTGCAGGGAGTTTGGCAGGGGGACTTGCTTACCTGCGGCCTTTGTGGCATCCTGAGCTGCAGCTCTGGGAGGAAAGCCCTCTCTGCCAGTCCTAACGCCCAGTGTTCAGCTCCTTTCAGGGTGAACTTGGAGGAGACTGAATCCCACGTCCCATGAAGAGCAAGATAGGTGGGACGGAGCTATGTGAACCTCTGTGTGTAATGCTGAGATGAAGTGGGGTGAGGGTCAGAGAAGGAAAACAGTTCTGCGGGGCAGAGGCTGAGCCCAGCTGCTGCTGCAGCCAGATACTGCTTTGCCTAGCAAGCACCCATCCATCCCAGATGCTGTCCCCCCACTGTCATCCTGGGCAGTGGGCTGGAGACTGCCCCTGTCCCGCCAGGGAGAAGCCCTGCAGGGCACCCAGCGTTCGGCAGGCTCTGACTGACAGGGGAGACGGATCCTGGACAGAGAGCTGGACCGGAGATGGATTGCCTGCCAGCCAAATGTGGACATTAGACAGGAGTTAGATTAATGGAGCTGGCTCTGCCAACAGAGAGGTGAGTCACAGAGCTTGTCCTGTGCTGAAGCTGTTTCTCCAATAGGGAAGAAGTAGGAGGATTTAGCGAGATTAATCTCTTGTAGAGTTGTGAGAATAGCCAGGATTCATGGGCTTCTCAGCAACAAATTTCCAAGTAGGCAGATAGCACTTTGACTTGCTCCACGTGACACAGCACAGATCTATACTGGTAACTCTGGAATTCCCTGCCACTGGTCACAGGTAAGATCGACCATACTTCTGTGCTCACACCTGAACCCTGCAAAGCACAGGCTGCGCACAAACATCAAGAAAGCAGTGGCTCAAAAGCACTTCTTCCCTGCATTTTCCTGAAGTCTTTGTCTGCAGCTGCTCCACCCCAAACAATGCCGGACCCTGCACAGAACACATGAGAAAGTGGTAAGAAAGAACTCCTTTTGGCAGCTGAGGGGCTGGTGACACATCACCTGGGAGAGCTTGCCAGGTCTCTGCCATCTTTGCGTGAAAGGGGAGCAGGACTGGATGAGAGCCAGAGCATCTTTCCTGGTGTGATCAACTCTTCCTTCTGGCTAGCAGTTTGTGATACAGCAGGAATGACAAACCTGGCGGGAGCTTCCAGTGAGAGGGCAGGGAGAGCAGGTCGGTCATGGCTACTTTTTGGCAGGAAGCGATGGGGAGCTCTCGGGCACTCCTGTGTCTGCCCCTCCAAGCACCCGAACTCACCAAGGAGGAGGCTGAGGCCAGGAAGAGGAAATCTTGGTAAACAGTTTTTATGTTGTGTTTACAGGAACTGTGGAGAGAGAACCTCAGTGCCAGTGAACCAGGGAGATTTGCCTGGAGAAGGCAAATTTCCACGCCATGTTGGGAGTCCTGTTTCTTTCTGATATTTCTTTAGTTGTTCGTGTCATGGCTCTTCAGTCTGAGCAGTTTTACAAATGTGTTGTGGAGATGAAAGCATCAGGGAAAGCTGCTCAGGATCAAGTTGGAAAAGCTTTTAACTTTCAACTCCTTACAAAGGCACACAGGCCAAGGCGGGGGAGGGCGGGGGGGGGGGGGCACGATGCAAAGACTGGGAAAAGGAAGAGGAAGGAGCAAAGAGATAAGGAGAATAGATGAGTGAAAGGGACAGAGCAGAGAAGGCAAAATCACAACAAGAAAAGGAACAAGTCACTAGCAGAAAGAAAGGGAGAGATAGGGAGAGAACAAAGCAAAAGGGCCTGGAGTTCAATGAGATGGGGAGAGTATATCAGAATAAGGGAAGAGTGCTGCAGGTAGAGGAGAGCTAAGAAATACAAAAGAGCTATTTGAATGCTGGGATGAAGCAATGATGGGAATCGGAGGAAAAGAGAAGCCAGATGAGGACTAAATTCCCATGGAGATAAAGGGGATGGCAGCAAAGTCAAAGGATAACCCATCCATCCTTCTGCCACTGAGAATACAAGACATGACATGAAAGCAACATGTCGACTTTTGAGAGAGGCTGTGGGACAGAGCTGTGGAGGCTGCATTCAGTGTTCATGCGTGTGGGGAGCCACACTCCCAAAAGAAGTGATCATGTGACGGGTGGTCCTTGTTCTCCTGCTTTGCATCCTCCCATCATCCATTCCCCACAGTCAACCATAGAATCATAGAATGCTTTGGGTTGGAAGGGACCTTTAGGGCGTGGGGTGGCTCCTGGCCTGGGCTACTGTGTGACCTGGGCATACTCTGAAGCATTGCTGATTTCAGGTGTCACGGAAGGACTGTCATAACGTGCCTTGCTCTCTGGGGCTCGTTTGGGAGCTGGGATGGGGCAGGTCTGGCTGGCCTTATCAGCACCCTGCAGGGCAGCAGCAAGAGGGCATAGAATCATAGAATAGTTTGGGTTGGAAGGGACCTTTAAAGGTCATCTAGTCCAACCCCCCTGCAATGAGCAGGGACATCTTCAACTAGATCAGGCATGGAGCAGCTGTGCCATGGGGGGAGGGGGGGAGGAGTAGGAGAGACAAACCTTCCCTGGCTCCAGGGTAAGGGGGTCTTAGCAAAAACAGATTGGAAAAGAGCACCGCAACTACAGACGAGTGCTGGAACCATCTCCACCCAGTATCACATCAGCTTATTGGATGCTTTCTGCCAGGTGGGCTTAGCTCCATCTGTGCTGCCGCTGCACTGTGAGAGGCAGCCTCTTGGCTGTCCCAGGAAAAGGATCTGGGTGTTCCCAGTGCCTGCGTCAATGTTGGCACAAGAGCCTCACAGCAGTCCTAGGGCTAGACTGGCACTGAGCAAGGTCTCTGTTTGTAGACAGTGTTAGCGGTGGAGCAGCTGTGCTCCAGGCTTTGCTCTTTTCCCTGCAAGAGCATCAGGCACAAGTGGGATCTACTCTGGCAGCAGTGCTTGCAGCTGGGAGGTTTCTCACTCTCACACTGGGATTGAAGACATTTCTAGATGCTTCCATGTCTGAAGGGGTGGGTATGGAGCGTTTCCTGGGTCTTCTTCAGGGCCCCATTGCCTTTGAGGGTGGGAGCCATGCAGTAGTATGAGGGTGGGAAGCCTTGTGCCAGCTGGTGCGAAGGTGTGGAGGACAGCTGCCCGAGCCTGCTGCTGGATCTGGGCCGTGCTCGTCTCTTGGTCCTGGAAAGGAGGAGTCACTCCTCCTGGATTCACGCGGTTATAAACCACTCTCTTTTGCTTTCCATCCACCTCTCCCTGACGGGCAGGCCACCTGCCTGTGCAGGGAACACCGCACCCAGGTTGTTTGTGGGTAACCTGCTGCTGGGTTCCCACTGCTTCTCGGCCCCGACTGGCCAAGCAGAGGATTTGTCTGCCTTGTGCAAGGCCCTGCGCACAGGGAGCAACAGGGCATTCCCTTCTCTGGTGTTCCCTCTTGTTCCTTCCAGGGCCAAACTCCAAGGCCCAATACCAGAGATTGCTGTGGAAGCAGGAGAGCGTTTTTCTCCCAGGTAAGTTGTGAAACCCTGGACAGTGGAGACTGGAAAATGTCCCACTGGGGGCTGTTTGCCTGAGTTGTGGCTAAACCCTGACTTGCATGATCAGATTTACCTGTCCCAAAACGATATTGCAGCCTCAGCAGCCTTCAGCTTCTTCCCTACTTCCACCTGTCCTGATCATGCCCGGAGTGGTCTGTAAACATAGCACTGCTGTGCATCCTGCTGCTCTGAGACTCGTGCTGCGGGCAGCAAGCTGGGCAGCCGGTCCTGCCCCTGCCCCCCCGGGTGCTGCTGGCCCTGGAGGGTGCCCGCCGCGGTTCAGGCAGGGCTCTGGAGGTGGGTGCTGAGGGTGCCGGCTGCCATGGCCACGCCGGGGCACATCGGGAGGGGGTCTGCCAGCTCCAGCCCCTGCGGGGCCCCGAGCCCACCGCAGCCCCCGCCAAGCTGCCGCTGGGCCGTCGGGACCTGGCCCCATTCCCGGGCTGGGGAAGGGGCCGGGGTCTCCCTGACCTGCCGGGTGCCCCCGCAGAGCTTGCGCGTTCCCAGCCGCGGGCACCGGCGGGCGTCGGTGCTCGGAGGGGCCGGGCCTGAGCCGGGGGAGGCGCGGGCCGCTCCGGACGGGCCCCGGGCCGCCACGGTCCTGGGGTCAGCGGCGGCGGGGCGGGTGCCCGGGGCGGGGGCAGCGGGGGGCTGCCGGCGCCGCAGGGCGTGGGGGAGGGCCCGCGGGGCGGGCGGCGCCTTCGCGCCCTCCCGGGGGGCCGCGGCAGCCCCGCGGGGCGCCAGCCGCCCCCAGTGCCGGGGCCGGGCGGGCCCTGCAGCCGGGTGCCGCCGCCCGCAGCGGGCCGGTCCCCGCGGCCGGTCTCTGGGGGAGGTCCCCGGGGCCGGTCCCGGGCGGGGACCCGGCGCTGCATTCTCAGAGTCTCCAGCAGAGGCTGGGCTGGGCAGGGCTGGCGGGAAGGAGGGAAGGAAGGCAGCGAAGGAAGCGAGGGGGAGGAAGGCGGCTCTCGCCGCACATGCATCCCCAGCCACGCGCCCCGCCTCGCGCCGTGCCCGCCCGGTGCCAGCAGCCGGCTCCGCTCGCCGCCGCGCCGAGGCTGCGCTGCGCTCCGTGCCCGGCTCCGCTCGCCGCGCCGAGGCCGCGCTGCGCTCCGCGCCCGGCTGCCGGGGCGCCGAGGCCGCGCTCCGCTCCGCGCCGGTGCGCAGGATGCCGCGGGAGGCCGAGCGCCCCGCGCGGGGGGGCCGCCGCGGCCGCCGCCCCAGGTAAGAGCCGGCGCGGGCGGCGGGGCGGGCTCGGCGGGGCGGCCCAACTTCTCCGTCCCTCGCCGCGCCGCAAACTTTGCTGCCGCTCGGCGGGGCTGCGGCTGGCGCTCCCCGCCGGCGAGTGCGGGCTCGGCCCTGCCCCCCGCCGCCCCGGGACCGCGGCCGTTGGGCCGCCTCGGTGCGGGAGCGCGGGTGGGGCCGGGGGTGCGAGGCCCCCGTGGGCACCGCTGCCGGGGTGCTTACGCGTGGTACCCGGGGCTCCCGCGCCGGCTCTCTCAGCAGCAGGGTTCCGGCGCACCCTTCAGTTAGCGCTCGGGCGCTCAAAGAGCCGCAGCTCCTTTTTAAGCCCGGGGTATCTTAAAACACCCTCTTCGGGCTCCTTCCTGTCCAAGAGCTATCTCCCCATTTTTCTTACTGAGACCAGAGCCCTTCATGCTAGTTACCACAGGGATTTTGCTGGCGGATGTGTGCGAACGTGCAGCCGAGATGCCTGAGGAGTCCTGCTGGAGTCCTTTTAGCAGGCAGGGTAACATCTCTCTTTACAGAGCCACAGTTTTCTAACAACAAACTAAAAATAACTGTGCTAAAACTAGCACTTTCCTCATTTAAAACGTGGTTCCCAAATGGCTGTGCACAGGCCGCCTGGGAGCAAGTGCTGCAGCCACGGCTGCTCCTCCTGCGTGCCCAGCCACAGCAGCTCGCCCAGGCCCAGAGCTGCCGGGGCTGGAGCGTCCTGGGAGCGCATCCTGGGGCGGCCAGGCTCCTGCAGTCGCTCGCGGTGCTGGCAGGGGAAGGGGGGATGCAGTAGATGCCTCTGTGCTCTTTTTTGTTTGATTTCTGACAGTTGTAACATCGCTTACAATCTGGGGAGATCTGTGTTGTCTTTTCTTCTAACCGTATTTTATGCATGAGCAAGACCAGGTACAGGGATGATGGTGTAGATAGCAGCAAGGAGGGGCAGGCTCAGAGTTCAGGCATAACTTTATAAGACAGTCAGTGCATCTCAGGGAAGCCTTTGGACATGAGAGGGCTAAGAAGGGTGGCTCCACCAGAGCCCTGGTTCTCCAGAGCTTGCTTGCATGGCCTGAGGAAATAAGTGGGGCGATGTGCCTCTCTGTCCCTGCTACTAGGATGGTACTATGCTGTTAAAATACCATGCGTTGCAACCACAGCTAATACCATAGTCTTGCACACCACCAAGGAGATCTCCGATGATGACTGTTTCTATCTTTTCAGAGTACCTAATGTTCAGAGAATGGCTGAAGCCTGCAGTCTCTGTACTTGTAGATCTTGTGCCCAGCTCAGACGGAGCCTGGGCTTTGCCAGATTTTCCCTTATGAGGCTGGTGGATGCTCTCCAACTCTTTCATGAGCACTGGCTAAGGAGTATTTGCAGCAAACAATTATCAGGGTTGGAGATCATGATCCTGGTACATCAGTTTTCAAATGCTGAAAATAAATTGCTTCTCTGCCTTTGGATATCACATAGCAGGGGGAAATGGAAACGAGCCTGAAACGGTTTTCCTGTACTGGTACCGTGTGTGTTTGTTTTTGAGGCCAAAGGGTGGTTCTGCTGCTCATTGATGAAATCCCTGAAAATATTGATAGTACCCTGAGTGCAGCACAGGGTAGAGCCCACTAAAATCTGAATAAGCTGGCCCAGATTTTGTACTGACTTTTGTATCGCGTACACCTCTGCTCCAGTGAGGTGGGGGTCAGAGCAAGTGAGGCTTGGTCTCTGCATGAAATGCGGGTTGCTGAATAATGCAATGTTGAAATTGGTGGGCTTGTGAAAGAAAAAGTATGTGCTGTTTCATAGGTAAAAAGAGCCAGCTTTGTTCCTGCCTAAAAAAAAAAAAAAGCCAACTGCTTTTTGGTGCATTGACACTTTATAATATGATATGGTGATTTCATACCTAGGACAGAGAAGTGGCTACTGAAACAAGGTCAATTTTAAAACTCTTTTTCAAAAGAAGCTAGCAGGTCTCTAGAAAAAAAAAATGAAAAGGCTGTTGGTGGGTTAAAAATAACAGTTAAAACCCTGTTTTTCTTAGCTTTCTATCAAATAATATGATATTTTCATGATTTAAAATGCAATGTCATATTTGAAAAATCCATAGTTCCTTGCTCGTGTGTAAGGATTCTCAGAATAGGGTCATAATTTACTGTTTGTTGTGTATATTGTCTGATCAGCTTTTGGGGTTTTTTCACTTTGAAAATGATATTGATCTAGCAGGCTTTTTTTCCTAGCAAATTTTACTTTCGTAGTCCTAATCACTAGCCCATAGTAGTAAAATTTGGTTGCAAATATTGTGGGGGAATGTTTTTTTGTTTGAAACCCCTTTTGCTACCCATGGACTTTATTTCATTAGAAGGATTAGATTGTTCATGGAAGCTTTGAAACAAAACTGGACTTTAGGTGGGATTTGATCTGATGTTACTCCTTTAAAGTAAAATCACATATTTTTCAAATAATTGTATTTTGAAAGCCCATATTTGAAAAGTAAAGAAAAACAGATTGAAGAAGAAATAGTGCAGTGATACTTGTGTTCTTTCGACATCAGGTCGCTAAACAGTATTTGTACATAAGAATACAACCGTGTATGAATTTGTGTCGTTATCTTTTAACCATGTGGTTATGCAACTGTGTTTGGGTTTACAAGCAATGACACTTCTCTGCAGATAAGTCCGTACCTATCCTGAGGCACAGGCCATTTTGAGTGATCTGCTGCTTGAAAAATTACATGTAAGGATTAGGTGGGTGTGAGTTCCAAGAAGATTCCTTGCCTGAGGTGGTAGGTGGACATGGGGTACATGGTGCCTTGCTGTTCGCTGGATCTCTTTTGTCCCTACCACCAGTTTCATGGCATTTCCTTGCAGGGAAGGGTGGCCGATGGGGCCAGATGTAACCAGCTTTGCCTCGGACCTTGTTTGTAGCCCTGAGAGCGTCCTGCCCTGCACCCTTGGCACTTGGCAGCCGTTTGCTCTCCAGCTAGCAGGGCTCCCCCATTTTACCTTGTCCTTGGGTGACGTCTGTGTGGGGCTGTGCCCTGGGCTGCAGGGGAGGGGGCAGAGCCATGCCCCTTGGATTTGGCTGCTCTAGCATTTGCAGGGCTCACGCCTGCATGTCCCCGTGAGCCGTGTTGCTTGTGAAGCACAGTCCCTGCTCCAGCCCAGCAGAAAAGCTGGGGCTTTGTGGCTGGGTTTGGGCAGCCAATTGCTACCTGTCAGCCTTCCTCGCTCCCATGCAGACCTGGTATATGGGCAGCTCATTTCAGGGGGTTGGACTGGGACTCACGCATTCACCTTGCATGGGTTGGGTGCCCAGTACCTGCTCAGCCCTGTGGGGCACCTGTATCTGCAGTTCAGTCCAGTTTATGGGTTGGTCTCTGCTTCAGAGAGCTGTGGTGGGGGCAGTGGAGGGACTCTCTGTTCTTGCCGGTAGCCACTGCAGAGACCCTTCTTCCTGGTTCACAATTTCTTTTTCATTTAAATCATCACTTTTTATTATTTGCAAAGTCCATAAAAGGAATATGGCACATTACACTAATTTTCAGTCTTATCCTTTGCAACAACCCTGTTTACAGAGACTAGTCCAGACTTTACTTTAGTCTGGCTCGGTGTTTCCTTCATTTTTCTTTCTTTTCATTGTCTTTTGTGCTGCGGCTGAGAGGAGACAGTTCTGTGTTATCCTGTTGGGGAAGGGTTGTTGGATGGCACTTTAGTGCTGGGTCTACAGTGCGATGACCAGGTAGCAGAAGTGGATGTCTTCTTCAGCAATCTGTGCCTTCCCTAATCCCGCAAGGTCAGCCGGGATGCCTGCAGAGGGTGTAGGTTCTTTCTTTTCGTATGGAGTCTGTGGGGTTTCTTCTTGGTGTTGCTGTTCCTCTGATCCTCTTGCAGTGTGGTTTGAGTTCTCTCACCAAATAGATGTCTCTGTGTCTTTGACAGCGTTATGGCACCTTCGCTTTTTTCCTCTGAGGGCCTGTGGGACACCGTGGGCATTGCCATGTGGTAGGTGGCAGCTGGGCGTGGAGCCTGCTGCAGCTGCAGAGCTCCCTTGGCTGTTAACTTCACCTGGTGCACGTGAGGCAAACAGGGATACACGGCACTAGAGGAGTTGGGAGCAGCTCTGCCAGTGCCCTGCTGCCCGCCCCAGCGTGGGGAAGCTCTGTGGTGGTGAGTGAGCGTGCGCACCGGTGCGCTGTGGTGGTGAGTGAGCGTGCGCACCGGTGCGCTGTGGTGGTGGTGAGTGTGCGCACCGGTGCGCTATGGTGGTGGTGCGCTGTGGTGGTGAGTGAGTGTGCGCACCAGTGCACTGTGGTGGTGAGTGAGTGTGCGCACTGGTGCCAGCTGGGGATAGAGGCAGCCCCGGTGCTGTCGGGCAGTTCTCCCCCGGAGTCCTATAAGGCCACTTTGAACAGAAGGTGGAGGACGGACCCTGCTAAGCTGAGGCCCCAGCATTGTTCTTCTTGAGAGTGGGGGTAGTTGTGCCCTTGGGCATAGGGAAGGCAGCCAGCCCAAGGGCCAGGTTTGGACTGGATCGTTCACTGCTGCTAAACCTACAAGCACTGCTGAAAATCAAGGTGCTTTTCAGAAAGTGTCTCCTTTCTGCTGGGTGCCCCATCTCAGCATAGCTCACTAAACGCAAGTGAAGGTTATCATACTCTTTGCAACCTAATGCTATTTTTCAGCAAATGGCAGCACTTCTCTGGATTCCCAGTCCTGCCCTGCTTCTTTTGTCTGTGGGAAATCTGCACTTGCCTCCTCTCTTCGGCTGTGCCCCATTCTGCTGCCTGCTTTTAGCCACTTCCTTGCCCCTCACTGGCTCTGGCAGTGCCATCCATGAGCCTGGAAAAATAAGCCCAACAGAGCTCCTTCAGTTTTGCCTCTGCTCAGTGCTACGCTTCCTAATTTCAGATCTCTTGTGAGAGCGCTGTGCCTTAGCTCGCACACGGCAGGACTGAGACTGGGCAAGGTGCCTATTAACACTGCTATCAAACTGTTGTGAGCAGGGTCTGCTCCACAAACGGAGAACAAGGTTGCCTGTCTCACACGCTCTGTCACTGCTGTCACCTGTGCCAAATGTGGCCCTGACTGGCTGATAATGGAAGCTGTGGGTGCAACGGAGGTGACGCTGGGCCTGGTGCTTGTCAGCAACAGCCCCGGATCTGTAGCTGTCCTGTAGAATCATTTAGCCAGGTGCTTGCCAGGCAGAGCTGAGAGCATCCTGCCCCTGGTTTGGGAAGCGGTGTGTCAGGGACAGCCACTGCATAGCGTGAAGTGGTCCTGCGCTCTGGCTACAGCAGCTGTGAGAGCCTTGCTGATTGGGAGGTCATTCCAGGGAATCTTGAAAGCAGAACTGCTTGTCTAGCACCCTTTTGCAGATACCCCCTACTCCTCTTTGTTGCTCCTTCCTGCTACAGTACTCCAGAGAACACCGAGGGAAGGGACACATGGGATCACTCCTCTTTACTTGCTGACATTGCCTCACTCACCATTGCTACTTCAGGTGGGTTTTTGTTAATCTCTTCCTAATTAACTGTAGCTGGTAGCATTAACAACTGCAGGTGACTTGAAGCTTGAGGTCCTCAACTCACCTGAAGCTGTTGATGGCCAGAAGCTTTCTGCAGCTAATGATGGGATGTGAAGGGAGTCGCCATAGAAACATCTTGAGCAATAAATGGAGCCTCAAAAGCTTTGAGTGCCTTTTGGCAGAAGCCTGTGTGAATGTGGGCACAGGCAGGTAGTGGTGTGCACGTGGATGGGGAAAGGTGTGTACACTCAGCAGAGCAAGGATGTGAGATATTTGGAAACAGCAGCTGCGGGAGCAAGCACAGGATTTAAACGCTGCTTTGGTAAGCTGGTGTTTCCCTGGGGTTTTGATTGTAAAACTGAGTCAGAGCAGGGGTGTGTGATATGGTCCTGATACTGGTTTGGCAGGAGAGAGCTTATTCTTGCAGATGAGCTGTATCCAGTGCCTGATAGCGTGCAGCCCTTCCTATGTGCTGCAGCCACAGGCTTATGGGGGCAGCCAGGGAAGCCTTGTCCCCCACCGCTGTGCACAGCAGCACCTGGGAACTCAGCACAGCCTCTGCGGGTGGCACCCATCTGTCTCTGATCCTCTTTCTTGACCACTGCTGCCCTTCCCTATGGTTTGGTGCTCAGGAGCTGTGTGCAGGCAGAGCCCAGCTTAGGGAGGGTCTGAGGCCCATGCCCACCCAAGAGGCACTGGAGCTGGGTACCCTGGGGCATGCACCTTGCACCCCAAGGCCCTGCCCTGGGTCTGCTCCTCTCGGTGCCACCCTGCTGCCTTCCCTGGCGGAGCCTGGATTCCCCTTGCTGGCTGTTGACTCGTAGGTTGCTTGGAAGCTGCAAGCTGGCCAGGGAGCCTGGGCTTCCTGATCGCAGGCTGTGGGGCAGACTGCTCCTCTGGGTCTGAGCCCCCACAGGGGCCAGAGTCAGGAAGGACAGATCAGGTTTGGCTGCTCCAGAGGCTTAGAAACCCTCATGGTCTGGCCATCCTAGGGCAGAAGGGTGCTGGGAGCCCTGGGCCAGACCCTTGTTCTGGCAGCCCCCTCCTGCTGCGGGACATCTGTTCCCCATGTCTGGGATGCCCTGTGCAAGCCAGTGGCTTCTGTGTGTGCTTGGGGATGCTGCACTCCCTTCTCCAGTCCTGCTTCCTTGCATCTCTGTCTGTCACACTGTGATTATCTTCCTCTGCTCCTACTGCAGCTGCTTCCCGGAATCCCAAATCCCCAAAATGCTGTTTCTCCAGTAATCCTTGTCATTAGAAGTGGCTCCTAAGCTCAGAGCACCTCCTCCTCTCCATAGCCAGCACCCTGTCACCCTCTCTAGAGAGAAGCAGTTTGAGATGGGCACATACTAACAGTGAGCAAATAAGCTTATTAACCTGGGACAGGACACTGTCTACCCCGCTTGGTACCAAACTCCAGAGGTACCTTTGGCCTTGCATCCTTCTGGATTTTCACTATTCCATTTTTTAACAGTGTGAAAACACGTTTTCTCCCGTTATTACAGCCCTGACAAGGCATGTGGCTGTTGGTGATGGTGTTATGCGTGTATGGGAGAGGGAATTATTTCCCCTGTCACTGGAGTCTAGAAGGTTGAGGACATACGGGTGAGGGGTTCCTTCAGGAGCTGGACTTTACCAGCTTTCCGAGCTTGGCTGCCTTCCCACTTATGAAATACAGCTGAACCTTTTGATAGCAGGCAGGTAGGAATAGCTGAGCATCAGCAGAGTCCTTAAGAAATTACATCCCTGCTTAAACTTCTAAAAGTCAGCTGAACACCCATTTGCTACAGCCCTCCTGGGTTTGTTCCCCAATGGCATGATATTTTTTGCAATAAAACTCCTGCTCCAGTAATACTGTCCAAAGGCAGGGCGCACCTTTGGGCATCCTCACCTGCACTGCAGTGCAGGAGACGGAATCTTCCCATGCCGGATCCCGGCCTTGCTGTGGCGGTGCCCGCTGCTGAGGTGCGAGGTCAGCTCCGCCTGCCAGCCGGTGTGCGGCTGGGCTGGCATCCAGGGCCTGGTCGCGAGCCCTTGGCACCTGAAGCAGCTGCAGGCTGGCAGCGAGCAGGCAGCGCTCTGGCTCTTCCCTGACTTTTGGAGAGGAGAGAGGGCGTGGGGGCTCCTCCTCGGGCCATGTGCCGGCAGAGGGAGCCATGCATCCTCGTTTCATATGCACAGCCTGACATGCCAATTAACAAATTAATTTGAAAGGTGCTGTGAGCGGCGAGATTAGAACCAAGATCCTCTACTGGGCGATGGCTCAGCTGGTCTCGCTGAGGCTGAGAAGTGACCGTGTCCTTCCCAAATCCCCCCTCTCTGCGTTGACACCCAAGTTCATCTCTTGGGCAAACCCTTGGGTGGGTTTGATCTGGCCCAGCTTCTGGTGCTGTGCAAGACACAAACGGCCTCCATGACAGGTGTGGCGGAGGTTGATGATGCCAGCACCTTGGTCAGCTGGGCATGTGGGCAGTGGGCAAGCTGCAGGCACGCAGCGGACCAGGGCTGCAACTGTGAGCCTCCGTGGACCATGGGATGAGTGAGCAGGGTCTGTGGCTGGCCCCGCAGGTGCAGGCGTGGCCTTGCTTTGCCTTGCCCAGGACTTGGCAATGGATTAGCTAAGGCAGACAGGAGCTTGTGAGCCAGAGCTGGGGTCGTGGAGTGTGATGTCGTTAGTCCTGCCTAGAGGACTGGCTGTTGTGCTGGCAGACGATGCTGCTCCCTTCCTTGGTACCACAAAGCGATTGAGGCATGAAGTGATTGCAATGCAAGCATTGACCCTTCCGTAGCTGGAGTAGTAACCACAGGTAAGCATTTATGGACTTCATCTGGAAAAGCTGTTTACGTTTTTGTCCAATGGGAGACTCATGTCTGGCTGGGAAGGATGCTGGAACCATCAGTTCAGGCTTGAATTGGTTTTCTGTCTAGAGTGCTGACATGCTTTGGTGAATCAGAGGTGGGCGGGGGGTGCTTCACTGGGAGGTGGTGGCAGTGGGATGAGCTGGTGGTGCTGGGCTGCTTCAGGACAGGAGATGTGAGCTCACATCACAGGACTTGAGAGGCTCAAAGCGTGCAAGGAGAGTGGCAGCTTCTCACTGTGCCATGGCTGCTGCTTTCTGGTTAATGCATTCGGAACAGGGTCAGTCTGATTTCCTGTGCTCTGGCAGTGAACGTGGCCAGCAGCGGTGCTGCCAAGTGTTTTGGGACTCTTGTGGGTTAACCTCAGTAAGCAGCTGAGCACCACGCAGCCGGCTGCTCACTCCCTCCCCCACTTTCAAGTGGTACAAGGGAAGAGGAAAGGAAGAGTAAAAGCAAGTAAACTTGTAGGTTGAGACAAAAATGGTTTAATAAGTGAAGAAGTGGAAGAAGAGAGAAAACAAAACAAGGTATACAAAGGCAAACACTCACCACCTTCCGTGAGTAGATCGATGCCCAGCCAGTTCCTAAGCAGAAGGTGGCTAACCTTCCCTGAGCTCCCTCCTCTTCCTTTTTATTGCCGAGTGTGATGTTAGATGGCATGGGATATCTCTTTGGTGAGTTTGGGTCATCTGCCTGGTTGCGTCCCCTCCCAACCTCTTGTGCACCCCCAGTCTATTTACTGGGGGGGCAGAGTGAGAAACAGAGGCGGCCTTGATGCTGTGCAAACAGTGCTCAGCAATAGCTAAAACATTAATGTGTTATCAGCGTTGTTTTGGTCACAAAACAAAACACAGCACCAGACAAGCTGCCATGAAGCATATTAGCTCCATCCCAGCCAGACCCAGTACAGGGACTGTTAAACACCTTTTATTGCATGCCCTTTGGGGTGCCTGCGCTGTAGGAAGGTGCCGTTGCCCTTTGCAAAACAGCCCTGGTTGGACCCGGGCGGTGCGGTGGGAGACGTGGCCTCTGCCCTGCGGATCTGGTCGCCAAGGCGTGCTCGGACTGTCCTGGGCAGAGGCATGGCACTGCCTGTGATGCTGCCAGGCATGCCTTCTGTCGCGAGAAGCTAGAGAAACAACTGAATGCCGGAAAGCAAGCCTCACGGAGCAGGGCTGCGTGCGTGCAGTGAGCTGCTAGCTCAGCTGGTGTAAATTAGCCTCAGTCCATCACAGTGCTGGAGCTGGCAGGACAGGATCTGACCTGTGACCACTCTTAGCAGACTGTGGCTGCTGCTGAATATCTCCCTTCAGTTCCTGGGCACAGGCTCCAGTCGGGTTTGGTGCTTCTAGGGAGGCCTTTTTCAAACCTTAGGCTGTCCCAGAACCAGAAAATCCTGCAGCTGAGTCCGTGTTGCTTATACCAAGCACTGTCCTGGCTGTGAAAAGCTGTCTGCTGTGAAATAGGAATGAGAGGGAGAGACCATGAAGCGCCAGGCTGGAAGGCCTTTTCTTTAAACTGCAGCTGAGCTGGGCTTAGGCAGAGGTAGGACACAATGTCTGGTCCTGGCTTCCACAAGGCGGCACGTGCATTTCCCTTGTGAGCCATCAAAGGCTGGTACTGAGACTCATCTCTGTCTTCTTTTATATCTAGTCCATCACTGTGCTATCTGGTGCCTCCCAAGTATATTTAGAAATAGCAATGGCAGCTTTTCTTTCTCCTTTTCTAGCTGGCGCATGAAGTGTTTGATAAATTTATATGTTTTATGTTTTTGTGTGTGAGGTCTGTCTGTGTCTCTGTGCACCAAGATGAGGAAAGCTGTCTCACGAGCTAATGCTTTCGGTGCACCCCACCGTGGGGGGCTGAGGACTGGACGGATGCAGCGCTTGTGCCTGGCTGAGTCCCGAACCTCTCAAAAGTTTGGTTTCAGCCCCGCTCAGGGCAGCTCTGTCTTGTTACTCAGTTTTGGAATCACCGTGACTGCATGTTCAGGTGCGAGTTTTGGTGTCAATTCACTGTGAGGTCTGATGGGAGAGGTGGGTGGCAAGAGATGTGTTCAGCTCTGAGTCCAGCGTGGGGGAGAGTGGCTTTTTGGCTGGACACCGCTTGGCTTTGGGTGCCCAAACGCTGCCTGCGGCTGCTGCCAGCCCAGAAGCCTGAGAAGGATGGTTATTTGGAGGGGAGGACACGCGCAGCATGTTTGCCTGCATTGCAGCGCTCCCAGCTGGCTTCAGCCAGTCCCGTGTTTACCTCCTGTGGTGTTAGGAGCGATGGGGGCCTGGAGCCTGGTGTGGGGGCATGCGGGGAACAGCATGGCACGGCTGGAGTGAGCCTGCTTGTGCAGTTCAGGATTTCAGCATTTTTGCATCTGGCTGCTTGGGTTGGGGGCGGTGGGCTCTGGATGGACCTGTTCCTGTTTGGGCACACGCTCGGGACTTTGGGGCTATATGCATGAGTTCTGATGTGATTGTCATCAAATGAGCTAAGGAGGAAGTGAAACAGCCCAGGGAATAAGGGGAGAGACAGCAAGGGTCTGCAGTGTCGTGCTAGAGAGCGGGATGGAAATGGACAAAGCGTGTGAGGCTGACAAAGCCCGAGAAAGCCGTGTTTGCATGTGGGAAGGTGGGAGTGTGTCTGTGTACGGTGTGCTGCCAGCTTTCCCCCTCTCGAGCATGGAACTGCTCTGGGGAAAGGGTGGGCACTGCTGGTAAGGGTACTCAGAGCCAGCTTCCTTCAGTTTCTTTTGGCTGTGAAGATCCTTCACTGCCACCAGTACCAAGTGGCTGTTGGGCTGTGTGCTGGATGGAGTGAATTAGGTCACCCGAGTCCTGCACGTGCACCGGGGCATTCCAGGCGAGGCCCCTTGCTGAAGCAGTGCAAGGCTGCAGACATGCAGTGGGTCTGAAGGACTCGGAGCTGCAGTTGACTGCACCTGCCCATGCGGGTTTCTGTGCCCCCTCCTGCGTGCACACACACTCACGTGTTCCAGCACGATCCTCCTTGCTCACGTGTATGCATATCTCTTCTTGGCTCTATTCTTTCCCATGCACTTTGTCCATTTGCTTTTCTGTCTTCCCTGTTGCTAGTGTAATCTCTCTCTCTCTCTCTCTCTCTCCCTTTGTTCCCTGGGCTGCTTTGCTGCCTCTTACTTCACCATGTCCCTCTTTATTCCTTTTGATAATCATAACATTAGCACCTACATACAAGGCCCCAAGGTCCCTGCTTTGTGCAGATACATCAGGAAAGACCCTTCAAAGCCTGTGTGCTGCAGAGAAAAGATTCTCATAGTCTCAGTATTGCCAGGACTGGCAGAGGCAAAGGGCCTGATTGAAATTTGACCTGTACAAAGCCCCACGCTGTGTCCTGTGTGCATCCTGCAATGTCAGAAGTGAAGGTGCCAGTCTTGTTTGATGGAGTTTTACACCAAAGCCCTGAACCCTTATGCCTGATTGAGGAATTGGCCAATTAATCTCCCTTTATCACTTGTGCTGAGCAGAGTGGTTGTCCCCAGAGCTCCCAGTCTGTCCCTTCCTCATTGTGCCATTGGTTTGGTAGTGACATTAAAGTGAAGCTACTTGCAGATTCCGTTCTAGTCTACTGTGTTCACGTGCTTTGAGCTTTCAGAAATGTTCTCTTTTTCAACTGCAGTTTGCACGTTTGGCCTCTGCTGAGAGCTGATGCTTCAATGGCATGCTGAAGTCTGGTGGTTGGCAAGCAGTGTTTCTAGTGACACACGGGGACTGTCTTGTTTTGCATATGTGGTGCCCACTACATTTCCTTTGCTTAAAGGTCTTACGTGACTGCTGGATGCTGGTCCACAGTCTGCAAATACAATGCTGGAGGGGGTGGAGGAGGACTCAGATTTTTTTTTTTTTTTTTTTTTCACCTGACAAAGTGGTCAGAGTTTCTTGCAGAGGGAAGGCTAGTACTGTATCTGACTTGCAGAATCATATCCAGAAACCTAGGGTGTTCTTGTTGATTTGTCAAAAGGCCATGGCTCTGCTGTGCTAGTCCATCATGATATCAGTGATTCAGACTGTAGCTAGGGAAGGACTCTGAAATCAGGAGACAGATTTAACACTTTAATTTTGGTTTTTTCCTCTTAAAGTCTTCCAAGAAATGTGCATCCTGTCTGTAGTGGTCTCTTTCACCTTTGTTCAGCCACAATCCACAGCCTTCTGATGGCTGACTTCGGCTCTCCCATAGGTGAACCTTTTGTTATGCCTGTGTCGGTGCTTGTGTCCTGAATCTCCTTGCTGAGAACTGGATTTGGGAAAGAGCAAACAGCAGGCAGTAAAACCAAAAGCCATCACCTGTTCCTGTAGTTTGCTGCTGTCTGCAGCCCTTTTGATTTATGCACAGCAAAGGTTACTGAAGCAACAGGCCATTTTGGCATATTTGCTTACCCTGTGTATTCTCTTTGAGCAGCATGATGTATATGTGGTGTCATTACTCAAAAACAAAGATGAAACTGGGGGCAGGGTGTAGCAGGAGGACCCTCAGTTCTTGTCTCTGCAGTGAAGGGCAGAAAGAGCAGGGAGGCTGTAAAGCCCATGTCAGCCTCTTCTTGGGCACTGTTGGCCACTGTGGAGCCTTCTTGTTTGCGCTTACATTGGTGGCTGTATTGGGACTGGCTGCCAGGAGGACCATCTCCTCCTCTTTTGGGCTTTGAAGGGTCTTTCCTGATCCCTCTGCACAAAGGAGAAACTTGGTCTCTCTTCTGAGCCGCAGGTCTGGGGGATGATGTCGTTTGATGACCCAGCAGCAGCACTGGCAACTCTGCTTGGGTCCTAGGCGTGAAGATTTTGGGAATCCAGACTGGGAGTGCCTGTACGTCAGTGCTGGCAGCAGACAGCAAGGCAGGGGGCTCCCAGAGCAGGTGGCCAGGGTCCCTCTCGATGAGGTGGCTGGTTCCATCCCAGGCTCATCGCCCTCAGAGAGGGGAATGGGTGATTTGCCTTTCTCTGGTGTTAGCTGTTGCTGCCCTTAGATCTGCCCATGGCATTTAGAGCTCTCATCTGCTCTGAGCTGCTATGCACCTGCCTGCAGCTCTCGGGAGAGCCCCTGATAGCTGGGGCTGGAGAAGGAGAGCGATTCCTCCCTGGACAAGGCATGCTAGTGCAAAATAAACTGGATCAGGCCAGGTGAAGTCTTTGAACAACACTTGTAAGTACTGGTGGAGCTGCTCTGTGGTGGCTGCCTCTCCACAGGTCTGTGTCCCTTTGGACTCAGCCGAGTCATTCGCAATGCGGAGAGTGGCAGGCATCGTTTTGCTTGCGGGGAGGTATGTGAGAAGCGCGAGGGAGCTGGCAGAGCAGGGAAAGCCTGGGTCGGTCTGGCCAGTACAGGGCACGCTCCCTGGGCAGACAGGACAGAAGTGGAGCAGGTCCGTGTCGTGTTGTAGCGTTTACTGGTGTGTGTTGGATGTGCCCTTCCTTACGGGGAGGCGAGAGGACCAGCAATCCTCACCTCTGTGCGCAGGGGAAGGCAGCGGGGCTGGCGTGCCTCTCTTCAAACTGTCCCATCGCTCCTGGTCTGCAAACTCTCCTCCTCTTGCTAGTTGATATTAGTATTCAGTTTGTGGAATGGGCTATGCAATTAATGCAAAGGTACAGTCATTCATTCTGACTGGAGGACTCGTGGGATCAGATGTACTGGGGATAGGAAGCGGAGGCCTTCTGCTGGGAAAGAATGTCACAGCACAGCGGACACAGAAATGAAAAGCTATTAATAATGATCCTGGAACTTCACTTCCATCAGCTGTTTATTTAAAGGTGCTCCGTATTCAAAGCCTCCTGATTTATGTGGGCAATAACACTCACAGTCCTGGGATCACTTTTTTAAGCAAGGCTAATGGGGTGAAACCATCATACTGCGACAGTAGAGATCAAGCTGGGAAAATGATACTGGAGAGAAAAATAAACTATTGCCTAGATTATCCAGGAGCTACGCTGTGCTGGGAGTTGGTGTGAGCTCCCTGCTCTTCCAGCATTTATTAAGGCTTTTACTTCCTTTTTTCTTGTTCTTTGTGAATAGAATTTACTGGGCATGGAAGTATACAAAAATTTGATTCTACCAGACGGGATGCTAAAAGCTTCTGGTTTTGCATTCAGGTAAAGTTTCGTCTGTAGTTGGGTCATGTGTAGCTGTTCTGCTGCGCAGGGGGAGACAGCCTCCCCGTCCTTGTCTCCGGGGGTCCCATCCTGACTCAGCCCCATTCCTGAGGGACCGGTCCCTCCGGGGAAAAGGGTTGCTGCCCTCTTCTGCCTGTTGCTTGGTTTTTGCTTGCACAGCTGTGGTATCCGCTGCCCTCAGCTGTGTGCCTGGGGGAGTGGAGATGAACTGTTCTGGGCTGTGGCGAGGAGGGGGAGAAGGGGCCGCTCTGCTCTGGGGGAGGCCAGCTTCCATGCGGATTCTCTTCACTGGGCTGTCACCCTGGCAGCGTCAGTGGGGACAGCGTGCTGCAGCCATAAGCACTGGGCCAGCGCTGACCTGGCTGATGGATTTGGCACAAACTGATGATGTTTACTCTTCCTGCAGCAGGGAGTTGGGGTTGTGGGTGCAAGAAGGGCGTGGGGTGGGAGGAATGCGAGAGGGCTGTGCCAGTTTCTTCTGAATCTGCCAGGCGAGCCCTGGAGACAGTAGTTGGTTTCACCAGCTCCCTCTGGACATCTGGCAGTGTGCAGGAGTGCCGAATGTTGGCCATCCGGAGTGCACATGGCTTTGTGGTATCTGCAAGGCAGTGAGCAGCTTTGGGCAAAACCTGCCTGTTTTTCTTGGGGAAGTGAAATAGCACTCACGCTGCCGAGATGTGGTGCTGGCAGTTGTGGTTCATGTTGCTCTGGACAGGGTCTGACTCCTGGGACATGACTCCAAGTGCCGTGCATCATCAGAAGCTAGTAGTGGTGATGTAATTAGTAGAATGAAGCAAATGATTCCAGATAAATAATGCGTCTATCATTAAGAATCAAATGCAAGGTTTAGCCTGTTGCTGTTGTCTGCAAGTTGCATACGAGGAGGTTGTAATCTTTTAGTCTGTTATAGGCTGGAGAAAGTCTTTATCTGCAGCTCATTGGTGAATGGTGTGCTGTGAGGATTGCCTGCTTGGAGATGTGGCCCATCTGCTCCAGCGTGGAGGACCCTGGCCCAGCAAGAGGGTCAAATTCCTCCTGGCTGTGCTCTGTGAGGGGGAGGTGGGCTTTGCTTTGAGTCTCTACCGGGTGACCATCCAGAGGCCCTTTTGGGTCTGTGAAGCTCTGGTGCTCTTTCTCAAGAGCACCTGCTTGTTACCGTCCTGTTTCTGCTCAGAGTGCAGCCTGAGGGACCTAGCAGGGCTCGGATTGCCTGGGGCAGCCCCGAGGGCTGTGCCTGGCTCTTTCTTGCTGTGCTCCCCTTGGAGACACAGGCTTTCAAATAGACTTGCCAAAATGTGCTACCTGTGCAGGAGACTCAACTACCAGGGATTTCTGCCAACTGTGGTGGATTTTTCTGAGCAATGCCATATCTTAGCAAAGCATATTTGCTTCCTGTTTGGGGGGTGAGGCTGTGCAACATTCAGCTTCAGGTTCCTGAATTTCTGTAGTACCGAGATTCCTTCCTTACTCCCCAGTGTGTTTGTTCAGGAATTTCTGGAGAATGGGAGGGTTTGGGGCTGGAGCCTCTTCTTCCATATGCCAGAAAAGCCTGTGTTTAGGCAGGACAGTATTGCTCAGGTGGTGGTGGTTGATGGTGATGACTGAATTTGGGAGTGACGTGTGCTGGCGTGGTGCTCTGGCTGCCACACGGATGCTCTGGGGCAAGTCTGGTAGCCTGGGAGGCTGAGGAGTGCAGATGGAGAGCAGTGGATTTTGGCAGGATATTGTTGCAGAAATAATTTTCTTATCTGTTATACGATCTTGTTTCTAATTCTTATTTAATGAGCTCCTCTGAAAATAAGGAAATCATTGTAACAGTTTTCTTAAGTGTGAAAGATCAGGCTGAAATTGACATTAAGGAGACTGATTACGCTCGTTCTTCCATCCTTCTGACAGCTGTTTGCTGCAGACCTTGTCCTGAGGTGCTGGGGAAGCCACTTGCCTCTTCAGGCTGCTTTTGGCCCAAGGTACCTGCAACAGAAAGTTTGTGCCTGCTTCTAATCTGGGCTGTGCACAACTTGACTGTCCTGTTACACGGGAACTGCTAAGGCTGCCGGTTTGAGACCTGTGGTGCAACTCCCCCGGGTCTCGTCCTGCTTTTCCCTGCTCTCTCGTCCTCCCTTGTGACCTCCCCACTTCTGTGTGGGTGATCCTGTGCTGACTTGGTCTTAGTCTCAAAATTGACAGTGTGCTGCCACAGGAAGAGACTTCCTCGGCCTCGTGTGTTGTGAGGAGGGGTCACACGTCTCCTGTCATGAGGACTGAGAGATTTCCAGGGACAAAATTGCCAAGAGGATTAAAATGTATACGGAAGAAGAGTGAGCAGCAGGGAGACCTTCCTGAAAGCGACATGTGCCTGCCATAGTATTTATTTAACCAGAGGACTGAGTCTGAGCCTGACCTTGAACCCTGAGCAGCAAACTGAAGGAAGTTTCTTTGAACCCTTCTGGCTCAGTATAATACCTGCTTGTTATTCTCTGTAGGAATTCGGGGAGACTTGTACTAGAGGTGGAAAGTTGCAGACAAGAAAGCTGTGAACATCTTCAATTTTCCATTTAATCACACAATATTGAATAATAAATAATTCATGCATCTGCCAAACATTTGCTTAAAAGAACCCAATTCCCTCCACATTTGTCAAAGTGTAAGAATTCCATTTTGTAGGGTGTGGGGTTTTTTTTATTGTAATCTGTCCTTTAACTCCTATCCAGATGGCCACTTGTCTGGGCCATCAGCCTTGATTCCACTCGCCCTCGGTGCTCGTGCCTTTCCTTTCTTGTCACTTTTGCTGGCCTCCGGGGCCCCAAGAAGTGGCAGCAGGAGGCAAGGAGGGGAGTGATGCTGGTTGCTGCGTGTCCTTGGGCTGTGCCATGGGGATCAGCTCCGGTGGTGGTGGCAGAGGCTTGTGAGGTTTCTCTGCCCTGCTGTATGGGAGCATTTCTGGCTCCTCGTGAGGCAGTAGGGCATAAAAGATGCGAAGCTCTTGGGGGAATGCAACTTCTGACTCTACAGGCCATTTGTAAGGGGATGACTTTCAAATGCAGCTATCTATCCAGGTCCTATAATTAAAGGCCTGCTCTGAGCCCTGGAGTGCTCTCTCCACAGCAGGAGGATCTCTGTCCGCACCAGCAGTTGTGACAGACGCTGCGATGGCTGTAGACATCTTCCCCATAACCAGCACCGTCACCCTTGGCCTGTGCGGCAAAGGATGCCCGTGCTCTCTGCCGGCGGTGCCAAGCCTCGGCTGAGGGTGTGCAGGAAGCACGTGGCTGGGTCAATGTCCATTGCTGCAGGCAGGCGTTGGAGGAGCAGCATGTCACCTTGTCCTCCTGCCTAGCTAGAGACAGGGTCTCCTTCATGTGCTCTCTTTCAGCTTCACCTGGGTGTTAATGCCCAATTCGGCACTGACTTTCAGCTCCTGTTTGGCCAGTCCCCCGGCTCAGTCCAGTTCTTCAGAACTTTCTTGCAATAGCCTTGACTAAGATAATATCTGGTAATTTATGGGTTTTGCTTCCTACATGGGGTCCCTTGTAATTTTCTGCCAGGTCATGACTGAACTCATTGCTTGTTTTTTCCCTTTCAGTTTTTGTATCAGATTTGGGCTCATGGCAATGGGGCTTCTCTTTTTTTGTTTGGTTGGTTTTTTTTGTGTCTCCCCTCAGCTGTTGAGACTCCGATTCTTCTGCCTCTCTTAACGATTCTGTTCACAAGCATTTGAGAAGCTGGACAGATATGTCACGTTTCCTTTCTCTGCTGAAGCAGTTGGTGGGTCCTAGCATGCACGGTGCTTAGCAGCGTACAGCTTTGCTATGCAAAGGAAAGACTAGCCATGCCCTGTCAGATCTGAGTGCTCAAGTGCTTTGTTTTGCTTTTTTGCTGGCACTTCAGGCTGTTTGTCAGGTTCACAGGAAAAAGTGATTTGCCTGTGATCCCTTGAATCATCCCTTGGGATCAGCCTCCTCTCTCCCATTGGGTCAGAGATGCCAGCACTCCTGATGCATGGGGCTCGATGGGGTGGCAGCGGGAGTTTGCACTGCAGGTGTTTTGCTCTATGCCTATGTCTGTGTGTCCAGCTGTGCCAGTGCTGGTGGGCGTACCCTGAGCTGCTGGACACCCAGGCTTTAGCACTGTATCGAATTGGCAGAGAGGGATTAAGAGGCCAGTGCCTGCCGGTGCTGTGGTGTCGCTCAGGTGTCGGAGGCTTCTGCCTCTGGAGCTGGCTGGGGATTTGTGAGGCTAGGGAGACCTCCCCTCTGGGAAGCAGGAGGGAAACACCGCCTGCTGCTGCTCCTTTGAAGCTGTGCTGAATGTTGCATGCATAACTGCAGCAAGCAGGACCCTGAGGGGAGCAACGGGAATGCCCAGGGAGCAGGAGGGACGGGCTGGGGCTAGCAGAGCTGGTGTTAATGGGCAGTGCAAGCACTTGCAGTCCCTGTGCTAAATGGCAGGAAGGGACCTGGTGTGCTCAAGGGCTTGGAGGGTGAAATTGGAAAGGGGAAACCACAAATGGCATAGCAGAGCAGCGGCTGCTGTCTCTGGGGTCAAGCAGTTCTTGGGCTCTGGACATGGACAGCGATCCTCTCTGGGGCTGTGGTTCCTCCTGTCTGTCTGACTTGCCTCCTTGGCACTCCGAGGCAGAGCTTTTGCATGCTCGGCTGGGACAGCAGTTTGTCCCGGAGGCCAGTTGCTCTGCCTGGTTAGCGAGAGCCCTCTGAGAGCCGTGGTCAGCTGGCTCCGTGTCTGGGGTTTGGTCCAGATGTGCTGGCCTCGCTGCGGCGGCTTGCTCTGCCTGACGCAGCTAGCTGCGTTCCATCTGCGTTAGGCGCAGAGCGGCTCCATGCTTTCTCTTCCTTCCTGGCTTGGAGGTGGTTTCTCCCAGGCCTGGGCAGAAGGATTCGTGTAAGTATTCAGGGCCACATGAAGATGCCTTTGCTTCACCTCCTCTTGGAGATTGTTTTTAAAGGCGAATTAAAAGTATTGTATTCACGTAGACAAGGCATGAAAATTCCATATTTGGAAAAGAATTGCTGCAGAGCGAGACCGTTATGGCTGTAAAACCCTCTTCCCTAAGGCAGACTTTGAGATTTTCTTTGCAATTAAAATTTCTTTGAAACTTGGACCAAAGAAGATTTGGAGGAAAAAATCTCCTGAACTTTGAAAATACTTTTTTCCAAACAATGCTTGTGTGAGAGCTTTAACAAATACTGTTCCTCCCAGTGTGTCTGATAGCAGAAAGTGACTGAACAGGAGAAGTCAAAAGGCTGTGAATAGCTCCTGCTCTGACAGTTGTTGCACTCTTCTGTTAGAATTTCTCAAGGCAGCATCAAAGGGGACAATAATTAAACTTAAAGCAACTTAAAAAGAAGGGAGAAAATGGATGTTTAGTCATACAGTCCTGAGCATTGTGCAGGTAGAAATTCCTCTGGAAAAACAACTTTACCTGGACCGTGTGCAAGTTTATCTGAGAAGAAAAGCAGACAAGTCCCCTGCTGGGAGAATAATTCCAAGGAAACAGAAAGAGGAAACCCGGAGAACTTCAAGAACAAGCATGACTAAACTTTCACTAAGTATAATGGGCTTTCTGCCCTGTTGTCAAAGCTGAGGCTAGGGTGACGTTAGTGAGAAAACTTGATTTTATCATTATCTGCCTGTCTTCTGTGCTCTGTATCAGGGCTGAAGACTTGCTGAAAGGCAGATTGCCATCAAACATTGCTTTGCACAGTCTGGACCTGCACTTGGGATGTGTTCATCCAGTAACTGTGGTTGCACAAGCCTTTCACTGCTTAAGTAAAATTAAAAGTAATTTAAATATCCTCTTTCAAAAGCCTCTACAGTTTTGAATCCCTGAGCCACTTATCTCCAGCATTTGTACACACCGTGATGCTGTGTGCCATCCAGATCAGTATCTTGTGCCATCTCACTTGATTCACGGTGAGATGCGATGAGATTCTGGAAAGGACACTGAATTAGAGGATCCCTTCTGCAGAATGTATTTTGGCAGAGGGATACTACGGGCATTCCAGAGCTTGCAGTGGCAAAAACCTGTCTAGCTTGTGGTTGCTCTCTGTGGCACCACAGGATTATGGTGACACATTGTCCAGCTTTGTTTTATCCGAACATTGGGCCTTAAAATACCACATCACTGACGGGATCTGCTATGAAATGGGAACTTGCAGTGCAGTGGCCATGATCATAATCCATCTCAATGTGAGTGGGCATCCCACACCTTTGTTCTCACCATTGCTGATGTCCCTTACACAATTAGCAATGCATGTTAATGTATTCCAGGCAAAGGCACTCGTTTATGGCGGCTGTGGGTACTGCAGTGGTGCAGAAGGAATTGGAGCAGCAGCCAGGCTGTGGTATTGGTCCCTAGTGTTTTAAATCTGCAGAGCACTCCCTGTACGGCTGAGGGCTGGATGCCCTGGCTATTGCATTGTTCAGCCCAAAGGGGTAATCGTGAAATGCCTCTTGGATGCCAGGAAGGAGCTGTGGGAAGCTATGGGGATAGAGGTGGGTGCTTGGCCATGGTGGAGTGGTCCGGGGTTGCTGTGGTACTGAGGTGCATTGTCAGAGGCAATGTGTGGGACGTTGGACGCTTGCAGGTGATGGGCTTGCCACGTGGCCTAGTCCGGAGTGCTGGTATCTTGTGTCTGGCAAGATTGCCTCCTCCCTTGTCTCTAGATTTCGAGGAGAAGTTTGTGAAAGAAAAAAAGTATCTTTGCCTCATCTTGTCTTACAATATCCAGTAGAGAAAGTGAACTCCAGAGAGCCTGAGCTCATGTCTTAGCCCTAGGCCTGGAGATGATGAACCATCTTAAAGCTTTGCAGCAGCCTTGCCATGCTTGTATTGCCTCCATACAAGAGATACTAGAAGCATGCTCTTGCCAGCCTGCTCCTTTTCCCAGAAAGGGGAGCATTAAGTGGATTTGAATTCTGTTTAACAGGAGGAGGTGTGGTTACGCACTGCGTGCTGCACTGTAGGCAGTACTGGGGAGTTGCTGCTGAGGTAATTGCAGGCTTTGTGCTGCCCCGTCTCCCAGCAGGGTCTGTCTGAGGCTGGGCTGTCATGCCACCCACGTGCTCGGGTGTGAGGCAGGTGGGCTCCCTGTGGATGCAGGCTCTGAGCTGGCACTACTGTGGTCCCCAGAGCTGCTGTTGTGCTTGCACGTGGCCTCAGCTGTTCCCTTACGGCTGACACAGCTGGCACGTGTGGATGGTGCTGGACCCTGTTGCTGAGCTCCTTGGTCTCTGCTGTTATTGCTGCACGCAGTAAATGACAGAGCTGCCCTTCAGGCTCACCCTCTGAGCTCTCAGGCAAAGGCACATTGGGGTCAGGAGGTGCTGAGCAGGGAATGGAGGGGCCTGGTTGGTGCTGGAGGTCTGCCCCACTATTTGGAGAGGGTCTCCAGATAGACTTGCGTGTTTAGGGAAAGAGCTGGTGTGAAGCTGTGCTCTTCTTGCTGCTGCACCAGCGAGGCATGTCTCGCTGCTTGCTGGAGAGCCTAGCAGGATCTTTTGTCCATCTAACTCCTGTCCTGGGTCATCTCCAAAGATGCTGTAGTCCTGTCTGTTGGAAGCAGCACTGTGAACCACTGACAAGGCTGTGTCTGTGCTCTACATCCATCTCCACCCTGCCTCTTGTGTCTCCCTGTACTCTTTTCTCCACTGTCCCTGTGTAGTAGCTATGCTCGGTGCCAAAGCTGACAGAACAGCGCTGGACCAACGTGGCTTCCTCGTGACTGCGCTGAGAGATACCAGCTCCAGAGCAACAAGGCGGACCTTGGGATGGAGGCACACCACAGCTCTTCACTGGCCGCCTTCTGTCATTGCATGGCCTGCCCTTGGGAAGGCAGAGGAGAGCGCGGTGTGAGGAGCAAGTGAGAGCCCGCAAGCTCCCAGTTTTCAGCTGTGAGGTTGGGCTTCTGCATACATGTGCTGGAAGCAACTGATAGCCCTTGCCTGGAGACTGTCCCTACTGTTGCTGCTGTCTGCTCCTTCCTTGTCTTTGCTGGGTAACAGGGCTGGAGCCGGTTAACTGATACTCCCAGTCTGAACTCGTTCTGCAGATAGCTAACTGAGCAATGAGGGCCATGCCCAGAACTATGGCGGTCAGGACTGAGCCAGTGACACACCTGCTGCAGCCTCCATTTTCTTGTGTCCTTTAGGATGTGGGTATGCCATGGAAAAGCAGCAGAAGGCCCAAGCTTTAGGGAGCTCCTGTCTTGTGCTAGGTACTCATTCTGTGGCTCTGCCTTCTCAAGGGTGGCACAAGCAGTGCCTTACTCTTGCTTTATTCCCCAGCAGCTTTTGTAGCATCTTTGTGGCCATTCCGGACAGACGGAGCAGTCCCAATGCTCATGCAGGCAGTTCATGCAACTCTGCTGGGAGGTGCTAAGGAGCCGAGGCAGTGTATCCAGGCCTGTGTTAGCTCAGGCAGCAAGCTGGGATCGAGGAGCAAGGGCTCTCCTTCCATTCTGTTGCATCTTTTGTAGCTGATGGGGAGCTCTGCACTTTCTGCTGATTATAAGGGCTTGTATCAGAGGAACGGTACTGGTGTGGCAGTCCTTCGAATAGAGCTGTGGGCACAGGGAACGTTGCATGAGCTCCCAGGGCACTCCCCTGGCCTCCGGCTGGTATCACCCCTCCCTGGGGCATCACTGCCCTGCCTCTGGGACTGCAGCTGTGTTGGCAATAGTACAGTTTGGAGGTGTAGGGCTGTGATCTATTGGGCAGTGCTGTCTTTGTGTGCTGTTGCCTGCCTGTGTCTACCCCCTCCCCCTGCCTGCTTTCCCCTGCATCAGCCTGCATTTGTAAAATGAAATAAATATTGACACGGACGGGATGCTATTCAATTTGTCCTGATCACTGGGCTGCGGTGAGTTCTGACAGAGCACAGTGTAAAACATAAGCTCAGGATGTAATTTCTACTGTCAACATGATGTACAGTATGGCTGTGCCAAATACACACCGACAAACTGCACAAGCTCTTGTGGGGAGGGGAGGGGGGGAGTTGTGCTGAGAATTGGGAAGCGGGGATGACAGAGCAGCAGGAGAGAGGGCATCACCCTTGGCCCAGGGCGGTGTGAGAGTCTGGTGCTTCGCTGCATGCGTGAGCGCCTGCCTGGCACAGCGAGTGCCTGGGCATGCTGCCATGTGGGGGTGTGTGCTGTGCACCTGCAGCCGCACGCTGCTGCCTGCTTGGGATGCTGTGCTGTGGGCTGGTTCTGGCTGCAACTTGCAGCAGCTCCTACTAGTTATTTATGGCTTCGTTGCTCACGTGCGGCAGAGAAAAGTGGCGCTTCCAGCTGTTGAGGAAAGGTCTTCAATAACATGGGAAATAAACGTTGTGCTAGTCTTGGTTCCTGTGCACAGGACCTTCTGTGGTGCTCTGCAGCCCTGGGGTACTTGGAACCCTGCCGCGGCATGTGTGCAGGCTGCAGCAAGGGTACTTGGAACCCTGTCGCGGCATGTGTGCAGGCTGCAGCAAGGGCACAAGCAGGACTTGGGACTCTCAGGGCTGCTGCCTCTGGAAGAGGTCTGTGATGTGACAGCCAGAAAGGTGTGCGCACTGAGAAGAGACGTGACGCTGACCCGAGCTGTGGCCTGAAGCTGTGACAGCAGAGAAACAGGCTGAGAATTTATGGGTGGAGAAGAAGAATCCAGTTTGTGGAAATGAGCTTTGCCACAGATGTGTGTCTGTGTCAGTGTTTCTAGGCGGCTCTGGGTACCAAGGGCTGCAGTGTAGATGGGCTTTGCAACCTGGGACCTGAGTGTCTTAGAGGTGTATCGAGGCAAATTGGGTTATGCCGCCTCCATTGCTACCCATAGGAAGAGCATGCAAACAGCTCAGCTGAGTGTAGCTGAACTTTAGACACGTGAGACAGCCACCAGCAAACCACATTAGTTCAGACATAGTGGTAAGATGAGAAATCTGTTGAATGTAAAAAGCGGCGTAATGGCTGAGACTCCAAACACAAGGTTGTGGTTCCCACAGCAACGGCAGCCCAGCCCATGCGTGCTCAGCGGGACACTCCTCTCCGTGGCAATAGCTGCTCTGTGGAGTGCTCGGATGCAACAGGGCTGAGCAAGTTGCCTTGGGAACTGTGGGTCAGCCTGTCCGCCAGCTGGGAAGTAGCTCTGGAGCTGTGCTCGCCCACTGCGGCATCTTTTGCCCTCGCTTCCTCTTCCCTGCCTTGCTTTAGTGTGTGCATTTAAATTGCTGCTTTTACTGGTTTATTGATACTGTTTAGGATTTAGCTACTTCCATTTAAATGCTGTAACTCTGGCAAGGCTGAAAGAAAAGGCACAGTGCCTGTTTCTGAATGAGTAGCAGCGCCATCCTTGCGTGCATACAGGGCTGGCTCCGGTATGTGGCTCGGGTCATCAGGACATGGAGGAAATTGGCAGCTTGCAGCTGCCGCTCGGGTGTGAAACGGTGTGATGAGGATGGCTCCTGCTGCCCTCGCAGAGCCGATGTTGATGCTGTCTGCCAGCTGTGTGCCCTGAGCACTGCATGCTGGAGACAGCCGGGCAACGTGCTTGCTCGGGGCCCTTGGGTCCTGACGTTTCTCATAGTGCCTGGATTTGCACCATTGGGCTGTCTTTCTTTCAGGCTCCCCGCGTGTTCAGGAGGTCTTCAGCAGCTGCAGAGCTGCTCTCTGGCAGTGGCATTGCTGCGTTGTCAGGCTTCTGGCAGGGCTTTATAAGCCAGCATGGAGTAGCCGGGATGGCAAGGAGAGGGTGTCAGGGTGGGCAGAGTGGGAGACTTCAGCAGCTGGCGACTGCCTCTCCCCAAGGCTCTGCTTACACAGTAGTCCTTGAGACCATGTGCAAATGGACTGTTTGGTAATTTCTCTTTCTGGCAGTTGTGCTTACCAGGTACAACCCCTTTGTATTCGGACTTCGGGCACATCTGGAGGCGTTGCCTGCAGAAGTGCTGCAGAATGGCAAGGGCAGAGCTGCTGGATAGGGTGTTCTTCCCACACTTAGTGTTTGCCCTGGGTGCTGGCCTGAAGCTCTTGCTCTGGCACAGCTTGTGCTGTTCAGTGTATTGACATCTCTCGCTCTCTGGGGAACTTACTCCAGAATAGCCACAAACTTCCCAGATATAAGAAACTGGAGAGATGCTGTTTGTGGCAGTGGTGCCCTATGGTTTTTTTTATATGTATCTTCCAGATATCCGTGTAAGCGTGATAAAACAGGTTTGTACGTGTCCTGTTATTGTCATTGTGAGTGTCTTGCTCTGAAGTCTGCTGCAGGTGGGGCAGCGTCAGCTCCGTTGCTCCAGACTGGGGACCTTTATATCTGTGTTTGGCTGCTGAAGGCTGCAGTCACTTTACCCTGAGACTGCTAACAGTGTGAAGGAACAACTCAGTCTGTCACCTGTCTACAGGTCATCTCACTCCCTAGGTATAGTCTCACATGTTCGATGATAGGGGTTCTCACCAGATTGGCAAGAGTAGATGGCCCTTCAGGAGCAGTGGCAGGAATGGCTTCTGCGTGGGGAGGCTCATGTGTACATGGAGGGGAAAATGCATGTGTACACCCAAATGATCCACAAATGTGGACAAAAGAGAGCACCAGTGTGTATGAGTGCTCTTAGCTGTGCATGGGATGGAACATGAGTGTGAGCCCTTGTGTATGAATAGATTTGTGCACATTGCATGACACACTACTTGTGAACCATGAATAGGCAGTGTGGAATGATGCCTGGCACTAATGCCCCATGTTTCTCGGTATTTGTCCAGGCAAGCAAATGCAGAAATGCCAGTGCAGTTCACTGGATGCTTTGGGAAACTGCCCTGTTGGTGCAGTTGCACTAGGGGAATGGCAAGTGCAAGGAAGAGCTAGGGAAATATTTGCCAGCTGCCCCTGTTCTGAACTGCTAGGGCTGTTTAGAAGCATGCAGGGGGCTGCGTGGAGCACGGTCCAGTTCCCCTTCTGTGGGGAGTAGATGGCCATCCAGTCCAGGATTGTCCCCCTTTCCATTCATCCTCTTTCCCCCTGCTATTTAGAGTAACAGATGACAAGAGAGAGTCTCAGCAAACTGGTGAAGATGTGTACAGTTCATGAGCAGTTCTCGCCATGGCTGGTGATGCAGAGCTCTGGTGGAAGCTCAGGGTGTTGATACAGGGAGTGATGGATGCTGCATGCCCGTCCCCATCTCCTGATCAGGCCTCTTCTCCCCAGGTGCTCACTGAATGCAATCTACCCTTGGCCGCAGGTCTCATGTCTTTATCCTTCATGCCTTGTGGGTGGCTTGAAGCTTGCTCCAGAGTGCTTTTTTAAACTGTTAGCTTTAAAGTCAGCCAGGTGGCAAGTCCTTGAACAGATGCTTTTCTCCTAGCCCATGGCTGCAGAAGTGAGATGCCAGGAAAACTTCTGCCGGGAAGACTAGCAGCAGTGGCTGGATAGCCAGCACCTCCCACTGTCAGGCGCTGGCGTCCCCCAGCGTGAGCCTTGTTTGTGTGTGCAGGACTGGTGTGGTCTGGCCCTGTGCAGTGCCGGGGGTGCTGCCTGCACACCTCCCGCCAACGTGGGCAGTGATGGCCCCCTGCCAGCAGCAGACCTCATTCCCTTCGGCAACCAGGGCAGCGTGGTGAGGAGGTGCCCTCGGCAGTGGGGCTCCTTGGAGTCTCTGCTGGAGCAAATGTCCACAGCGATGACAGCTCTGCAGCTTGCTGCCCTCCCTTCCAGGGTCCCTGCTGTAGCAGGACCTGTGGGTCTGGGCTCTGTTGTGGGGCGCCTGGGGCAGGGCAGGGTGGGAGATACTGACCAAGGCTGCAAGTGCAGCACGTGGGGGGGCACGGAGTCCCGCTCTCACACCAGCACTGACACCTTGGCCTTTTCCAGGCTTCTGGGGATGCTGCCAGCTGCCCTGCACCTCCCTGCATGAGCCAGCAGAGGATGGAAGTGACCGGCATCAGCTGGGCAAAGGACCCTTCACCAGGTGCTGGGATGTCACCCCCTCTGAAGACGGGAGTTACAAATGGGCTTGTGAACTGCGTGTGCGGCACAGGCGCCTGCGCTGCCAGACCCCTGGTGCAGTAGTCCGGGGACACCGCAGGACAGGCAGACATTGGCCACAGCAGCTCGTCGTGTTAACTCCTCTGTGAAACCGTACGTGGAAAAGCCTCCCTTCGCTTCCTGTGAATGACGGTTGCGGGTGCTGGTGCCCCGTGCACCGCTGCGGAGCTCCCTGCCCGCTTGCGGGGTGGGCGACAGGTTGTGCGTGAGCCTGCTTTCCAGCGAGACCAGTGGCTGCCAAGCACGGAATCGTGCAGCTCTGTCCCTGGGGACAAATGCCAGCTGCCAGCCTCTTCTTTGGAGACCCAGGAGCAGCCTGCGAGGCACCAGCACTGGCTGCTCACGTGCTAGTAGCAGGCGGTCCGGGACACCTGTTGTCACAGATGTGACTCCAGCCTGCTGGGATGGGAGTGCTCCAGCTGCAGGACGTGGCATGCAGCAGGGATGGGCATGTTCTGCATTGACCGGTGAGCCCCATGCTGCCGGTGTAGACTTCCCTCCTCCTCTTCCCTAAAGGATGCTAGTTGCCTCTCCAAAAGCTACTGCTCATGCAGCCTCCTGGAGTGCAATGGTGAAGGGTCTGCAGGGCTTCTCGTGGACCATGCTGCTGCTGTTCTGCGCCCTCCAGGAGCTGGGGGCCTGGGCCATGCACACTGCAGCGGAGGGCCCTGGCCTAGGGCAGCCGGGGGACCCTGCGCTGCTGGCTGGCGGGCGAGTGAAGCGTGGCTGGGTCTGGAATCAATTCTTTGTGGTGGAGGAGTACACGGGCACGGAGCCGCTGTATGTGGGGAAGGTAAGGTGACCCTATGTCTCCATGGGGCTAAGCCAGTGGCAGAGCAGGGCAGTTGGCAGCACGGTCGAGCCTGGCAGGGGGGAGAGGGCCTGCGTGGAGGTTGTTCACGGGGACCTGGTTAGAGAAGTACCCCGTGGACTGGGATGGCAGGAGCCCGCTCGGTCCCTGTGGCAGGGTGGTGTGGTTCATGTGCTCCCAGAGACTTCAGGGCAGGAGCACACCGGAATTCACATCTACGCTCTTCCAGTTGTGTGCTGGGTTCCCATGGTGTTTGGGGTGGGTACAAGAAGGGGTGTAGCTCTGGGTGTTGTGGGGGCAGTGGGGAAGGGTCAGCCCCATCTCTGTGGGAGGACCTGCTGGGCTGGAGCGGGTGTGCAGGCTGGGCTGGGCTGGCAGCGCGGGCATCTGCTCATGCTGGTCCCTGACGTCTTCAGAGCTGAAGTACTGCTGTAGCACCAAGGGTCTTCCTGCCCCAGCAGCTGCTGCCGTAGGTACAACCTTGACTTCCTATAGTCCATCCCTGGTCCTGTAGCCATTTCAGCATGGGGATAATGTGCTGGGTTTTGTTTTGTGGCCGCTCCCTCCTGGTCCTGGAAGGACTGTGCTCTGTTGGACCTGCAGGCTATAGTGGCTGTTTCCTAGCTAATTATCTCTGCAGACTGGGGCTAGCAGAGGAGATGTCACACTCTAGTTGTGGTGTGGAAATCCTGCTCTTGTTTGCGGCGAGAGCGATGTTGTTGCAGGATTTCTGTATCTCAGGCTGGCCTGCACAGCATGGTGTAGGAGGTGCTTGGTGTGGGTGTGCAGGGCTTGGAGGGACCCTGGGGGCCAGCACTGGTGATAGAGCTTTCATGCGGCTTGCCAGGAGCTATGCCCATCACGCCTGTACTGCAGGCGCTCCTGGGTGCTGGCTGGGAGCTACACTGTGCTACTGTGGTACTCCCAGGGCCAGACCCTCGCTGGGCTTTGCACAGGCAGTGGTACCCATGAACTTCTAGGGAGAGACACTGGGAGGTCTTGGGCTTCTTGTAACCAGTGCGTCCTGCTCTGCTGTGAGAAGGTGTGATAGCGGTCACTGGAGCGCACTGGTCTCCCCGTGCTGGAAAAGCCCTGATCTCTCTCCAGCAGCCTCCCTTCTCTGCAAGGCGATGGCTATTCGTGCTGTCCTGGCGCTTGCCATTGCTTGCGCGCCCTGCAGAGAGGAGCGCCAGCAAACCACGCTTGCTGGGCAGGACTGGGTCCGTCCTCAGGAACTTGCTGCTTCCCTGGTGTGTGACCTCCTGGGGCATGGGGAGGCTGGATGCGGACTTCTGCTTCCTCCGTTCCTGGTGTCCTGAGGCTGAAGGAGCGTTTTGCCTTGGGGTTGCTGGGTTTTGTCCTTTTCTGGGAGCTGTGGAGAAGCTGCCCTGTGGCTCCCGTGTGTGTGTGTCCTTGTATGCTGATGAAGGCAGAGCTAGCTGTTGGGACCAGTCAGAGGAGCGTGCTGCAAGCCAGCTAGAGCTGCCCGTGTGTGGGCATGGGCTCTCCCCAGAGGAAAATGTCCAAGAGCTCATGCAGCAGGGCTGTCTGATGGCCTCAGCCGTCTGGTCATGAGTATGGAGGAGGCTTGAAAATGGGCTTCTTGGCTAGGGGCCAGCTGGGATTTCAGTGGTGATTTGTGTCCATTTCAGCAGACACTCGAAAGCTGCACTCCTCTGCCACGACGCTCAATGCAGTTACAGCTAATTCACAGCTCCCCTGGGAAGCGACTCGAAGCATCAGGCCCTGTCAAACTCCAGAGGTAGCCTAGCAACCGCCTCATCTCCAAAACGAACCCAGGAACCTCCAACTAACCCATTTTACAGCCCCTTTCCCCATCATTCACCGCATCACCCACCCTGCCCAGAATAAACAGCCAGCCTGCACTGAAAACCCTTCCCTGTGCGTATTGCTTGTGCGGGCTGAAAGCAGCCCCGGGCCGGGCTTTGCCCTGGGCTGGGGGAGCTGGGGTGCCTGGCCGGGGTGGCCCTGGCTTCCCAGGGCAGTGTGCCACTGGCCAGGGTGGCCCTGGCTTCCCGGGGCAGCGTGCCAGCCCTCCTGGCACAGCCTGTGGGTCCGGGAGCCTCCCTGCACGGGGGCACGCGGCTCCCAGCCGGGGCTCGCCCTCCGTGGATGCCTCTTGCACGCCTACGTGTGCTTTTCGAAGGGCCGATACCATTTCCATAAAATCTGGGTTCTCTAGCTAATCCTTCTTCTGAACTGTAATTTCCCCTGAGGCTGCTGTCAGTTTGATGTGGATTTCTTTGGTTTTTTTAAATAGAATTATGGGGTCAGCACTAGTTACAAACTTCTGCATGTGGACAGATCTATTTTAGATAGAGGAGAGGATTAAAGGGAAAAAAGCAGATTTAATTAAGTTGCTAATATTTAAAGAAAATTGATGAACTCGGGCTTTATGAGTTGGAGCAAACAGAGTGTGCCTTTATTACGGGCTAGTTTTTATTTGATTTTCTTTCTTTTCCAGCCCCAGAGTCATTTTTTATTTGTGTATCTGTGCTTTCTGTTTAATTGCTTTTAATAAGGAATATGCACCTCTATTCACATTTAATTTTGATTTAATTATTAGTAGGTAATTAATGGCTTCGTAAAATTCATGGTTGTAGCCTTTTAGGACAAGGGAACTATTTTCCTGTTTAACAGACTGAACAGATCAGCCTTTTGTCCACCTTCCGGGCGGCCCTGGCTGCTGTGGACGCGCTCGTCCTCGGCCGGAGGGGCTGAGCCGCAGGCGGGGGATTCCCTGCGCTCCCGGGGCGCTCCGCGGGGCCCCGGGGCTGGCACGGGTCTGTGCCGTGCGGGGGCTGCCTGGCTCCGCCTGCCGTGCCCAGTGGCATCGGGGGTCCCGAGCTGCACGGGAGCACGGTGCTCCCTCCGCCTGCCCGCTGTAGCGGCGGGAGAGAGTATCCCCGGGATGTGGTCTGGGCCTCTGGCATCTCCCCTCAGACGTCTGTAGGCTGTTACCCGGCCCTCCCCCGTTAGCTGTTGTTTAGTCAAGCAGCACAGATTTAGCTCTTTTAATCTTCCCTTGTAAATCAATCTCTACGGCCCCTTGAGCCCAGGCTCCATTTTTCTTCCTAGCGTTCCAGCTTGCAGGGATGCCGGTGTCTGCTCCGAGCAGTCAGCGATGAGCAAATATGTAAAGAGGGTGTGCTGAGAGCTCAGTGTGGCTCTGAGGAGAGGTGCTGGTGGTTTATCTCTGGCCTAATTATTAATCATGAGCCTGGTGTTCAGCAGAAAAATGCAAGTTTCTGTTACCTGCATTGTACAGACCAGGTGCACCTTTTTCTTTCTGAAAAGCTTGATCTCTGGCACAGTAGTAGTGAACATTAGGGAGAGGATTCTAAAGTGGAGGGGGCAGCGAGCTCTCTAGCAGCCGGTGGGGAGGGCTGGGGCGAGATCGCCAGGGCAGGGTGCTCCTGCAGACCATCCCTGCAGGCACTTTGAGAGGTGCTGTCCCAGCAGGTCTGCGGCCAAGCTGCTGCAGCGGTCCCAGAGGCGTTTGCTGGCTGAGTGAAGGTCTCCTTCCCAGGCAAGCCTTTGGAGATGTTTCAACATGGGCGGTAATATGTGAATGTTGTGTAAAATGCATTAAATTGTTTAATGTGTGGGCCCCTCATGAAATAAATATATAAACTGTATCTAACAAGACAAATATAATGAAGGCATCATAAAAAAGAGGCAGCTCTGGTATAAATTCTTGCTGGTAGAGCTGTATGTCTGAAAGGTGGATTATAGAACTGCAGTTTGGAAGATTGAATGGCCCATAAACATTTTCATATTTCATTAGCCGATTAATGGATGGCTTTTTTCTTTTTTTTGGGGGGGGACACGACTTTGCTGATTCTAAGCAGAAATTATAGGAAGCAAATGAAAGCGGCTGATGAAACCTTTCCGGGGGCCTGTCCCATTATGGATTGTCCCAATTAATGCCCATGCTGCTCTCTGTCAAGATGCATTCTGCCTGTCCAGTTACTGTTAATAGATTTCTCATAAGTGGCTGGATTGTAAAAACCTCATAACTCAGTTTAATGCCACCAATAAAATTATCTCTGGACGTCTGGCCTGGATTCCAGTCAGCTCCTGGTCCGTGGGGAGCTGCTGTTTACCCTTTCTTTTCCTAATTTCAAATGTTGTCTTAATTAGAAAATGAAGCAGGGATTGGCTACAAAAGCATCTTCCCCAGGGTCTGTTTTTCATCCTGAACACAGACCTAATTTACCACATTCTCCTGCAGGCTTTGCTCAGGTGGGGGTCTGGGTGTGATGTTGTGAAGGGTTGATCCCCCCGCTACCTCTCCACATAAGCCCGGTACAGACGTGCAGCAAGCACGTGAGCTCTCGGGCAGGGAGACTTGTGAGCACTGACTGCCCGGAAAACGGAGGGTGGCTGTGGCTGGAGCGGAGCTGGCGGATGAGGATGGGCTTTGGGCGGCTGGATGGGGAGATGGGGACAGATGCTGGGTGGTGAGCTGTCCTTACGCTCCGGTCTGCTGTGCAGCTCGGGAGAGGTGATCCTGCACTGACAGAGTCCTGGGTCCTTGCCCACAGGGAAGCGTCTTTTTCTGGAGTGCTGTTAAGTTGTCCTTCCCTTTTCCAGCATCTCCTAGCCTCATAGTGGTGGGGTTTGTGGTGTGGGTGGGTACTGGCAGGATTTGTGATCTGCCAAGCACATGGTGGCATAGGCAGGACAGAAGTTCTGGTTTATTGGGCCTTTCTCTGTGCACAGGCATCATTTGGTGGTGCTCTGTGCTGCTCTCCAGTCCAGCAGCAGCAGAGGGAGCAGATGGGCATCATGCAGGGACCATGGGCACCTTGCACCAGGGGCTCCGCACCCATGTGGTCTTGGCTGTGGGGGCACAAGCATGGCCCCAGCCTGCTCCCACCCTCTCCCTCTTTCCCTGGCAGATCCACTCGGACTCGGATGAGGGAGACGGCTCCATCAAGTACACTATCTCCGGGGAGGGCGCAGGGACTATCTTCCTCATCGATGAGATCACAGGTGACATCCATGCCACCGAGCGCCTGGACCGGGAGCAGAAAACCTTCTATACGCTGCGGGCTCAGGCCCGCGACCGGCAGACGGACCAGCTGCTGGAGCCCGAGTCAGAGTTCATCATCAAGGTGCAGGACATCAACGACAGCGAGCCGCGCTTCCTGGAGGGGCCCTACATCGGCAGCGTGGCTGAGCTGTCCCCCATCGGTAGGTCTCCTGGGTGGGAGGAGGTGGGGTGGGAAACCTGCGCGCCTCTCCTGTCAAACGTTGAGCCCACTGTACCCCACAAAACTGCCTGCAAATCCTAGGGATTCCAGCTGAGACCAGAGCTAGGGAGCCAAAAGGGAAAAATAAATAAGGCAGCTTAAGGAAAACAAGTGAATAAATCCTCTGAGCTGATTGCCAGCCTGTGGCTGAGCGCTCAGTCTCAGCCCTAAGCTGTGCCCTGGAGACAGGTCGTGGCAGTGCCAGCTGCCTGCTGTGCGTTTACCCTGGTTTTGCACAGCCCCCTTGCTCCCAAACGCTGGGAGGGCAGCGGGGGACAGACCGAGCCCTTGCATGCTGAGGGGCTCACAGCTGCCTGTGGCTCACAGTAGCCTGAGTGGGGTTTCTCCCTCTCTGCCTGCCCCAGCCCCTCGGGACATCCTCTGTCTGCTGCTTTGCTGCCCTCCGGAGCCCCAGGCTGCCCAGCCATCCCCTTGTGCGTCCCCATGCAGCACTGCCGAGCCCCTCTCGCCTACCTTCTGGCCTTCCTCCAAGGGGCCAGGCGCTGTTAGCTGAGATTGGGGAATTCGTGTCCCCTGCGACAGGAGAGTGGCTTGCCTGTGTTACCGTTAGCCTACCCATCCCCTTGCCACCAGGCATCTTACGGTCCACTGGTGATCAGCCTCGCTGAAGTGCCGAGGGCCAGGCTGGGACATGTGCCATGAGGCTGCATGAGTCCATCCCGCCCAGGGATGGCGGAGGGGGGTAGTGAGCTCTGTGCTCACCTGAGCGTTGGGAGGGCTGCAGGGAGGTGATGCATGAGCTGCAGTATTGCTGGCCTGGTGGTGGGTTCCCATGCTGCTGAGCGCAGCTCGAGTCCAGGGAGAGCGGCTGGCTTGCTGCACTGGCCAGAACGTCACACCGTTCCCTGTGCACGTAGGGCTCTCTGTTGTCCCCCATTGATAGCCAGAGTGCGTAGCAAGCTGCGTGCTGGTATGCGCTGCAGTCAGGGAACTGTAAAGCACCGTTCTCCAAAGGCTGCATTAAGGGTAGAAGACAGCCTGCCAAAGCCTGGCTGACGTCAAAGATAAGGCAGGCCCCCAACACTCAGCAAGGGGGAGAGTGCCAGTGCCAGAGCTCCAGGAGCGGGGGCACCTGGCGGGGCCAGGGCTGGGGGAGCAGGGCTGAGCTGCACGAGGAGCTCGGCAGGTCAGGCGAACCGCCGGGTCCTGCTGTGCTTGTGCAGGAAGGTCTGGCTGAAGAGGCATCCTGGCAGCGGAGTGCAGAGGATGGTGCTCGGGTCTGTGCTGCCTCAGGACAGAGCTCTGGCTCTCCACGGTTGATATGCAGCATGTTGTGAGACTGGTGCACGGCCTCCAGCAGGTACAGATGTGCAGGAATTGCCCACACCAGAGGAGCTGCTGCTGCCTGGATGTCTGTTGATGGATGGAGCGCAAGCTCTCTTGAGGCATCCCAAGCTCTGCTTCCTCTTCCATTTACCTGCAAAAATCCTTTCCTGAGTCAGAGAGTGACCCCTTGAACTACAGCCTGTGCTCCTGGAGAAATGAAAGACAGCATGTGGGCAGCAAAGCAGGAGGCATCCTGTTCCCAAAGGGAAGAAAGAAATTAAATTAATCTATTTTGCTTCAACAACATTTAAAAAGGAAGGAATTCTCGACTCTGAGTATTAGACAAGGATCCCAGTTCTTTGAAAATCACTAACAATTATGGAGCTGCCTGATCAGGCTGATGCGAACAAGACGTATCAAAGGAGACAGTTTCTATGCGAAATTGGAGATCAGAGGGAGAAAGAAACACGGTTTCACAACATGAAAGGAGGCGATTCCTGCAAATTAAAATACTCAGAAGTTAAAAGTAGAGAAGTGCTGTGAACGGCGTGGGCTGTGCTTCCAAGCGGCATGCTTAGAGAGCTGGAGCCAAGAGCCTGTTCTGCTTACCAGGCTGATGTCTGTCTGTCTGCCTGCGACAACCTTGGAGCTTTCTGTAGACTGGCCATCCCAGGGAGCGTAAGGGCTCCTCTGTAGCAGCCTAGCCCTGGAGATGGCCCAGCTAACAGGGTGCAGAGAGCTTCACACAGCATCTTCAGGTGGTGCTGCTGCACGGTCCCCTGCAGTATGAATGCGGAGCTGGAGGGTACCCACATGCCGCTGCTGCAATTCCCCAGCTCCCTCCTGGTTCTCCATCGGCTTACCAGTGCTTTGCCTGGGAACAGGTAGCACAAAGAACAGAGTGGACATGTGTCCATCCTGTGAAAGCGCAAACGAGCAAGCCTGAGAAGTAGCTTTCTCCTCAGCTCTCTGGGGTTGAGCAGCTGCCCTGCTCCCTCCACTGTGGCCCTGGTGTGGACACAGAGGGAGATGGGACTGGTCATGGACCCGGTGTGTGAAGTTCAGCTCCAGCTGCTGTAGGAAGGGCTGAGGTTGCAGGACATGGGATGCTGCCTGGGCCAGGGAGGTAAAGTTAAGGACTTTCTTATGGGAAATACTCTGCCAAGCCCTGTTTGTGTGGGAGTGCTCCTTTTGGGGCATCAAAGCCTGGTGCAGCTGTGGTCATGACTTTTTTTGTGGCTGGTATTTGTAGTGATGTTTGCTGTCTTTGAGCTGGAAAGGTAATCTCCCCTAGACCTGAAGGGTACTTTCATAAGAGTGAATGGGGAGCATACCTTGCTGCCTTCCTGAACGTGGATGGAGGTGATCCTCTGTGCTGGCCAAGCAGGGGTAGGAAGGCTGGGCAGCTTGGGCAGAGCTTGGGTTGGCTGTTTGTACATCAAGATCCAGGTCGAAGCCTGGGGACTTGCTGGCGAACATGCCTGGTCTCGGCTCCGTTTGGGTGCAGATGTTTTCCTGGGTCACTAGTGTCACTGGTTCAGCTGTGCTCTCCGCTGGGGAAGGGGCTGGGATGGGGCCACCCCAGGAGGCAGGGCTGCTCTCCAGCTTGGCGCTTGTTTGTAGGGAGCTGTTCGTTCCCTGTCTCTGCCGCTCTGACAGCCTTTGCTCTGTGGCCCAGCCTGAAAAGTGAAGGGCGACCTCCTCCTTCCTCCTCTCATGCTCCTGCCTTCCCAGACCTTGTGCTGGGGTTTGTGCCTGGGGCTGCCCAACTGGGTGGTTTTTCTTCTCACTCATGGCAGCTATCAGCTGCAGCTCCCCATTCCCTGCCAAAAGCATAGTCCGAGCTCCCAGAGGTGGGTACCTTCCTGGGGTATAGAATAAATTTATTACAGGAATAAAACAAATACGGTCAGATCTGCTCTGTGACAGCAGGAGCAGATCAAAGGACATTATTTGCATAATGAAGGAGTACTAATTGGGAGGGAAAGTAATTTGATTTCCTAGTGTCTAAGAGGGAGTAACAAATGAGAGAACTGCACAAACTCTCACAGAGTAGCCAGGAGTGCTTTGCAACACACCTGCCCCTTGATCTGCACTGGGGCCAGGGCAGCACATTTTAGTAGTGACAGCATACGTGCTGCTTGAGACTGTAAGACTAAGTCAGGGTAGACTAAAGTCCTTTTTGTTCCAGGATCTTGTCTTGACAGTGGCCAAAGTGGATAATTATGGAGGAGGAGAAACAGCACGCACAGCATGTGTGATGTTCTTAATACTCTCCCAGCCAGCAACCAGTTTCAGCTTGGGGATTTCTCGCTCCCCCTGTGCCTGCTGCCAGGTCAGGACAGCTAGCTGCTGTGCATGCATGTGGGCTAGCCAAGGAGCAGTCTGTCTGCAGGATGGGGCCTGACCTGCAAACCCTGTTGCAGCCCCACTGCTGTCCTGTCACCTCAGGAAGAAACTATGGGATAAGAGCTTGCAGGCTGCTCTGTGTTGGCACCTGAGGCTCAGCCTCTGCATGGGTACCCCAGTGCAGATCATTCCAAAATGCCTGAGTTGAGCAGAATCTTGTACCAAAGGAAGAGACCTGGAGCTGCAGAAGAAGGTAGGATGGGACCCAGCCAAGGCTCCTGGGAACCGCAGGAGCTTCACCTTCTAACAGGAGATGCTAAAATTAGCTGTGTTTTGGGCTCCCTTCCTGAGCTCCCTGGGGTCTGCTTAACAGCTGTCTGCCGCACACAGGCATGAGCCCAAATCCAGCACACACTGCCTCCTGCAAGGCAACTCCATTGGCTGCACAGAGTGGATGTTGCAGTGCAGAGCTTGCTTCTGGGCGGTTTGGGGAGCATCCAGAGCCTGGAGTGAGGGACATGCTAGAAAATGTGCATCCTTTCATCAGAACATCACTCCTCCCTTCGTGCATTTTGCTCTCCTTATTTCTCTGTGTAGCACCAAGTCCAGATTAGAGATGATTTGGCTGTACAGACAGAAACTTGGGGTCGAGCCCTGACTCTAGCACAAAGCTGGCTGAATGCAGAAGTGATTATTGTGGAGAGAAATTGTTTAATCTCCGCGCTGGAAGCAGAGAAAAATACTTTGCTTAACATGCAGCCAGAACACTTGCAGGAAGTCTGATCTTTTTTTTTTTTTTTTTTTTTTTATTTTCCCCCTTGATAGACAAGTGCTCAAACCACTTGTGTGCATCTGGAAGCTGCTGGGGCACCAAGTAGCTGGGAGCTGGGGCTTGTCCTGCCCGTTGGTCCTCAGTGAGAAAACCTCTTCCCCTTCAGTGCTGTGCTCTTGGTCATGGTGCAGGCTCTGAGCTGCCCACCCTGCACATCTGAGCAAGTGCTACACCCTCTCTGCATCCAGTCTGCATGTGCTAAGCCCCTCAGGGAACCTATGCCCCCTTAATTTAATGCGTTGGTTTACTCCCCAAGACGCCACATTTACCTGCTTGGTGCCAGAGGCTGGGGTGCCTTGTGCAATGGGTTTCTCTGGCCAGACACCCCAAAAGATGTGTCTGTAGTTGTATGTTTGAGTGGTTCCACCACAGCCAGGTTAGCTCTCTCAGGCTTGTCCTGCGGGGCATGAGGGCTCTGCAGTGAGTCTCCTCTGGGTCAGATTTGGCTTTCTTCCAAGTCAGAATGTTCCTGAGATTGCAAGAAACTCAATTCTGCTCCAGTAATTTTTAAGCTCCTCTGGTTTGTTTTCTTCCCTGATGTCCTGCCTGCTTGTTTCTGGGGTGCATCAGCCACTGCGTGTGTTGGGCAAGGTGAAAACTGTAAACTGCATTGTTTATAAAATCTCAGCTGCCCGCTGCCCCCCCAGCAGCCAGGTCCCCGAGATGAATGCTGCGCTCTGGCATCAGTCCAGGGTACGTGGCTTTGCATGACAAAGCACTCCTCTCGGGGTCCTTGATATCCTGCAGAGCTGAAATGGCCATTGCTGTCCTGGAGCCGGCTGGATCTGCACAAAGGCGCTCTAAGCGCGGGTAGAGAGCTGTCCTTTAGGCTCAGTCCGAGCTGGGTGCAGGCTGCAGCCCCACAGCTGGGCTGGAGAGCGGCTGGAGGCTCCTACCCGCGCCAGGGAAGGCGTGAAGGCTGCCGTGAGGAGGGGCAGTCAAATTTAGCAAGCGTTCCTTTTCCTGCTACCCGCTTACCTCTGCAGGCCTGCAGCCTGGCTGTACTTCTGTCCCTGGGGAAGTGGCAGGTCCTGTTAGCTTGCTTGTGGATTCAGTGCAGGGCCTCTTTACTCTTGGATGTGTTTGGAGTTTGCCTGTCGACATTTCTTTTAGCTAAATGTGTTTGGAGTGAGTGGCATAGTAAGTGGTCTGGAGCCATTAGCCTTCTGTGTGCAGGCAGATGGCATCTCCCAGGATCACAGAAAGTGGCCCAGAGGCTCTGGGTGCTGCAGGGAGGGTGGTGGTGGGTGCTCGGACGGGCCTGCGTTAGTATTTCAAAGGTGCTCTGCAGAGCCCTGTCCATCCAAGCCAAGGCTCCTGGGGCTGAGCTGCTGTTTGCCAGGCCAGCCTTGAGGACGGCGTGGCAGCCTGCTGCGGAGGGGCAGCTGAGCTGGGCTGATCCCTGCACCCATGGCCGCAGCAGGAAGGGGAGGAGGAACGGCTCCTTGATCCTGCCAGCTCCCGGGGGCATCTCCAGGTGCCTTTCAGCACTGGCTGCTGGCAGCCCCTCTCTGCGCTGCTGATCCCGGCTCCCTGCATGGGCGCAGCAGAGATGGGATTAACCTCCCTGGCCTGCGGAGTCAAGGGCTGGCCGACGTCCGTGGCAGGTCTCCAGGGTGGCTCAGGGTGCGGAACGGGGGCAGCCCAGGCAGGGCCCATGGAGCCAGAGAATGGCTGGCAGCCAGGGTCTGTGTCCGCTCCCGCACCCAGCCCCGCGGGCGCTGGGTCAGCCGGGTGCTCTGCGGCCCCAGCACGGGCTGTGGGGGAGGATTGCTCTGGAAGTCAGGGTCTTTGCCCCCCTTTCCTCTGGCTCCTTAATTTTTATGTAAAATTGTTGATTTCCTCTGGTTCTGTGGGGTGAGCTGGCCAGGGGAGGAACTGAGGTCTTTACCTCATTTTACATGTCTAATTATCTCTCTGGGTATGAGTTCAGGCTTCCTGGTTATGGGAGGTGGCTTATACAGTACATGATGGATGTTTAGATTTTATTTCTCATATCTTTTATGGCTAAGGCACATGCCAGAAAACTAAATAAAAGTTGTACATGCTGTACTTGCTGTGGGCAGTACTATGCTTGGAGAGCAGGGACTAATATCAGAGCAGGGGTGGGAGCCAGTGTTCCTAGGCTTGTCTCCAGAGGAAGGAGGGGATCAAGTTAAACTGGAATTCAAGACCTTTGTTCTTCAGATTGAAAGAGGGTGAGGGAAGGATGGAAAAGGGATAAGTGGGGGTTAAGAGAGGATGCTGCAAAGTTGGACTCCTAAATTCCTGATGTCCTATAGGTGACCTTGAGCAGGCTGCATTGCACCTTTGCAGACCAGAAGTCAAGGCACAAAGCGGGGTTAATGTTCCCTACCTGCTTCTTCTTGCTCATCAGTTAATGAGGTGCTGTGAGAGCAGGTGGGGAAGGGCAGAGCCTTCATCACCTTCAGGGTTGCTGGCTTCAGCCTAGTGGCAGTATGCAATGGTCCTGCTGCCTCTGAGCTGAAGGCGCCTTGCTGTAATGACCCTCAGGCTCCGTTCCCCTTGAACTAGAGTGGAAAGCGCTGGTCCCAAACATGGGGTTCACGCCTGGGACCCAGCAGCCTGGATCTTCCACCCCGCAGCCCTGTTGCTTCAGCACTTGGGAGTGCCCAGCAGCCAGAGAGGCAGCCCCATGGACCAGGAGCCTTCTGTGCTGGCATTGGAAAACTGAGAGCAGCAACCTGCCTGGCTTGTCCAGGGCATGGCTTAAAATGGAGAAACAAAACCCACCGCTGGGTGGGTGTGCATCCTGCCTTCCCGTTGGACTCTGGCAGTGATGCAGTTTTGCGATGTTCAGGTAAATACTGGAACGCAAGGAGTATAGCTGTTTGTCTGATAGGGATGCATTAGTGGGTGAATTATGCCATTGAGTCAATGCATCTGGGGAGAAGCAACATGAGATGCAGAGCCTGATGCAAGCTTTTAGTGGCTAGCTCCCCCTCTTTAATAATCGCTGGGCTGGCACCTGTGGGGTGACAGTACTGAGACAGAGGGTTGTGGCATAGTCCTTGGGGCACTTGCCCTGTCTGCATACATGCAGTCCTGATGCAGGTTATACTGCATACAGGGCAAGTGCAGGCAAGTAGCTCTGATGGGCTTGTGTGTGTGCGGGTGAGTTTTGGATCTCCTAACCCTTTGCCTCTGAGGTGCCTAGGCAAGAGCAAGTGGCTCTTGGAGTGTGGGATGTTTGTGCAAGGTCAGCAGGTTCTGCCTGTTGTGCTGATGGGTGCTGCAGGGTGCGGGAGTGGGTGCTGCTGTGGACACTGTGCATGGACTCTCAGTGGGTTGCTGCCAGGCTGGGCACAGAAGGAGCCCTACCTGTTTCCAGGGGCAGGTGCTGCTTTTTCTGATTCTCAGACTATGGCACCTCCAGCATCCCTAGCAGGGCTTCTCTGCGGCAGCTGGGAGTGAGGTGCTTGGAGACCCCGGTGCCATGTACTTTCCCTTCTCTGATCCCGTCCTTCTCAGCTTTGTGATCGGAAGTTTCCCAAGGGAACATGGCAGGGTGCCTGGGGGATGTGCAGTGCAGGTGCTGGTGTGGGGGTGATCTGCCTTGGCTCACACCTGGTGAAAGAGTTGTGTGATGGCAGGCGGGGGCGGGGAGGAGGAGGAGGAGGAGGTAGGACAGACCCTTTCAAGGAAATGCCGCAACAGTATTTCTTAAACAGTTGTTTGCAAGGCAGGGAGCTAGTGTTGCTGTGGTGTAATCTGGACGTGCCTGGCAGGGATGCACCATAACTTCACTGGAGACGGCAAAGCATAAATAAGTCAACTCGAACTAGCTTGTTGCTGAAGACCGATGAGGGGGATTCTCATGTTATCAGCAGAGCTGCAGCTCTGAGAAGATGGCCAGGGAGAATGAAAAGCAACCATGGTAACTGCTCATTTTCTTCAGTGAACACCATTTCCAGGAGATCAGAAGCAAACTGGACTGGGGGGAGTGTGTGCATTCCAGCTGCTTGCAGCAGCATTGCTATCTCTGCTGTCTTGTCTCCTGCCCGAGTGCAGGCTGGGCTGGTGCAGAAGCACCCTGACTGCCTGGCTTGCCTGCAAGATGTGGGCTTGTGGTCTCCTGACAGGGGAAGAGGAAGGCACCAGGGACTGGAGCTCCTTATCCTCTGTCTGGATGGTTCCAGCTCCATTTCTGCTTACTGTGACGTGGGAACAGAGGCTGCTTCTGACTTTGTGTATACCTCTGGTGTTTGGGAATGTACTGGGTCTAGACTCAGATGCTGACAACTAGTAGTAAGCCTGGCTCTGGGTTATTCATGACATGGGTCTAGCCAAGAGCAGCCTGTGAGATTGTCTTTACAGCATATGGATGGATGCACTGCAGAACAGAAGAGTTTCTGGACCAGAGTGTGGTACCTCTGGTCCTCAGCTGGTGGCACAGCAGCCCTAAGAGGTGTGTGAGGCAGAGCAGAGCTGCTGGATGTAGCAGTGTGAGCTGTGAAATGCCCTCTCCTGGCCCCTTCAGTTTGGGCTGGTCTTGTGCCCTGGAGAAGCAAAACCTATTACTGCAGTCATTGCTGGGGGATCTTGTCCATTATAAATTACCAGCTTCTCTGCCAGCCTTGTCAGCTCTTGGCCCTGGCACTATCTTGCAGCAGGGAGTTTCCCAGCTGGTTTGATCTTTCCTATGAGCAGCTCAGGGCCTTCTCCCTGTCCTGCACCTCATCCCACCAGAGAGGCGACTGGTGCCAGTGCTCAGCCTCTGGGGCAGGGATGCTCCGAGTCTGGTGCCAGAGGTGGAACTGGGTAGCCTGTCCTCACAGGCCTTCAGTCACACCATCTCTTTTCTCAGAGGGGTCTGTAGGTAGGATTAGGCTTCCCCTCCTTCCTCCCTCCTGTTGTCTCTGTAGATCTCAGCCCCTTTGCTTCTGGCCCATTTTCATGTCCTGGGTCCTGCTTTTGTCAAATTGAACATGATGTCAAATTAGAGCCATCACAGGGACAGTTGGAGTGAAACACCCGGTTTAATGAGGCAGCGTTGAAAATCAATAACTTAATTGCAGACATTTGATGGACTTTTATCCAATTTATAGTCCTCCTGCCCTGCTACGTGTAGAGCATGAGGACGTGGTGCTGTGTCTGGCTCTGGGCAAGCGAAAGCCTTTCCTCTCCCATGGCTGCTGTCCCTTTGCGGGTCTGTCTGCTGCGGAGATGTGGTGCTGCAGGGTGGATCAGGCCCTGGCTGGAAGGTCCCTCTAAGGGCTGGAGGTGACAGTGTTGCTTGGTGCTGACAGGAAGGGGGCAGCTGAGAGATCTTGTCTCCTGCTCCTTCCCAGATGATCCAGCAGAATTCTGCTGGGAGAAAAGCTCCCAGCTGTTCAGACCAGTGATCTCCTGGAGAGCAGGTCCTACCTAGACAGCAGCCCTGAGGTGGCCCAAGGTCCGGTGCGTCCTGCCACTCTGCGGGACAAAAGGGGCATTTGCAGCAGTGTCTGGAGTCCTGGCTCTTAGGCTTTCGTGGGGAGGCAATGCTGCATTTGCACCCAACTGTTCTCGTTTCCATCAGCGTGTGTGAGCGATCAGTGTTGGCCCCTGCTCTCCTGTCCTGCCAGCCTTGGCAATGAGGGTTGCGTTGCTCTTCTCACCCCCTCCCTGACTTTTTGTTTTCCTCCTTGTCCCTGCTGCAGGCACCTCTGTGATGCAGGTGATGGCATCTGATGCTGATGACCCCACATACGGGAGCAGTGCCCGGGTAGTCTACAGTGTGCTGGAGGGCGAGCAGCACTTTACTGTGGACAGTAAAACAGGTGAGCAGCACCCAGTTGGGCTGGGGCAGTCTGTGTGGGGCATCAGAAGACCAGACTGTGGCCATGTGTCCTGCATCTGCTCCGTGCATGGCTGTGTGCCGGCAGGCCTGCAGCTCCGTGCTGGGTGTTGGTGCTGGGGTACCCGTGCTGTGGGCATTACTGGGTGTTGGAGAGGAAGCTCAACAGCCCCGCAGGCTGCTGCCTGGCTCCGTGCAGTGCCTGCAGCAGGCAGCACCATGGAGCAAGACCTGCAGCTGCCAGCCCAGAGCGCCCTGCCTGTGCCTGCAGCAGCCAGAGCTCCTCTGTGCTCTATGCCCAGAGCAGGAGCGCACCCACAGGCACATAAAATCTCAGTGTGAAAGGTTTAAGTACTACCAGAGGGGCCTTACCAAAGGCTGCATTGTTATCACCAGGGCTTTGATTAAAGGTAACACTTTAAATTAAGGATTGGTTTATAAATGTTCTATTAATATTTAATGAAAGAACAGTAGAAGCTGCTCCATTCCTTAATAACTTATAATAGAGCCTGTTGTAAAATGCCTCTGTAATAAATCCCTAGCAGATGATGCTCTGACATACTGGTTAGAGTAGACCATAACCAGGAGATGTTGGGGTATATATTCTCCTTGCCTCCCAGGAGTGTGACTCTCATTACCCTTAATGGGAGCCTTGCAAGCTTTCTAAGGAGGGAGGACACTCAAATGCTAATAAGAGGTATTTAAGGCACCACGCATGCAGTAAAGTACCCACAGTTTAATGAAAAATTGTCAAAGGACAAGCACGCTGGGTAGCTGCAGCTCTTGTTGGAAAGCTGGACAGCAAAGTGCCCCCCCCCCCCACCCCTATTGCTGAACCGCAGTGACACAGGCTGAGATCAACCCTTGGACTGAAGTGCCAAGTCTGTCAGCTGACCTGTGTCTGTGCTAATAGATATTTTCTAAGGCTGTTCTTTTGTAAGTCAGAGTGAAATTTGTTTGGAGGCTCTGGCATAAGGAGAGTGTCAGGAAGGTATGTGTGCCTGAGCCTCTGCATCTGCGTGAAACCATGCACCTGCTGAAAACGGGTCTGGTGCACGTGGGCAAGCCAGTCGCAGCCCTGTCTGTGCCGCCAGCCCTGGCTGCCACTGGAGGAAAGCTCAAATTTGGTAGCTCCTAAGCACACCTGAGAGCAGAGCTGGGGTACGCGGTAGAAAACGCCATTGTGTGGACAGAGGGGGTGTGGTGGGGAGAGTGCACAAGAACAAGCTTCGGGCTGCACCCGCTCCTGGCCCAGCAGCTGCTGCACCTGGGTGTTCTCTGCCAGATTTGCTTTGTTTTATTGAGAGGAGACGGACGGGATGAGGGGGGAGATGGATGAACAATGGGCTAAACACTGAAAATTCAGGTGTGTGTGAGATCCTGTTAGTCTGAGACAGCTTTGTGTGAGCGGAAGCCTGGCTGGTAGAATGAAGAGGGACCACTGGGAGCAAAATGCACAAGCCAGGACATGCAGAGGCTCAGCTTCCTGCAACAACATTAATGCTCTGTATTAAGGCATAAACTAAAATGTGCCCTGTGGGACTGTGGTGAGAATTAATGTCACTCTGGGAATCCAAGCTTCTTGATTCCTTGACTTTTTGTGTTTTAATTCTCAAGCTGGTTGTTTGATACACTGGGGGGGGTTGATTTACTGTTCTACTTACTTGTGATTCATACAAGCAAAACTGCTGACAATCTGCAGAAGAGTCATCAGCCCCTCTTGAGCATGTCTGTTTCCAGAGTATCTGACTGCTAAAGCAGGTACTGAGGCTAAGGTGATGCCTGAGCTGTGAATGGCCTTTTGTAGCTGCCTTGCCTGAGCTCCAGGAAGGCGGGGTGCAGCTCTGCCGGTCGGCCACTTAAGATGCAGCTGCAGTCTGTCCTGCACTGCGTGTGGCCTCGTGCTTGGCGTGAGCTGCATGCCCTGCTGTCAGCGCTAGCCTGCGTGGACGTGCTGCTGGGCAGGGCAGCAGCTACAGGGCTGGCAATGCTGAGGGGGGACATTGTTTCATCGTGTCTCATTGGTACTGGCCAAGAGCTAGCACATCCACCCAAGCAAATCCCATCCTGATCCCACCCTGCACTTGAATAGGTTTTTAGTGCTCCACATGGGAATCCTGGCCTGACTGCCCTGGGTGGCCTGGCTTCTGCTCTGAGCATAAGATTTAATTATCCATAGCAGCAGCATAGCTCTCAGAGCCACCATTGTTATTAATGGCCATAAAAAGAACCATAAAAACCTGGCATGTTACATTTCTTATATTATATGGTAATGAAGAACAATTTGGTTTCCCCTTTTGGTTTTGACCTCCTTCTCCACCTTTTCTTGCAGGTCCCTATGGGCTCCCTTGCACACCACCTAAGCCCGTGACTTCTTCCAGCACGGGTTCTCTCTTCCTCCCTTGCCTTTACAACCAGCTCTTTTTGTACTGTCCTTCATAGCATAGGTGTTGCATGTACAAGTGTGGTTTGCACACTTGACTGCAGGATATTGGCCATGTGTAGGTTGCTTAGTTTGTCTCCTCTTCTTGGGTGTTACTAGCTGTAGTATTCAGCTGGGAATTTTGGATTGGATGGACCTTTCAAAGGCAGACCTGAACCATCTGGATGCTGTGCTATGCCAAGTCCTACCACTCAATAAGCCCTGAATTCCCATAGTGTCTCAGACATCTTTTTGCAACTAAATAGCTCCACTGCAATAGTGGGAGCTGCAGCACGGCATTTGCTGGTGTCTACAAAGCTGAGGAGGGTGATTCCAGTTTCCGCAGTGTTCAATGATGGTGAAGAAAAGGCACAGCTGATGCATATGAGCTTTTTCTTTCCTTTCATGTACACCAGCCACTACCTCTTGGGCTTTGAGAACTAAGTTTCAGATACTGAAGCTGTCTGTGGGTTTGTGTTGTATGCCCCCAGTCAGGCCCCAGAATGTACCCTGCATGTGTTGAAGGTCTAGGCTGGCTTTTTTGGTGTATGAGTTGGGGAGCTTTGTATGCACAAGCTTTGGAGGCATGATTTTCTGTGTCAGCTATGAGAATATCTGCTAGGCTCCTTGCAAGAGCCCGCAGGCATTAGTCATATTTAGGCTTTGTGCTGCCTTCCTCATTCATTCTCAGTTTGCAGATAGGGTGCAACTGATCTTTGTCTGCTCTTTGTACAGGTGAGCTGCACTGCACTGTTTTGTGTCTGCCCTGTTCCTGCAGGAAGGAGGCTGTGCTTTTAGAGTAGTCAGCACGTGTGCTTTGCTGCTTCTGTTGGGAAGCAGCCACTCCTGCCATCGGTGGTGGTGGTGGGTCTCTGAGTGAGAGTGCTTCAGTCTGGCTGCAGAGAGCCCCTCTCTCGCCCTGCAGCAGGCTGCTGACTGGCGGATGGGGTGAGCCCCAGCTTTGCCTGCCAGGACATGGGTCAGGAGGTTTAGTGCTAGTTCCTCTTCTAGCTCCAGGAAGCCTGCCCTCACCAAGATCCTTCTGACTTAGGCTTTTCAGATGCTGAGATGGGCATAAAGAGTATGTGACTCCCAGTGCATTTATGTGAGAGGAGAAATGAGAGTGCATTTAAATTTGCAGGCCAAATTTTCGTGTTGCTTTATATCACCCTGCACTCTCTGTACCTCTGCAGATTATTCACCTTTATAGGGGCAAAGCTCTTCTTTGGCAGGCAGCTGTGCCTGCCTGCTCGTGTCTGTTCCCATGTTCTTTGCAGTGCCCTTTCTCATCTCTGGCCAGCATGGCTGGAGACTCGCTGCTGCCTACAATCCCTGCCCACGGCCTCAGGAGGAAACCTGAAAATACTTGATACCCAGAAGGGGGGCACAACCTGGTACCCTGGGCTCCAGCAGTCTTGTTTATCCCTTTGCAGGGATATTGACTGCTACAGAACAATCACAGCGGGTAACTTTGTAGGCATTATGATATTTGGTGCTTTCCTAAAAGCCCAGCTTGTCAGTTCAGGAAAATGCATGGGCATCTTGCTTTTTACTGAAAAGAAGAGGTTGTTCTTAAAAATCTGTCATTCTGCTGTATGCAGGGAAAAGGCAGAAGGACTCAGAAGGCTAATTGAAATGCAGCCTGGCATTTATGATTACTTAAAACAGCTCCTGACTTCTAGAGCTTGTCTCCTGATTTGGAGACTGAGCTGGTGAGGGCTTAGAGGTACTTGTGCCAGGGAGAGCAGGACAAGAAATACTGGCCTGCTGGGTTGAAGTTTATGGTTATTTGTGTGCAGTCATTAGTTGTTTCATCCTTACCTGTCGGCCTTGCCCTGTTTGGAGACCGACCACAGCCCTAGTCCCACGGTAGTAAGGGTAGACTGGGAGAGGAGTTGTTGCTGGGAACATGCTGCATGCTGATTTGGGCTGATGAACTGTTGGATTTGTGTGATGCGGTGGTGGGAGGCAGAACGTGTTTCTCTGCTGCTCTTGCCAGTTTGTTAAAAATGCTCCTTGGTGCCTGGAAACACAGATATCAGTATGTGCGTGTTTGTGCACGCTCATGGGTTTTTGCAGGCCTGTGTCCCATCCCAGAAGCTTATTCACCAGAGCTGTGCGCAGGGACAAGGGGCTCTGAGCACGGGTAATGAGAGGCTGCAGAGAAGCCACCTTATTTAAGGTGCTTTTATTAGCAAGACTGAATGTTAACAGTCCTTTTTAGAGTGGTGCAGGAACTTCAGTTGGTTTGGGACCAAATTGTATGTTTGGTCGTCTTGAGGAAATTAGGGTATATCTACTAATGTGCAGTGGGAGTTAATATTAAATGACGAGGGATTTAGCTGCTAAAAGAAGATACAAAGGAAGGGTAAGTGTGCTGGCCCATCTGTTGGAGCTCACTGAGGGTGCCTCTCTCCAGGGCACTGCTGCCTCTCTGCTGGCATGGGCAAGGCTGATTCCAGACAGGGACGAGGCCCTGTTAGGTGCTCCTCTCTGAGCAGCGGCAGTAGCTCCGTCTCTGTAGGTGCTGTCCTGGGAGCTACGGGACACACTGGTACGAAAAGGACTTGGCCACCTGCTATGAAAGATACCACACTAGAAATCCGCAGGCTGCAGAATCCCTCAGCCACAATAGTTGTGTGACCCTGCGCCCTTCCAATTAACTTCGCTGCTTAGCTTGGTTATGCTGGTGCAACCGTAATGTTTCCATTTCTGGATCTCAGCTCGGTACCTTATTTGCTGAAGAGCCCTGAACCTCCTGAACCTTGTGCCTAGTACCTTGCTGAGACCACCTGTAGCTTCTGCCTCCCAGATTGTCCTGAACTGAAGGACAGGAAGGGGGGCTGTGCACGTTGGGCAGATGAAGTGCTGGTTCTTGGGCCTAAGACCCCGTCTGCAGTGGGCTGACCTCCTCTAGGATGTATGCCTCAAAAAGCACTTGTGTCTTGGCAAATATATTGGTATTTCTGTGTCCCTGCAGGCAGGTGTGGGCACAGGTGAGGAATTTGCAGTCTATTTGGCAGCTGCCTTGCCACCCCTGGGCTGAGGCAGAGATCTCTTTGCGTTAACTGACCAAGCTGCTGGGAGGAGTGAATATGTTTTATCCAGCTACCTAATAGGAGGGGATAGAGAAGACACAGCCAGGCTCTTCTCAGGCATGCACAGTAAAAAGACACAAATGACAGGAAGAGAGAACTTGTCACAATGAAGGTGGCATTTCCATCCTTGGAGATACTCAAAACCTGACTGGATGTGGCCCCGAGTAATCTCATCTGCCTTTGAAGACTGCCTGCTTTGAGCTGTAGTTGGACCAAGGACCTCCTGAGGATACCTCCACGTACATTTCTCCACCACTTTGTCTGCGCTTTGTGGCAGGGAGCATGTTGCTCCTGACTGCCCTCAGCTGGGAGGTGCCTTGTCCAGAGGGTCTCTGAGGATGTGGACATCTCAGCTAGAAGTATCTGAAAGCAGAGCAAAGCCCATAACGATGGGATTCCTGAAGGCAGTTACCTGCCGAGTGCTTTGTCCTGCTTTGTTTTTATCACCCAAAGAGTGTCTGCTGTTTGAGCAGATTGACGGTATTTATGCGATGCTGTAAGTGTCCCCTTGCCTGGTAATTATACTGATTAATCCGGATCATACTGGAAAGCCACGTGTGCCTTGTACCAGAGGGTATGCCACCATGCGTCTGTATTATTCAACTATAACAGATGCTGACAAGAACTAGGGAGACGAGTCTGAGCTAGAGGTTGTTCTTGCTTTGTTAGCAGTGTCTGGGAAGGACAAAGTTTGGCAGCTTTTCTGGCTGGAAAGAAGGTGAATCTTGGGAGATGATAGCCAGGATTTTTCCCTGTTCTACACACGGCAGTGGAGGTCCCTGCTTCTTCTGTCTCTGTGCCCTGAGAACAGGTCTGCCACCATCACTTGCTGCTGCTTTTGCAGAGTCCCTGGGGGTCAGGTTTTGGGAGCAGAGGCTCTTCTGGCTCTAGGAGACAGAACCACACAAGTCTGCTGCTGGTGGGTGTTTATGGCAGCACTCATAGCGCCATATTCAAGGAATTGGTGTGGAGCATGTTTGGAGACCCTGATTTGTCAAGGCCGCTAGCAAATGGTAAGTGGTACCTCAGTCTAAAAGGCAAAACCAGCCTGACTCTTGGGGTAGCAGCCTGGTGTGGCCCGTGCATCTTTAGGGGGAACAGCTTTCTCAGTGGCAGTCCTGCTGGGGCTCCTACAGGCATGGGGCATGCGGCAGTTCGTCTGCATCAGACCCCCACTTTTCCAGGATGGACTAGACAAACAGCATCTTGGCAGGAGGTGGTTTCTGCTCGCAGCCTGCACCCCCGTCAAAGACAAGGATTTTGTCTGTCTCGTGCCACTAGAAGAACTGGAGCTGGCTGGGGCCGTTTGTCTGCCCTGCACATGCCAAATGGCCTGGACTTGCTCCCCGCTGGGACGGGTGACCTTGGAGGTGTTCTGGGAAGCGCCTGAGCACTTTCCTCCCATCTTGCATGGTGTATTATGAGCTATATCATTATGAGCAGCTCAGTTAAGTCATTACAGCCTTGGTGAATGCATGAGCTTTTTCCCTCTCATCCCAATTCATCACTATTGTGCTGACATGAATCATTTTCATTATAAAATGCTTCAGACCCTGCTAATTAACAGAATTGCTTAAATTTCAATGAGATAGTGCTTGCCCAGAAATAACGGGTTTATATTCATAGTGGAGTGGCAGGAGTGGCCTATAAGCATGGCTGGCTGAGGGCAGTCCCATGCAGCCCTGGGGAGATGGTGCTTGTGCAAGGCCAGTGCTGCCTGCTCTCAGATGGGAGCTTGCAGTTCTCGCTGGGACACGTGCCTGGAGGTGCATTCGTAGCTCCCTTGTCGGCGCTGCCTCAGCCCCTTTGGACCAGGTGGGCTGGGACTCCTGGTCAAATAGCTGCCTCTGAACAGACCCAGATGAATGAGGGAGCCAGGGCAGACCCTGGGCCCCATCGCAGGGTAAACACCTGCTGTCCTCCTGTGGAGGGGTTGGGATGCTCCCTAGCAGAAGTTCTGCAGTGCTCCGTGCTGCCTCTGACCTGCGTGCTGGCCAGGAGCATGGACCTCGGTGATCGAGCGGTAGAAGGGCTGAGAGTTACCTGAGTGTGTAAGCGGGCAGATGCTGGACGTGCTCGAGAGACGGTGGATGAGATGGAGCCTTCTCTCAATTCATGGGGCTGAAGGCAGTGTGAGTCCAGGTAATTACAGAAAGACAAGGGAAGCTGGGTGAAATTGTGCCTATCCATGAGAGCTGGGGAGCTGCAAGGGTCTGAAATGGTCATTATGTCTTTATAATAAATCCTAACAATGATAATCATTGGAATAATTGCTAGTTTCAGAAAGCAAGGAGAGATAAATGTCTGCAGAACAGTGTTGCCAGCTCCTGCTGCACCTGTAATGTCATGCAAAGGGGGAAGGAATTTCATCCTCCCAGCTCAGTGGCATTTCTGACAGACTTTGGGCCACAGCACCGGTGGCTCTTTGGTGTGACCCGTCCACCCATGGCCTTTGTCAGGAGGTGCACAAGGTCACGCCAGGCATGAACGGGTAAACTGTGGCAACGCGCTGGCTGTGGAGGGCTGGTGCCTGGAAGCCTCAGGGTACGTCCCTGAAGCCACGTCTTGTCTGCTTGCAGCCTGCTGGCACCCAGCTCTCCCCTCCGCTGTGCTCAGGTTGTGATGAAGGCTTCCCAGAAGTGTCTGCCTTGAGCCAGGTGGCTTGGATGGCTGTGATGCTCTGCCATTGCTTGCTTTGTTGCATGTCAGCAAATGTCTTGCAAGTCGCTGAGAGCAACTGGATCATTCTCTGCTGTTCGCTCGGCAAGGGAGGAGCTCCTTGTTCCCTCCAAGTCAGACCCCTTCGCTGGAGACCCACACCGACAGCCAGGCACCCCCCTTCCAGCATCCTCCTTAACACCAGGCAGGATTACTGGTGAAACAAAGCAAAGATGGATTTTGTAGTTCACAGTAGGAGGAGGTAAAGCTAATAGTTAAACAGAAAAGCCTGGAAGAGAGAGCAATTACAAAAACAGAAAACAATGTCTAAATCTGTGGGAATGTTAAGAAACTGAGCTGGAGGGGATTTTAAGCTGATTCCTAGCTGTTCTGGGATGTTGCTGGTATAGTGGGACTGGGAATGTGCCGCTAATGACCTTGCATCCATGTATGCACTCATGCGTGCCCCTGGTGCCACCTCAGGGCAGAGTCATTTCTTTCTTTCGTTCTCAAAATATTTCTTCTCTGCTTTGTTTCCATGTAAATGAAACACTCCTGGGTGACATAGGAAGTTGTAACTTCTGCCATTCACAGTGGTTTCTGGGTTTTACTACTCTGTTTCTTGTTTTACATTCCTTTATATTTTAGTCCTGGTCATTTCCCCCAAGCCCAGATGACTACTGAAGACCTATAAACACTTTTTTTAAGAGACTTCGTTTCATAAAAAGTACTAACATACCATATATTTTGTTAAGCTTTACGGTCTCTAGTTCATTCTCAGCCCTTGACACAGAGCATGTATGTCATCTCTGGTCTCTTTAACTTAGAAGGACACTTGAAAATGAGGGGTTTTGTGCAGACGGACTTTTGGAAATACACTGCCTCCCCCCCCCCCCCCATATTCTCCAAATCAAATAGCGGTCCCTCCGGGCATGCTTGGGCCATGAGGCACCTGTGAAATGGAGCTTGGGCTCAGAACAGCGATGTTCTGTTAGGAATGCTGTGGCAAGCCTGGCTCCTGCTTGAGCAGATAAGGATAAGTGGGCTGGTGCAGATTTGTGCCAAAGGGGTTTCGTGACTCAGCGTGGGCTTTTACACAGCCTTTCTGTGCAAACCTTGAGGCTGGCCCCCGCTGGGCGAGTCCTCTTGTTCCTGTGCCTCTGGCCCCCACCAATCCTTCACTGGGCTCCTGGCCTCCCTGGAGAGAAGTACAAACCTCCTCTGAGCTGGAGTTTAACCCTGTCGGAGCTACCGGCAGCCTGCAGTAGAAGCAGCAGTCAGGAACCTTTCATGCAGTGTGCCTGCAAATCGGCTGCAGAGGCTTGCTGGGACCAGGTTGGGCCTGGGCTCTGGGGGGATCTTCAGGATGTTTCTGCCTGGCTGACACCCCCCTGGGCTTGTTCTTCTCTCTAGAGATCTTTTCTCCCCTCAGTTGGCTTTTGCTTATGTCATCTCTGTGAAGGCTGCAAAAGGGTTTGCTCTCCTTTGCTGGGGCCCAGCAGATGATGGTGGTTGTTGCCAGCAACGTGCTCCCATGGTAGAGGTGACCCACGGCACCTAGGGCTGCGTTAGGAAGGGCATCGCCAGCAGTTGAAGGAGGTGACCCATCCCTTCTACTCTGCACTGGTGAGATGACGCGAGTGCTGTGCAAATATGAGACGTGGGCATACTAGAGTGAGTCCAGGGAAGGGCCATGAAGATCGGTGAAGTATTGGAGCATCTGCCGTATTTGGAGAGGCTGGGAGATCTAGCTGATCCTGTTTAGAGCTGGGGCTTGGATAAGGTAAATTCCAGCGTCCCCTTCCAGCCTCACCCCGTCTGTGACTGCGGATGCTCTGCGACCTGCCTGTGCTCACGCTGTCCTGCTGGTTTCCAGGTGTGATCCGGACAGCCGTGGCTGACCTGGACCGTGAGACGCAGGACCGGTATGAGGTGGTGATCCGCGCAACGGACATGGCAGGACAGCTGGGTGGCCTGTCTGGATCCACCACAGTCACCATCGTAGTCACTGATGTCAATGACAACCCACCACGCTTCCCTCAGAGTAAGTCCTGACAGCAGTGGGGGGTGAGCGCTGGCCCTTGTCCTGGTTCTGGCCCCTTGTGGGTGGTGGGACAGTGTCCTGGTTTCCTGGCTAAACCACGACAGACAGCAGCTCAGCTCCCGGCACAGCCTGGCACGTGTCTGCAGGGTGAGTCGGCCCGGCTGCTCATGCTGCTTGCAGGGTGGCAGAACCAAGGTACCATAGCATGCACAGCTTCTTGCCTGGATCTGAATGTGTTCCTGCCTGGCAGTTTGGAGGGGCAGCTGCCTTGGCTGACCCCCGCTCCTGGTACTAGTCCTGGGAGTGAGCAGGGCTGTGTGCTGGGGAGAGCAGAGCTGGCCCTTTCCTGAACCCTCTCTGAGCAGCGCTGGGGGAGAAGGCAGCCTGCTCCGTGCTGCTGTCTCCTGGGAGCTTGGGCAAGGACTCGGCTGCTGGCCTGGCTCCTCATGGCTCCGCGTCAGGGCTGGGCACGCTCTGCCCCAACGTGAGGCATGGTGACCCTGCCCAGCTCACAGACAGCAGCCTTGTCACAGGACAGCTCTGTTTTCCAAGTCACTGCTAGTGGCCTGTGGCTCAGGCTTGTGTCTTCTCTGGGATCCTCCCCAAACGAGGAAGGTGGGTGATCCTGCTGCAAAGAGTGGGCTGTGCAATCTCTGCAGTGCACGCCAGCAGCAGAGACCGGCAGCATGGCTGGCAGACCAGAAGGGGTACTGCAGCTGGAGGAGGCTCAGCTCTTTAGCTGCATCTTCTAGAAATTAGAAACGGTAAAGTTTGCAAAGATTCAGAGAACACTGATTGCAGGGCAGTGTCCATACAGAGAGATCAGCCCTTACTTCACCCGGCACCTTGAAACATTAGTGCTCCCCAGTTGTCTTCCCTCAGCCCTTGTTTTTGGCGGGGTGTGTGTTTCTCCTGGTAGGGCATTCTGGACTATAGACGCTGGCAGAGTTTGGGCAGCCCTTGTAGTGCAAGGGTGTCCCCAGGGAGGTGTGTGAAGGGCTATATCAGGCAGGAGAAGGGGGTTCAAAGGCAGAAGCAGTGACCCTAGTACCTTTTTCTCCTCCAGAGATGTATCAGTTCAGCATTGTTGAAACTGCCCCTGTGGGCACCGCCATCGGGAGGGTGAAAGCAGAGGACTCTGACGTCGGGGAGAACACGGACATGATGTATCAGGTGAAGGATGAGGAAGGGGTGGAGGTGTTCAAAGTCATCACGGACAGCAATACCCAAGAGGCTGTCATCACGGTACAGAAGGTGAGAGATGAGGAAAGCTGGTTGGGCAGGGAGGGCGCAGATCTCTAGGAGGGCCTTTTCCTTTGGGGGCTCCTGCTGCTGCATTTGAGTTGAAATAAATGCTCCTCTGAGTGCTGCTTTAGCAGTAGCAGTTGCATTTTTGTGCCTGCAGGTGCAGGGAGAGACCTGCTTCTGTTCTGCCTGGATGGCAAAACACAGACCTGTGTCTGGGAGGAAAGGCTGAAAAGGAGCAGCAGCACAGTGCCTGCTGGAGCCTGCGCAGGGTGGCTCCCTGGGTGGCAGTGAAGAAGCGAGCCATGCATAGGTGAAGCTGTGCATAGGGCTGCGGACACGAGTGCTTACAGCTTTTATTGATAGCACCTGTTGGGGAGAGATATGCCCACCTAATTCCTATACCTGACCAACGGCACTTTGAAAGCATCTGCTTTTGGTGGCAAAAATAATCAAGCAAGCACTTGATGCAGGCAAGAAAGAATGGTTGTTCACCGAGGCCACTGCATTCAGTTCACCTCCCCTGTAGAAATAATAGCAGGGTGATTAATGATCAAAACCCGCTCACTTGCAGCACACAATGTGCCGTCTTCCCAGTGAATCCTGGCTGCCTGCACAACCTGGACACCCGGCTGGGGGCCCTGGGGGGAGCAGGCTGGAGGCCTCCTCCTGCCCACCTTGGTGTGGGCACTGCCAGCAGAAGGGCAGAACACGAACTCCCAGTCTCCTGCAGAGGTGCTGCCGGGGGAGCAGGTGGTTTAGTGCTGCCCCTGATGTCTCCGGGGAAGGAAGGGGCAGCAGGGGAGCTCCTCGGGCTGGGTACAGCTAACCCTCTCCTGTTGTCCCAGCCGCTTGACTACGAGTCGAAAAAAGTGCACACTGTCGTGGTGGAGGCCCTCAACAAGTTCGTGGACCCGCGGTTCGTGGACCTGGGCACTTTCCGGGACCAGACCATTGTGCGGGTCTCGGTGCTGGATGTCGATGAGCCCCCCGAGTTCCGGCCCCCCTCCAACCTGATGGAGGTCCAGGAGGACGCACACGTTGGCTCTGTCGTGGGGGTGGTCACCGCCCTTGACCCAGACACAGCGAACCATCCTGTCCGGTAAAGCAGCCGCCTAAACCTCGCATCATCTTCCTTCCAGCGGTGGGCGTGGGGTCACCCGCAAGGGACGCGTGTGGCCTGAGGGGGCTGGTGGCCATGGCCGGGGCAGAGGGCAGGTGGTGGCAGAGGAGGAGGGGCAGTGCAGGTGAAGGTGACAAGCGCTGCATGCGTGGCCAGGCACGTGAGTGTGTCCTACGGGACAGGCAGCTGGCAGGTGAGCGGCAGCCTGTGCACAAGCAACAGGCAGGCAAGAGCAGCCATCTCACAGGTGACATACGTCACTGGCAAGCAGTGGATTTGTGAGTGGCAAGGGAATGTCGGGGAAGGTGGCTGGGTGATGCTTGTATGTCCTTGCTGCTGACAGTGAGGCATCTGCAATGGTGCCTGATGCAGGCCAGACGAGTGACCAGAAATGACAGGAGGGCAGTGATGAAGGATGACAAATGAGGTGAGGCTTGGGAGGTGCGGAGCCACAGCTTGCCTCTGTGTGTGTGTGCGTGCATGCGTGCACAGGGATTGAAGATCAGAGGAGTTTATATTTGGGCAGGAGACATAATCCAGGCAGCAGCTTATCTGCACAGGACATTTCCTATTTCCATTTAATTTGTGGCTAAAGAGATTGTTACCTTGTTAAATTGCTATTACCTAAGGCATGAAGCAGCCTTCTGGCTCTGCCAACTGGCCTGAGTCATGAGCAGTTGGGTTGGAAACTGGTGTTCAGCAAACAACCTCAATGTGTGGAAAATTTCCTTGAAATGTGTGTTCTTGTGCCAGGTGATGGCAGGGCTGCAGGCACCTTGTGCACAGCTGCTCACTTCAAATGAGCAGTGGTGGCTTTGCATTTGAGAGCTCTGTAGGGAGCCTGTCCCAGGCAGCAATAGACTGGGACACGACAGGGACGTCCTGCAGAGGAGGACGTGGCCAGGGAGGGCTCAGTTACAGTACTGATGCCATTCGATGATGTTGCCATGCGGCTGCTTGGGGTGCTGAGCTCCAGTGCTGTGGAGCCATGGGGAACGCACTGGTTCAAGGTGGCCTGAGGGGTATCTCAAGATCTTCATGGAAATGAAGATTGAGATGTTTAGAAAGATCGGAGAAGAATTCACACATGGAAAGCTGCCATCTAGAGATGCCTGGCAGCTAGCAGAGAGTACTGTGTCACAGAGCTGGGTGCTGAAAGTTGTCTTTGGGGTGAACGTGAATGAAATCAGCCTTGGCATGCCAGGAACTAGAGCTGTGTATGTGAGTGTTGCACCAGTTGCACTAGTCGGTGCTGTCAGTTGGACGTGTTCTCAGAGTACCTCTGCTGACCTTGTCATGTGGCTACCCTCTCTATTCAGGCTACATGTCTGATTTCTTTCTTTGTGGCCTGCCCTGAGCACGTGGCTGTTAGATTTCATTCTTCAGATGTGTGCAGTCTTTCTACCCCTCTGTGTGTGTGTGTGTGTACATGTGTGCATGTGCTTTTTCACTTGACTGTTTCTAGCAGTGCTACAGAACATAGATTTTATTTTCTGATCTGTAATTGTAGGAAAGGGGCCTTGGGGACAGAACTATGCTTATTCTCATTTTTTCTTGTTCTTTGTGCTGCTTCCTGGTGGAGCTTGTTGCATTGTTTGCAGACAGAACAAAAGAAAGCAGAGGAGGGAGGCTTTCTACTACTGTGCAGAAGGTGATGGGGACTTGGAGCAGAGAGAAGCAGATTCAAGTACTCAGCAGGAGCAAGAGGGTTAGAGCCCAAACTTTGCTATGCAAGTCTCTCTCTTATGGTAAGCTTAGTGCCAGACGAGGCAATGCTTCATGCTCAGGCACGAGGGCCCAGCCAACAGGACTCCCAGGCATCTGCTGCAGCTTGGGAATTGCAATGCGTTTCCCCTTGTCAGGCTTGATGCATTCAAGTATGTGTCCTCCCTCCAGCTGTCCCCAGGCAGGTAGCTCATCCTGCGTCCCCCATGCTCCCCTGTGGCATTTGGTCTCTATCCGTCCATCTCTCCACTCTCCTCTGTTCTTGCAGTGCCTGCTGTCACGAGCAGTGGCAGCTCCGTCCCCTTGGCGCTTGCCTGGGGAGCGCGGGTGGGTGAGCCTTCCCTGCCATTTTAACACGTACCAAGTGGAGGTGCAGTTTTACATTGGTCACGCTGATGTGGCACCAATGCAGGAGGACAGTGCTGTGGATCTCTCCTGCTTTCCTGTCCTCTGGCTAGCCAGGTAATTTAATAAAATACTTGGCCACGTAGGCAGCTGTTCACAGCTTCAAAGTGGTGCACAAACATTAATGCAAGCATCCTGCAGCACCCTGCCAGGATGTGACGCTAACCCGTCAGCAGGAGACGACAGTAAGTCACCTCTCATTTCAAGTGTGCTACTCGCATTTCAAGTGAACAGTCACAAGAAGCCAGCACTTGTACTTCACCTCTATACATTAGAGAGCAACTGGTCCTGACAGCATGACCAGTATTTGATCCTCAGCTCCTTGAAGTTGGTATGAACCCTTTCAAGTCGCTGCGGTTCAGTGGATCCCTTTTAACTTCCTGATCCTCGTCTGCTAGGGGTGGGAGCAAAGGCATGGCTGTGTTTCTGTGGTGGCTGCTGTCTCCTGGACTCTGGTCTGTGTGTTGGCTCTGCCCGGTAAATAGGGGAGAGCCTCAACCTTCTGTCATGATGAGATGCACTCTCCCCTTGAGGCAGGAAAGAACAAGGATTGCCAGAGACAGCAGAGCAAAAATTAGCTCTGTCAGCGTTTCCAGGTGCTGCTGACACCAGGCTGCCAATAACGAGGTCTGGGAAGTATTTTTAGCCAAATGGGAAAGGAGGTGCCCTTGGCACTTTGTTTTCATCCCCTGTCCAGCACAAACAGGGCTGTGTGGCTCCTGCTGCACCATCCAGCCTGAAGCAGCTGCTGGAGGCACATTTCAGCCTGGCTCCCCTGCCCTCCCGGTGATCCGCTTGTCCCGCAAGGATGTGGCCACTTGGTGTGAGAACAAATCCCTTCCAGACAAGCTGGGCCGGGTTGCAAAGTGAGCTGTTACGAACACTTGAGGCTGAAGGGGCGTCCGACTCCCCTGTTCTTGGGAGGCTTCCCTGAGGCGCTGCTTGCTGCCCCTCTCCCAGCTGCTCACGGACGTGGAGCCCCTGGCAGCTGCTTGCCTGGGTGGGAGGAGAGCTGGGGCGTAGGGTGCCTGAAGGGCACCCCATCTCTCTGGGTGAGCAGCTCCAGCTTGTAGCTGCTCAAGAGGGATGCCCTCCCTCCCGTGCTGAGGCTGTGAAGCAGGGAGTCATGCTGAAGTTCAGCACGGCAGAGGGGCTGCACGCATCCTCTGAGGGAACACGAAAACCCACCATGGTACAGGCAGGAAACGCCTTTCTATAAAGGACCAGCGCTTTTTATTTTATTGCATCCTTCTTTGTTGGCTAACAAAAGCTGGAACCACTCTTTTTCAGAAAGAATTTAGTTTCCAGTTGGCTTTTTGGCTTTAGCTGTACGTTTCCTGGGCGTAGTGCAATTTTTCTCGGCTGAGCCGTTGTATGAGGTAATACAGTGATAGACTGTCTGTGTACGTGAGGCTGTATGTATGGGAGCCTTTTGTTTTTCTCTGCAGTGGGAGCCTGTGCTCTGATGGTGTGCATTCCAGGCTTTATCAGCACTGGGAGGATGTTGCTTGGGATTTAAGGTTCTCGGAGATATTCTTGTTTGGCATTCACCAAATCCGGAGACACGTGTTGGACATGGGCATTTTATAGACTCCAACAGCACAGCAAGAACTACAACCTGCTTCAACACAAAAGGGAGAGGAGGAAAAACCAAACACAACAAAAAGCTTTTCACACAGTGTTTGAAAAGCTCCCTATTAACAAAACACATGGCATAAAATGTGCTTCTTGTTGCATTCAGGGGGAGAAGTGAAACAAACTGCTTGAGAAACGCATTCATGAGAAAGATGAGCACCAAGAAAGCTGTTTAAATTAAACAGTCACTTGTAACATCCAAACCAACAGGCAGTGCCAGCAGGAAGAGAGGAAAATGGATTACAAGGTCCGCATCCCAATCGGAGCTGGGGACTGCAGTTCCAGATATGGAGCTCCAGCCAGCTTTAGGAGGAATAAGCATATGTCCTATCTCTGAGTACCTGGAGGACCCAGGGATTAATTGCTGCTCCTTCTCAGGTGGGAAGGACTGTTTGGCTTCAGTGGGACGGATGAACGTGAAGCTGGACTACTAGAGGTGGAGAGGCTTGTGATGGTCAGCACAGACTTCGGTTGGTAAAGATCGTATTGCACAAAATGGTGTAAACTGAGCGCAGCGGATAGCTTCTCATAGCTGCTCTAGCACAGGGTTAGTTGTAAGCTCCTGGAGGGGGGAGGTCTGTCGTCGTGTGGAGCAGGTTGGTCTGCAGCTCTGAATGGGTTATGGCTGTGGCTTTGGGGGGGGCGGGTGGACATCCTTGTCCCCTCTCAGTCCCCAACTCCATACCAGCCTAGTGCTCCAGAGCCTCCACAGCACTTTGCGCAGATGGAGAGCTACAGACCCACCTGGACTGGCCACCTCCAAAATTACAGCGTGTGGAAGCAGGCTCAGCCCTGCTTTCGTGGCAAGTGCAGGCAAGGCTCAGCTCTTCTCCTTCCCTGGGGCAGTGTTGAGAAGGTTGCAGCTCTCTGTGTAGCGGTGGTGACAAAGGGATCAGATTTTTGGTTTGGTTTGTGCCCTGCCCATTGGGTATGGGCAGTCAGTCCTCACCAGACAATTCAGAAGTGTCAGAAGACAGCCTTGGCAGCAAAAGAATTAGAAGCGTAAGAAAAGGTCACCAGCAGCACGAGGCTGAGTGCTCCCCTACCAGCCCCCTGCCCTCTGGCCATGCAGGCAGCCAGCGTCAGATGTTTCCAGGCTCCGTGATGTCTCCCATCACTAACTGGGTTTTTCTGTGGAGCTGTTTTTTGCAGACATCTTTGTTTATGCAGCAGTGGCACGAGTGTGAACAAAACAGGCCTGTGCTTACCAGAGAAGCAAGGAAGGCATATGGAGAGTGAAGTACTAGCTTGAACTCTAGCGGTATTCAAAAGTGGAATGGAAGAACAGGATGTGTTCGAGGTCAGGTGATGTGGGGTAGCAGTGGAAGCAGTTATGCAAATGCATCAGTTATGCTTTTGGAAGGATATTAGGTGTTGTCATCCTGGTTTCTGTTCCTCCTCCCAGCAGTACATTGGACTGATGTGTACAAGGCAGAGTGGCCAGACGTCTCCTTTCCCTTTGCAGTGAGCGAGCGCAGAGTGGATGAGAGGCTGCAGTATGTGCCAGGACAGTGTCGCTGTCCCTTCTGGAGCTGGCTGTATGCCTGTAGAGGCTCTGTTTCCAGCTGGGAGTTGGGGCAGAAAATGCAGGATGGCTAGGAAGCCCCTGGCAGTTGGTTCAGAGATACCTAGGCTTGTACCTGGCTTTGCGTGGCAGATCCCCATCGCCTCTAGATGCAAGGAGGGCGGAGGAAGCCAGCCACATAGGTGCAGAATGTGCTAGACTGTGCATGTGTGCAGATGCAATTTAGATAGTGATTTTGGAACATTTTTCCTTAATTACAAGCAAGTGCTGTTGTATTTTCTCTCTCATCCCCTTGTCTGTCTGAAAGGGAGAAAGCTAGGGAGCGTAACCTGGTTCTGTATAACACTTTAAACGGCGTGTAAATGCCTTTATCTCTGATGGAGGCACATACAGAGCTGCCCGGCTGCGTGGATAGGTGCCCCTCAGGAGACACTCTCATCTGCAGCTGATTTCCCCCTCCCAGGGCATGGAGGCCATCGACGCCTCTGTGCAGAGTGGTCATCCTTGCATGCAGAAGGTGAGCTGGTGTCCCTCGGCTGCGAGCCATGTGGATGATGGACCCAGAGACCGCAGCTGGACTGTGCCAGGCGAGACGCAAGCACTTGGGAAAGCCACCCCACAGTGTGCAGAGAGCATGCACCATCTGGAACATGCTTCTAGCCCAGAGCCCGTCCTGCTCTGCTCCTCTTGTCTGACATGGCCTCTCAGTACTGTCCTGTCTCGTCAGCTTTCCAGCTTGCTTTGTTCCTACATTTATCTTCCTTCTGTTGTTGGACATGTGACTGAAGGCTTTAATTTATTCACAGTCCTCCTTTCGGTAATTTATCCTTTGTACTCTTTGCTGTCTTGTATTATTTAATTCTGTAAAGCACTCTGGGATGCAGCATGTATGAAAGATGCTGTACACAATAACATTATGCTTTATTGTTTGTGATTTGTAGGCCTTCTGGATTTCTAATTCCGATTGCAGTGGTGGTGTGTGTTATTTGTGTTATGGCTGTGCTCGAGGGCCTCAGCTGGATCAGGCTTCCCTTCCAGTCCCTGCATCCAAGGAGCACGCATCTAATTGTGCCCTGATTTAATGTTAGCTTGCTTTATTCTGTGTTTAATGTGTGTAATGGGAAATGCGGGACATGCCACTGGGACTGATTGCATGGGCTTGTGGTGTCATGGCTAAGGCGCAGGGCTAAACCCAGGTGTCTGACTCTTCTGTGAGCTGTGGTGGTGCCCTTCTGGAAGAGGTGGAAGTTGTGCTCTCCAGAGGTGGCACAGAGGGTGCGTGGGCTGTTGATGGGATGCCCAGGGAGGGGGCTGTTTGGGGCAGCACTAGAGCAGCTGAAGGAGAAGAGCGAGAGCTGCGTGTGAAGGGTCTCTGCTGAGCAGCGGAGCTGGTTGGAGCCAGAGGAGCTCTTCAGCCTGCTCCTGTGAAACTGGGAAGCCCAAACTAGGGCAAATTTCAGGGCTTCTGGGGATGATGTGCTGTGTTGATTGTGGGGATGCTGGCCGTTGCCCACCTCTGCTGCCAGGGTTCTTGCTGCAGTTGCACAGGTTCCGTCTGGATTCAGAGACCTTGCCATTTCTAACTGCTGTAGCTGCAGTTCAGGTTATCTGCAGGTCCAGCTCACAGCCTGCCCGTGTGCTGCCGTACTGTCCTCCAGATCTCTCACATGGGTGGGTGCTGTGGCAGGATTGGGAGAGAGGGTGGTAGGTGAGGTGGGCTCCTTGAGCAGGGGTGCCCTCCTTCCTTTGGGTTGGTGTCTTTCCTGAACCTGTAGCTCAGAAACTTCCCAGAGTCATGAGTGGCATTACAGCCCATGATTTCTATATCATTCTGTCTATGCTGAGCATAAGGTTCCCATCAGAGCAGGTTTTCCCCCTTGTCCATAGTCTGTGCTTAGTTCCGCATCATCCACTGAAAGCCACGCTTTAATTTTACTTGAGGGCTCTGGGCTTGCAGCCTGGTAGAAGCATGGCCTTCGTGTACCATGCCACAGCAGAGGAAAAGTGAGAACGGTGATGTAGGGCCTGTTGTGTTAGATCCCTGTGCTCCTGGGGCTGATGATGAGGTTGGGCTTGGCACATCCAGCTGTTCACGGTTTCCCCTTTTGCCTGGTCTCAGGTATGCCATTGACCGCAGCACAGACGCAGAGAGGATCTTTGACATCGATGCCAACACGGGTGCCATTGTGACAGGAAAGGTCCTGGACCGGGAGACGGCAGGGTGGCACAACATCACTGTCCTGGCGATGGAAGCAGGTGAGCAGCGCTGTGTGGAGCAGACTGTCTGTGCTGGACCAGAGTGGGGCAGAGGAGGAAATATGGGTGCGTTCGCTGCAGAGGTGACCAAGATGCAAGTGTTAATTAACACTGAAGTAAAAAAAAAAAATGCAGCAGCACTGAGTCTGACATCTCCCTAGACAACCTAAAAATACTCTTCCTGACTCGAGCATTAATAAGGGAGCATGGTCGAGTAGTATATTTGATGAACACTAATCAAATTTGTATTATCTATGCGCCAACTCTGCCAGTCATCCCTGTGCAGCTCGCTCCCTGCATTCACACCTGCTGAGCAGCTCCGGGGGCTCCCGGGGGGTCTGTGTTCACATCAGCCACGTCTCCCCAGTTCAGCCTGGTGCTGTGGGTGGATGCCCCGTCAGCTGGAGCCCTGGGGCACAGATGGCTGCCAGTGCTCGCTTCTGCTGGGGGCTCACAGTGGTTGGGATTTGCAGGCTGTACTGCACACTGGGTACGTGGCTCTGGATGCCTCCAGTGCTCTTCCTCCTTGGTCTCCCTGCTCTTGGTGTGGCTGCAGGCGTGGCAAGGCGCAGCAAGGAGTGAGTGGATGGGAGGTCCCAGCACTGCAGCGGTGGGAAGGAGCTGCGGGGGCAGAGCGTCCCTGACCCCCCCGTGCTGGGGATGGGGAGCAGCGGCGCTGCCAGGGCTGGTACCACCAGGCTGCTTCGGCTCTGGCTGCAGCACTTGGCCTCACCCTGCAGCCCACTGGGAGAAGTTTCAGGCAGAGGATGAGGTGAAGCTCTCTTGTCCTCTTCTGAAATTAGCTCCTTTCTGACCCTCCCACGAGAGCCCTGCTGATGGTCTCTTCCTTCCCTTATGCTGGGCTATCCTTTAGCCTGTATTTACAGTAACTGCCAAATCTGCTCACACCCAGCTGGGAGAGCCAGGAGGGAACAGCTTAGTGGCTCTGCAGGTTTTGTTAGCTTATCTTCCCTCTGCGTGATGGAGGCGGCGGAGCCTGGCGTGGATGCTTCCAGCAGAAGTTCTGTTTGTCTTTTCTTCTCCAGTTAAGAAAGAAAAGAACAAACCTGGGTCCTGCTGCTCAAAGGAGCTCTGAATAAACTCCTCCTGAGGAATGAAAAGAAAATAATAGCAGCAAAGGGTAGGCTTTGCTTCCCTGCAGGTGCTCACTGCGGGTAGGAAGCCGGTGAGGCTGCCCTGGGCATCCTGCTGCCCTTCATCGTGTTTACACAGTGTCTTGGCTCATGGGCTCTGCAGGTCCTGTATGCGGTGGCAGATCTGGCCCCATGGGCCCCAGGGAGTGCTCTCTGTTGCTCCTTTTTCCAAGCCTGAAGATGGAGAAGGGGCTTCAATCCCAGGCACCATGCTGGGAAGCAGAAAGGCATTGCCGTATTCTTCAAAGTTTTCCACATTTTGGATGCGCAAGTCACTAGGGCAGCCTGGGACGTGCTGTGCTCTGGCAGCCCATGGCAGCTGGCACCAGGGAGCTGCTTTGGCTGCAAAGCACCTTCTGACACCTGCAGACGTGTGCCAAGACCCGTCTGTCTGCGGGCAGAAGCCTTCCCCAGGCTTTGCTCCCAGAGACCCCTCAGGAGTTCTGGTTCTCATTTCTTTGCTCGTTCTTGAGCAAGAAGATGCTGCTCACATTCGAGGAGCTGTGTCGGGGCCTGACTTGGGGCCCAGAGATCGGTTCCTGCTGCAGGGCCAGCCTGCAGCAGCAGCAGCAGCCAGCTGCTCTGGCCAGGCCAGGGTGCCGGCCCCGCTGCCCCGGGAGAGGAGGGAGCAGCAGCCCCGGACAGACCCGCGCTGCCCTGGGGGGGACGTCTGTGGTTCTGCTGCATGTCCCGACCCCCTCTCTGCGCTGACGCTTCGTGCCTGCCGGATGGGGTGGCCTTTGCGCTCTCTGGCTGCATTGCTGCTGCGAGCCCTGCGCAGCATCAGGCAGCGCTGGGCAGGCGTGCTGGTGCTGCCTGGCTACGCCAGAGGAAGGGTGGCCTGCATGGCCGCAGCGTGTCCAGTGGGCTCCGTGGGGAGGCTCTGCCAGCAGCGGCTGGGGAGGAGGGGATCGCAGCGTTGCAGCACAACTCATCATCCAGAGGAAACATGAGGTGACAAGAATCAGAAGGACAATATTTACATGCAGCAGCTAGGATTTCGGAACAAGTCAGTAAATGCTGCGGCTCCCCTCCGGCAGGGAAGCTTGTCAGGCTGGATCGCTTCAAAAGCTGGGGAGACTCTTCGGTGCTCTGACTCCTCCCGTGGTGAGCTCTGACTCATCCGTTTTAACTGCCCAGACATTCCTCCCAGTGACATTATCCTTAACGTTTTGTAATCATGAAATATTAATGACTGATATTGAATTTAAAGTACAATTTATGTCTGAATCCTCTGGCAGAAAGGGCAGTTGTAAAGGTACAGCATTCCAAGTGACAGAGGGGTTTCAGAGTGGGGCCCTGCGGCAGCTGTCAGGCCGTGCCTGGCGCACCGGGATCAGCCGCGGCAGCGTGAGCACAGGGTGGCTGGAGGCCTCTGTGCTGGCGTCGCCGTGTCCGGTGCAGCGGCTGCTGCCACGCGGCAGTCCCTGGCATGCAGGTCTCTGGGGCCGGGGGGAGCTGGTGGGGCCCTGCAGTGTCTGCTGCGGGCATGCAGGTTGCAGTCAGCTGCTGCAGGGTCTGCTGCACAGCCGGGCAGGATGTTACCAGCTCCGGGGGAGGCAACTGGTAAAATATTCCTCCTCTTTCCTTAGTGAGATGTAAACTTGGCAGAAGGAATGGAGCGAGCCCACCAGGCGTCCTGCTGCCTGGGCTTGTGCCTGCTGCCCCAGCTCGTTGGGGCTGGTGGGAAGCCGTGCCCGCTCGATTCCTGCGGCACGTGGGCGTGTGGCCTGGAGCGCATTGCATCAAGGTCTTGCCTGCCCGTGGCCTCCTCGAGCTGCCCTCCCTGCCTGCTGGCAGGACTGTCCTGAGAAGGGTTTAATGAGCGGCAGCTGATGGAAAGCTTGCCTGCTGGCAGCACTTGTTCCTGCAGGCAGCCTGTCTGTTAGGTTTGAGCAGCTCGATCCAAGAGCTGTCCCCCCACCTCGGAAAGCCCCATCTGAGACCTGGCGCTGCTGCAGCGGAATCAGTCTCCAGGGGTGCATGCCCCACCTACAGATAACCAAAGAGTATTTGCATCTGAGGAGCAGCGAGGGAAGCTGCAGAAGGCGCCTGGCTGCGCCCGTGAGGCTGGCTGGGCTGCGCGCTGCTGGTGGGGGAGAGCAGGGGCAGGCCTCCCTGCGGAACGGGCACTCCCCAGCGTGAGCTGCCTCTGCCAGCTGGTGACCAGCAAAATATTTGGCTTTACAATGTGGCAGCCAGCAGGAAGCCTGGGGGCTGTTCAGCAAATCTGGCCTGGGACCAGGCCAAGCGTTTCCAGAGATAAATCTTCATCTCACTCGCAAGCTGTTTACCTTCCTTGGGCTAATATTAGTGATTCTCTTCCTGTTTTCCTCTTTGCTCATGTAAAATGATGAGGCCTTGACTGCTGTGTCCACTGCTGGTAATTGAGATGATAAATCTTCCTGCTGGAGACTGGCTTTAATCAGAGCATTGTGTTTGGATGCGATTTAATGACTCTCATGCTGCTGAGTTCGGGCAGGACTCGGGAGAGGTGAGAGCCATTTATATGTTACTTGGCTTAACTGCTGCTTCCGCTTTGCTTCCCCTCAGCTGGGAGACACGTTTTCAGCCCCAGCCTCTGATGTAGCCGCCTGTGTCCGAGCAGCCGTACCCCTGGCGTGCCCCTGCTTTGTCCTTGCCATCAGTGCTCCGCCTTGCAGGCAGGCAGCTGCGCTGACATCTACAGAACCACCCTGTGCTTCACAGCCGTGGCATGAGTGCCAGAAAGCAGAGCGACCCATCCTAGTCTTCTGATCTGCATTTTGTTCTCCCACTTTGCTGAGATAATGAGGAATAAATTCCACCCCTGCCTCTTCTGGCTTCCCTACTCATGTAAAAATTTTTAATTCAGTATTGTACCAATTTGGTCTTGAGGCAGAAGAGAGTGGGTTGTCGCTGTGCCCAGCTGTGTCTGTGAGCTCTGTTTCCCCAGGTGCTGCAGCTACAAACAGCAGCCCATGGTCCTCTGATCTTTCCTCAATCTGCAGAGCACCTTTCTGCATGTGCTATCAGGCAGGAGTGCAAATGGTACGTGTGCTTCAGCAATGGTTGGATTTGGGGCTTCACAGTAGAGGTTTGGGTGTAAAAATGCAAAATGCTTTATTGTGAGTTTGTGTGAGGGTCTGGAGGGGTAAGGACTGGATCCCAGCACAGCACTAACCACGGATTCCCTCCTTTCCTGCTGCAGCAGGGGTGGCTGAGCATCTCAGCAACCCCTTCCCATTACTGTGAGCTGCTGCTGCAAAGCTTCCAGTGTTTGAGAGCAGTTGCCCAGCGCTGCTCAGAGCGGTGTCAGTCCAGCAGGCAGTTGGCTGTCTGGAGCCTGGGGAGAGGGCAAGTTGTTGGTGTTTTGCATCTGAATGTTTAAGGCAAGAATATTATACTGTTCAGATTACTTTCGTGGTTAATTAAATTAAGAAAAAGTACTGTGGGATGTGGCTGAAGGTTCAGCCGGAGCATTTGAGGCTTGGCCTGAGCATCGCTGTGCAGCAGGACTGTGGCTTTCTCCTGCTCCAGAGCCGGGGCGCTGCCCATCCCTGCGCTGCGCTGCTGCCGAGCAGCTCCTCGGCACGGGCTGTCTGCGCCGCGCTCGCTGCTTGTCCTGAGCTGTGCTGCGTGCAGCATAGAGGAGAGTGCAGACACTGCAGCGTGGAAGTGATGGGCAGAACTCTGTCCCCCACCCCCGGCAGGCTCCAGTGGCTCCGAAATAATTCAGCCCGTGCTGGCAAAGGCAGCTGCCAGTCATCAGCCTGGAGCTCCCGTACTGCACTGCTGTGTTTCCAGCATCTTCCCCTTGTTCTGTGTATTTTCCATGTCTCTTTCCTCAGTCTTTTCAGATTAATAGCATTCCAACTCCTGGAGGAAATGCAGAAAAACAGCATGTTTAATTTTAATTTAGGAAAGCGTTTAGGTAGCAGCCTAGTTTCCTTGCTGCTGTCAATCAGGTTTTCTCAAGGCTGACATCAATTAGTTTAAAAATATTGAATGTAATTTTGCCTGACACAACATATTGCAGCCACTGCAAAATATAATTTATTTTAGAAGAAGAAATAATTAAACTAATTTGCATGTCAGTCAGCTGAGCTGGAATACCGAGGAGAGACGCTGCAATGGAAGATGACTTTTTTTCCTCTCCAGTTGCACTCAACATGGCACGTGCAACCCTCCGCCCTGTCCGCTGGCCCGGTGCTGCTCAGCAGAGCCCTTCAAAGGGCACGTTTCTGTGCCTTCCGGCAGCCGGCATCCACCCAGTCTGCTGTTCTTCCTGGCAGTGGTACATGCCTGCTGAGCATTTGCTTCTGTGCTGGAGCATGTGTAGGGATACGTGTGTATATTTCTGTGTATGCAGAGGAAGCACAGGTCAGAGCTTTTGGCCTTGCAGATGTGAAGTCTGCGTTAGGCACATCAAGGTACAGAAAACATATTTCAGAGATGTTTTGGAGATTTTTTTTTTTTTCAAATTCTTCCAACCATTTTTCATATTTTCCACCTGTAAATCCAGGTACTGGCTCAAAAGAAGAGGGAGGTTGATAAGGAAAGCATTTGAGGAACCTTCAGATAGATCATGGTACAGCCAAAACACGAAGAAGCCAGTGTGTGTGCGCCTCACTGGAAGAGTAGACCACAATGCAGTGGTTGCATTTCTAACCTTGATGCTCCTGGAGACATCAAATTTTAACCCTGTCACTGAGCCAGGAGTAAGCGTGAGCCTCAGGCTTCAGCAATTTTGGAAAGGGCAAAAAGAGAGCTTTTTTTATGACAGGGTGCATTTAGAAAGGATAACAGTGCTTTGAGCTGTGCTCAGGGGAGCAGGATATTAGTTATGGCTCTGGCAGAGGGGTCGGCGCGGGTCCGCGGCACTCTGCTGTGGCGCATGGATGACCCCACTTGCATGCATGGCATAAAACACTCCTGGCAGCTGCTCGTTGATGCTCTGGAAGAGGACAGACCTATGGTTATGCCCAGCTCTAAATACGCTGATCGCATCCCTCCTGATGAGGCTGTGAGACGTGATCTCAAAGGGAAGCTGCCGTGCTCGGGCTCGCTCAGGTGTTGCACCCTGGCCCTGCAGAGCCACCGTCGCAGCACCGTGCCGACAGGTCCTGGGGAGAGTTCGGTAGCACTGGGGTCAGCTCCTGCTTGCAGCCTGCTCGGGCACTGGGGGAGGAATCGCTCCTCTGGGTCACAGTTAGGAAGGGGAAGAGGTGGGGTCCTGGGCTCTTCTTCCTCCCTTGTCTGTCTTCATCTTTCTCTCTGCAGTGCCTCCAGGGCAATGCCAACTTGCTTCAGAGCTGAGCCCCAGGGATGGTTATCCATCTTCCTCTGGGCTGAGGAGGGGGTGATGAGATGCTGTCGTCCTCCTCCTTGCAGGAGCTGAACCCTTTTTCCTCCTGCTTGTTTGTGGCCCCAGCAGGCATCAGGTGCACCCCTTTGCCTCCCCCAGGCTCCCCGCTCCCTTCCTGCTCTGCTGCCTCCCCCTCCCTCTCTCCCCGACAGCAATTGCAGTTTATTTCACTGCACCAACATGCCTTTTAAAATAACACATCGTTCCAGGCTTTTAGTCACGACTTCTGCCTCCCTCCCCCGAAAACAGCTATCTAATCACCAGAGCAGCTGGTCTGGGTGAGAGGGAGTGATAACATGAGAACGGGGTGAAGGCAGCTCTGGGGAGGGGGCTTAGGTTCCCAGCTAATTATGGAGCAGTGCTAAATCTCCTCTCCCCTGGGTCCTCCCCCACCTGATCTGCGGGGGCCAGCATTAATTTTATAGACAAACAGTCAGCAGAGCTCCTGCCCGAGTGAGGAGGGGGGCATCGGGTCTGTCACAGTTGCAACCTCTGGCTAAAACAAAGGAGATGGAGTACGAGGGAGTTCTCATTTCTGGAAGCACATGAGGTGCTTCAGAAGACATTAGGCCCTCCGGAGTGATTTATGATCTTATAGCGAGGGCTCAGTGCAACTTTGCAGTGCATGCCGTGGGGTAGAGCGGCACTGCAGCAAGTGGAGCTGTAAATGCAATCCCTGTCCCATGTGTGGAGCGGCACCAGCAGCTCCCTGCGCCCCCAAGGGAGGGGAGCGGGCTGCGAGTCCCTCGGCGCTGCTGCCTGTGCGAGGCGTGGGCTGGCGAGCGCGGGGGTGAAGGGGCTGCCCTAGATGTGACCCCCCTGTGTCAGGATCCAAGTCAGGGTGTGATGTGCTCGCATCTGAATTTGCTTGTCCCCGCTTGGTGCTGTCTGGCTGCAGCACAGATGCTCATCGGTGGTGACTGACCCTTATCGTGGGGACTGGCTTCGGGCTGCTCAGCTTTTCTAGGGGTAGAACAGGCCAACACCAGCGTTTTGGGAGTCCTTGGTACACAGCCCAGCGGTTGGGCTTCTTTACCAGAAACCGCGGGTGGCGAGGCTGAGCGATGCTCTGTGGGCGCTGCCGGCCCGCAGAGATGGTCTGTGTTGCCGGCAGAGGTGCGGTGCTGTGTGGCCCTCTGCACTGGCAGCAGCTGGGCAGCTGTGGAGGGCAGACACGAGGAGGGTTTGCTCCCTGCTAGTAGCAGATAGCACTTCCTGCTGAAGCTCTGCTTCTTGGTTTTTTTTGTTTCAGATAATCACTCACAGGTGTCAAGAGCCTCTCTCCTTATCCGTATCCTGGATGTGAATGACAATCCCCCCGAGCTCGCCACTCCCTATGAAGCTGCTGTGTGTGAGGATGCCAAGCCAGGCCAGGTACGCGGGTGTCCCCCAGCCCTTCGCCCAGGTCTCCATCAGCGCCTGCAGCAGTCTTGTGCTGCGAGCAGCACTCTGGACCAGTGCCAGCCTGCTCCTCCTTCCCCTTCTGCCTGAATGTGTATGAAAGTGCAACTTTGCACTGCATGCCACGGGGTGGAGTGGCACTGCAGTGAGTGGAGCTGTAAATGCAATCCCTGTCCCGTGTGTGCAGCAGCTGTCACGCTGGGAGCCACTTTGCTGGTGTCCTAGAGCTAAGCCCATGTACAGGGGCAAAGGCTCGCCCCTTGCTGTGGCAGAAGCCGGTGATGCTCTGCTGGGATGCTCTGCTGCGGAGGCAGCACTGATTCTCACCTCTGCTTTCTCCCTGCAGCTGATCCAGACAATAAGCGTGGTGGACCGTGATGAGCCTCAGAGTGGCCATCGTTTCTACTTCACACTGGCACCTGAAGCCACCAACAACCACCATTTTTCTCTGCTGGATATTAAGGGTAAGCAGTCGTGCAGCCTCCAGGCTGAGCGGCGCAGCTGGCCGTGGGGAGGGAGGCTGTGGGCTTACAGATCTGTGTACAGATCTTACTCCATCTGTGCCGGGTGGAGCTTGGGGTGCTTTCTTTGGGTAGCTGCAAGGCTCCTTGCCAACCTGAAGTGGTGGGACTGGTCAGCTAGCAGTTTGGATTTCCTTAAGGAGGCTCTGCCAACTTTCTCCTCTGCTGCAGACAGGTCCAAAGCTCCTCTTGTGCTGTCTGGTTAGTCTTTGCTGTTTTCAGGGCTCTCGGTCCCTTTCTTGATACGAAATCTCCAACCTGCCCACAGGCGAGGAGATGATGCGGATTTACAGATGAACACGCTCCCATTTTGAGCATTATGATTTATCTCTCTCCAAGGTAAATCCTGGAGCGTGGGTCATCCCGGGGCTGCCATGTGGGTGGGCAGCCCCTGCGCCCCTGACAAATGAGCAGCTCGGGAGTCCTGGGAGGCAGCAGGGCCGCGGAGCAGCCGGCACTCGGCTGTTACGGGTTACCTGGGACGCAGCCAGCAGAGCCGGACTCCCTGTTAGGTGGTGGCTCAGAAGCGCAGTTCCTCTGCGTTTCCTGAGGCTCATCCTGTCCTTTGAGAGTTGCTGCTGGGCAGGGCCCGTCCCTTCCTCTGGGAAGCTCTGGGGTTCTTTGCGCCTCCGGGCTGAGCAGCTCCCGGTGCCGCAATCCCCGCCGGCTGCTGTAACCAAGGTGTGACGCGGGTTCTGCTGGCTGAGCCCTGGCTGCTGTTTGGCTTTGCAGACTGCAAGGCCAGGCTGCATTTGTGTGGACAGCAATCCAGAAGGGTAGTTATCAGGCTGCTTCCTATTTTTGACTGGTGTTTTAGGTGAATTTAGCCGCTGATTGCAGTGGTAAGTACAGCAGGGACCCTTGCAGATACTGGGGTCTTCTCCAGCCAGACGTGCGCTTATTTGTCAAAGGGGCCAGCCCAGTTGGAAGCCAGCAGACCACGCTGAAATGCATCTTCCTTTTTTTTTTTTTTTTTTTTTTAAATGGGGTTTTTTCCCTTTGTTTTTGCAGTTTCATCTGTCAAAATGACAGATTTAGTTTGTTCTGATTGTTTTGATCTGAAACTAAACTGATTTAGTTTGTTCTGAGCTTATCAGAGGAACTCTCTGCTGACGTAAGATCCTGCTTGCTCAGTTTGGTTCAGCGTTATTAGGAATAGTCAAAATGAAACTTGCAGCAAAAAGCTTCAGACTTAATTGTAGAAGGACTGATATTGCTTTGTGTCCTAGAAAGTGCAGCTGTCCCTGGCCCAAGTCCTTCCCCCTGCACTGATGGGGCAGCTGTTCACAAGACCTTTGCCTCTGATCATGTAAGCAAGCTTTAATCCTCTGCAAGGTTTTACCCCACACCCAGCGATTAACTTCCTTCACTCTCTCTGAAGGACCTTACGAAAAAGTGCTTGAGCGTGCTGAGTTATGCCTTGGCGTCTGTCCCTACCCGTGCCCATCCAGAAGCTCCAAGGGGCCTGGGGCTGCGCTCCCTGCTCTGAGCTGGGATGTCTGCCGTGGCTGGGTTGCAGCCTCGGGGCCGTCACTGCTGCTCTGCCTGGCTGGCAGGAGGGACCTGGGCCAGGGGTGTCTGGAGCTCAGCAGGGGCTGCTTCGCTGCCCGGTGCTGTGTGGGGATTGCCCCCCGTTTGTTCAGCCGGGGTTCAGCAGCAGCAACCCAAGAGCTGGCATTGCAGGAGGGTGCAGGACGGTGCAGGACGCAGGCTCGCGCGATGCCATCTCCTCCAGAGCTGCTGCTCTCTTGAGTGGGACGAGGCTCTCATTGCACAGGGTAATCCTTCGTGCTAAACGATCCCACAAACCTTGCATGTGGTGCAACACTGCATAAAATGAGTAAAAGCTGGCGTCACCCGCCGCCTTCTGTTCTCAGGAAAACAAATGCTGTTGCTGCAGGGTTATTCCCAGGGTGTTTGGAGACCCTCCCAATTGCAAAGTGATGCTGTCTTCCACAGCAAGAGGAGGCGGCTGCCTGTGCAGATGGAGGCAGCCTTCGTTTCTAATGCGCGTGTGTTTTAGTGTCATCTCCCTTCCTTTGATTTCTCCCCCCACACCTTTTCTCCAGTCCATTGAGCGCCCTGGGTGTGCTCACCTTCGCCCGCTGCTCTCATGGGTTCCTTTGCTGCATCCTCCTTTGTAGCCCCCCTTGCCTCCCTCTTGTGCGTTCACCCCTCTTGCACTTGTCTCTACTCCTCCATATAAATATCAGTGGTGACAAACTGCTACCACCAGCCCATCTGTTTCTTTGTACAAATTTGTAGCCAGTTTTGAAACGTGATTTATAAATATTGCTTTTGCAGCCAAGGAGTGACACTGATGAATGTCAGCACAGATGGATTCACTAAGCTCTTGCTTAAATCCTTCTCTCTTTTGCTTTGCACCTACTTCCTTCGCTCCTGCAAGGCAGCAGAAAGCCACCTCAGGAGGGTGACTTGCCTCAGCACCCGCTCGGGAATGCTCCCGTTACAGTTCGTCAGGCAGGGCAAAAGCAGCAGGCCGCGGCAGGGCTGGTCGGTGGGGAGGCGGGGTGGCTGCGGCCAGCAGCGAGTCAGCTGCGGGAGAGGGGTCCGAGGCTCCGCGCTGGCCACGGTGCAGAGGGGCTCCCTCAGGGGCACCCAGCGGGCAGGGGGAGCGAGGGAGGCGGCTGCTCGGGCAGGCACCGTGCTGGCAAAGCTGACCCTGTGGGAGGCTGGAGAAGCAGGAGGAGTGAGAGTCGGTTCAAGTGCAGAGCCCCGGCGCACAGGTGGGAGCAGAGCCAGGCGGGGTAGCGCAGGAGGGCAGGAGAGGACGCTGAGCGCTGCCTGGGCTCCTCCAAATGCTGCCTGGGCTCCTCGTGGGCAGCGTGGAGGAAGCCTGTGAGGGTTTTAGGGAAAGCCCAGGGTGATCGATGGGACAGCCTGTCCATCAGATGAAGAGCTTGTGGAGTACCTGCTAGTGAGTGGGCGTATGGCAGTGGTCGCAGGGCAGGTCTGCTGCATGCTGATACTGCCATGGTACAGTCACGACACTGCTGCTTGCCCAAACCCTGCTGGGTCAGGCCCCGCTGCAGCCAAAAGCGCACGGCGTGGGGATGGCCCTTGCAAAGTGCCCGCGGTTAGCACCTGCAGCCCCACTCGTCAGGTCCCAGCGGCGTGCAGAGCTGCCTTGGCTCTGATGCTCCGGGTCAGAGCTACAAGAGCAAAAGGTGACCCTGTGGGAGACCTTGTGTTAGCTGAATTATAGCTGGTTTGCAGGAGTCAGGCTTTTAGAAACAGTGCCGGTTCCTACTGGCATCTCTCTTTCCTTTTGCTCTGTCCAAGGGAGTGCTCGAGCACTTCCTAATTTGTCAGACAAGGAATAAATGTCATGTGTGGTAACAACGGCCCTGATCCAGAAGGAAGATGCCCAGCAAATGAAGTGCCTAAAGGAAGAGATAGAATTGGAAAAAAAAAAGAAAAAGAAAAAAAAAAAAAAACCCAACCCAAAAAAACCAGGTCCAATTGGTGCCATTCCAACAGCTTTTCACCATCCTCTGCCTCCTAACTTGCCTTTTGCTGGATCTTTCTGGCCTGAGAAAATTGATTACAGAAGGATCAAAGGCAATTAAAGCCTGAAATCGTGTTCTCCAAGAAATGCTAATTGTTGTGGAAGGGATGGTAGAAAGCATCCAAGCCCAGCAACCTGGAAGGGGTGCTAGATAATGTGGAGCGACACATGGAGCTATGGACTCCAGAGCTCAAGGGCTAGGCAAGCAGATGTCTGAACTCTCTGCAGGTCTCATTAAGAATATGTAATGGGTGATAGAAGATCTGAAAATCGTAACAATCAAAAGCAAAATGTTAGAATTCGAGGATTGCCTCAGGATAGAAGCAGCTTCCTCCAGCCCCGCAGAGATGCCATTCTCGGCACGAGCAGCACAGATGCTGATCTGACGGGGGGTGAAAAAGAGCATCAAGTCTCCGCGGGGGTTGAGTGTAAGGTAAACGAGCAGCAGTGGTGCCGTGGCCTGGCACCCAGAGAACTTGGGAGAAGGAATCGATTCTTCTCCTACCAGCTGCACCTGCCTGGGGCTGAAGCGGGGGTCTGCTCCTTTTGGGCAGCTTCAGCAGCAGCATGGCCGTGGGCCCGGCCGGGAGCTGTGTGCACCTCCCCGGAGCTGGCGTGCCCAGGATCAGAGCTGCAGAACAGCTGCCGGAGAAGGGGCAGGCAGATGCTCATATGGCCTTGGGAGTGTGGGAGAGGGCAGGGATATTGAAATCCAAACTGGAGGTCACTTGCTCCCTTCTGCTCTCCTGGTGCTGCTCAAGATTGAGTTATGAGAAGGATTTATTAGTTCTGTCTTTGAAGCGGCCAAGAGCCTCTTTGGAGAGGGAGTCTGATTATTTTATTATTCCTAGTGGTGTTATGCTACCACCAGAGTATATTGTGTTCCTAAACTTTCCTCTTGCAGCCGTATTGACTGGTCCCTGCACATTCGACCCACATTGGTTTCTGCCTTGTCTGGTGACTTGCTTCTCAAGCAGGCAGAGGTGCCATCTCCTGTCCGTCACACAAGGTGAATGATGAGACATGGAATAACATCACTGTGTGGTCAGGGAGAGGGTGGCATAGGAAACCAGCGGAGGAAATGTCAGTTTGTGTAGCAAGACGGCAGTGATAGTAAATGGTTTGGCTTGGGGCTTCAGAGAACACATGGCACAACCTTTACAGTGGTGTGACCGTAGCACAAAGTGCAACCTCGCAAGGACTAGGCAGGACAACCTAAGTGTGGAGGTCCAAACTCATCTGTGCAGGAAAGCTGTGGATTAACTTCTGCTCAAATTTCAGTACCACCTCCTGGGAAATACTGCTCCTCAACCCCATGACCCCAAAAATGGACTTAGCAGAAAGCTGCTGCAGAGGAAGAGACACGAGAGGCCAGGCCTGCCTGTTCTTTGCAATGACTCAGGCTGTGCTGATACAAATCTACACCAAGACACACATCCTGAAGCAACTGGCTTGGGTCAGCTGCATGTAAAGAAACAACCATACAGAGAAATTACATTGTTTTGTAGGAAGTCGTTTTGGATGCATTTTCTAGGATGCATTTTCCACGATACATTTTCCCAGATTGGGGCAAAATTTTTCTCACTTCTATGGTTAAATAGACTACATTGCATGGCAGCAGCACTGCTTTTTCTGGAGTATCTCAAAAGGGAACACAGAACAAGTTTGCAAGTAATGGCTGTAAACACCCGATAGAGAAAACAGTTGTCCAGGGTGCCTGGGGAGCGGCGGGCACAGTGGGTGGGCAGCAGGCAGGAGGCTGGAGCCATCTCGGTGCCTGCAGGGCTGGTCTCCGCCAGACTGGGATTTGGCCGTCCAGCCTTGGTGAGCAATGTCATAGGTGTAGACATGAAATTTCTGTGCATCTCCCTCCTGTAGGAAGTGCTCGTGTCACCCTGTTCAAGAGAAGAAATGTAGTTTCATGATGTTTGAAACGGTGTTTTGTAGTTGTGATTTTTGTCTCTCCCTAGCACCGAGTTTTGGGCTACAGAGCAAGACCTCAGGCCCTCCTGAGCTCAGGTTTCTCAAAGCAGAGCTGTCTGTCATGCTGCTAATACATTTAAGTACTCACTGCTTTATTTTGATTTTGTGGGTTCAGCAGTGAAAATATTTCTCCTTGCTGTACTTGGAGGTGAGGGGGCTCAGCAGTGCGATGTGCTGTCTGAGCAGTCTCAGCTGAGCTGAGGTTAGTGGCTGTCTCTCTGCGACTTGCACATGTACTTCCCTTGATTTCTAGAGACTGTTTCTAAAAATACAGTGTGCCTTGTGGCAGGTCCTCCTCCCTAACAGGAGCTGGAGCTGGCTGTAAACAGAAGGGGAGTCGCTAGCCTTCTGCTGCGTTTCCAGAGAGGTGAGGAGCTGGTGCTATGCCTGCATTTACGCAGCACTAAAGGGGTGCTCGCCCGGGCAGCTGGAAGAGTGCCCAAGCACAGCGTTTCATCAGAGCTGGGCTAGAGCCAGGCTGAGCAGCATGTGGGGGGTACAGGGCTGCGTGCACGGGGATGCTCTGAGCCAGGAGCCGACCAGGAGCTCAGGCTGGTTACTTGATTTGTGTGATGGTGCCAGTGTAGGGACCTTCCTGGGCTGAGGGCCAGAGCCTTGCTCGCTCACAGCAAGTGGATCTGTCCCATTTGTCCCGTGGCTTCATCTCCGCTGGATCCAGATGCCCGAGGCTTATGTTTAGCTGGACTAGCTAGGAATTAGTGCTGGCCTCTTGCTGAGATGGTGCCATTAATGTTATTTATATCTCCCTGCTACGCTGCAGCAAGCCGAGGGAGCAGCACCAAATGAGATCTTGTTACCTTTGTGCAAATGATTAGCATAACAATAATTTTTTTCCTAGCTCACCCTTGGTAAGCAATAGGCAGCTTTGCAGCAGACTGCTGCCGGCAGGCTGCCGCACTTGCTTCAGCCTTGTGCCGCCCGTGGGGCTGGTGCTCCCCTGCTCCTCCTGACAGCTCTGCCGAGCGGCCTCTGTGCTGGGGCCACGTGCTGCTCCAGGAGCCCCAGCCATGGCGGCAGATGTCCTGCAGGACCAGGTGGCTGCCCAGGTGGAGGGCCGGTGGTCCCTGTCTCGTGTGCAGAGAAACCAGGTAATGCGTGTGGTGCAGAAAGACCGTGCTCCCTGCTGTGGGCAACCCCCTGCGTGGGCTGGTGACGCTGCAGCGCTCGGATCACCTCTGACTCGGGAAGCGTGGGTTGGTGCTGGGCGCTGCAGCCTTGCGGGTGGAGTGCTGACATTGCAGGCAGTGTCTCCCTTCTGAGGCAAACTGTCCCCAGATTGACGTATACAAGTATTTGCCTTATTGCTGTTTTCTGCTCTGTGCTCTTGAGGATGTTGCCTGCCTGAAGTCTGCTGCTGCAAGCAGGGATGAGTGAAGTTACCTGGAAAATTCCCTTAATGGATAAAAGATGCTACATCCAAGGGAAGAGTTTTTCTAGTGACCTGTAGCACAGTTCTGCGTGCATGAATTAGATCTGGGTTTGAATATCACCCTTGTGGCATTCAGTGCCGTCTCCAAATGTTGGCTGGTGTGGTCTTCTCTCTGGTGTCCTTGCCTTTCCCACGTTGAGCTCTTCAAGGCAGACCTGTGCTCTCAGGTGAAGAGATGACTTTCTCCCTGTCTCCTTTATGCTGGAATCCCAGCTCTCCCCATCTAGGGTGCCAAAAGCTCTGCTCTCCCCAGCAACATGGCCATATTCTGGCAACACATAAAACTCTGGTGGGATGAGTCCAGAAACCTGACTATAGGAAGCAGCAATCTGGTATTTGGCACCATGACAGCTGAGCGCTGTTCTGGGCGCAAGCCCATGCACTGCTGTCTCCCCTCTGGGCGCAGACAGCCCATCTTCCTCGCTCTTGCTGCACCTAGCCCTGCTTGGCTCCAGCACGCTCTGGGTGGGCTTCGCCTCTGCACCTGCGTGTCAGCACGGGGGCGAGGGGACGGGGGGAGGGGGTGCAGGTTGCCCCAGCTCTTCCTCTTCCAGACTGCTGTGAAGCAGAGACCAGCCTGGCCCTCGCTTGGCCTTTGCTGGGGTTGGTTGCAGCAGTCCCGCGGGCAGATCACCTCTGCTGTTTGTGTTGGGAGAGCTGGGCAAGGGCTCAGCACTGGGGTCCTGGCTGTCTCTGAGCAGCCAGGGTGGGGGGAGATGGGCTCCATGCTCTGCTCTGCCCCAGCTGCTGCATGGCACCTCTGGGATCTGCCCTGCTTCCCATCTGGCCGGTGGACCTTCCCTGTCCTGCGGCTCAGCATGTGCTTGCCCCTCTGCTCTGCTCTTGGCTCGCCTCCTGTCCCCGCCGTGCCCCGTGTGCTGCCATGCAGCACCCGATCCATACGGCAATTTCCGTGGTGGCAGGCAGCCCAAGAGCCAGAATTAGAATAGATGTCTTTTCCGATCGAAGAGCTGATTGATACAGAAAGGGGCCAGTCCAGCATAAATCAGGTGCAATGAGGAAAGAGTCTGTAGACAGTAGCACCTTGCTGTGAACGGGCCAATTTACGTTTTATTAGATAAAGACTGCAGACAGTCGGCAGCAACTTCTGACATCTGGCCACAATTGTTCAGCTACTATTCAACCCCTTCCTATTCAACCCCTCCACTGCTGGCTGGCAGCGAGTAGCACACATGAGCAGGGAGCTGAGCTGATTTGCAGTCCCTGTTCCTACTGTCCCTGCTCCAAGTTGCCTGTGCGCAGCTGCTGCTTGGGTTCATCTCTGGCGCCGGGGCCCTGGAGGGGCCCATGAAGTGGCCATGTTAATGGGATCGTAATGGGTTATACTGTGCCGGCTGAGCCCCTGAAACAGCAGGGCTTGAGCAGACGGAGAGGAGGATGGCTGGCTCGGTTGGGAGGCTTGGAAGGAGCTCTGCCTGCTCCTTCAGAAGTTACAAAGGATCCTGGGGGGTGTTCGGCCCTCCATCTGAAGCAGGACCCTTCACCCATGGCTCCCAGCTTTGGAAGCAGTAACTGCTCTTGGTAGGTTCAGTGCCATCTGCAGACCCCCATCCACTCTGGACTGAGCGGGCCAGGCTGGGTCAGGAGGGGGTCCCCATGTCAGCAACAGATTTTTATCCTGATTCCTGCTCTGTGCTACTCTCAGAGGGTCTTCTGGAAGGTTTTTCTTCCCTTTCTCTGCTCCAACTGCATTGTTTGTCAGCATGGCTCAGGCACCTGCGTGCTCTTGCCCCTGTGCTGGGTTTGCCATGCCCTGGCACGCTGGCGGGTGAGACACTGGGCTGGCCCCGAGGTGCCCAGTGTGCTGGAGCCAAGCTGGCCACCTCCAGGCGCTCGGGCTGCTGAGGGGCTGCAGTGCAGGGGAGCCACGAGCTCGCTCCTTGCTCTCCTGTAATGGAGAGGAGGGAGGCCCCATCCCCTCTTCGGGTGGTTGGTGGAGTTGGCACACGAGCAACTGCTGTGCGAGTGGTAGCAGCCTGCCAGCACCCCGAGCGTTCATCCTGAGTGTGGAGGAGCTCACAGCGAGTCCTGCTGGCTGTGCTATGGGAGTGACTTTGCTGTGGGTTTACTTGTTCCCTGCAGACAACACGGCTGCGGTGCACACGCAAAGAATGGGCTTCAATCGCCAGGAGCAGGATGTGTACTTGCTCCCCATTTTGGTGGTGGACAGCGGCCCTCCAGCCCTCAGCAGCACCGGGACTCTGACTATCCGCATCTGCGGCTGTGACAGCAGCGGGGCCATCCAGTCCTGCAACAGCACCGCCTATGTCGTATCAGCTACGCTGAGCCCCGGTGCTCTCATCGCGCTGCTGGTGTGTGTCCTCATTCTGGTCGGTGAGTGTCTGCCGGTCCCCCGGCCTCCTCCTGTCCTGTCTCCTCTCCATCCAGCATCACACAAATGAGCGCAGGCGGTTGCTGCGGGCACAGCGCAGGCTCCTCTGCCACCTCTCTCCTTGCTGGTAGCTGCAGCGTGGGGGGCAGGAAGCCCGTCCCCCTGCCGGGGGGGACCATCAGGGAAGCTCCCATGTTTGCCCCAGCTCCCACGCGCTGGGCTCAGCAGGGCAGCCAGAGCAGGGCTCCCTGCGCACAGGCGGGCTGCTGCCCAGCGGAGGCTGGAGAGCTGCTGGCTTGCTCCCTGCCTCGCTGCGCGGGAGCCGAGAGCTGGTCGCAGGCTGCCGTGCCGTGCTCGCAGCAGGTGTGTCTCAGCAGACAGGGCGCATGTGCATCCCAGCGTGGTGGCCATGGGCAGCAGGTGTGGGGCGCACGGTTGTGCTCTTGCCTCGGAGTGCTGGGAGGGTCAACGTTAGAGTGTGCATGAGCACATGGGCAGGACGTGGAGCTGGGGTGCACACAAACCGGAGCATTGCCCAGGTCGGGCTGGGAATGCTGCTGGCTGCCACTGACACAAGCTTGTGCTGGGCCACCGTGGCAGGGTGTGAAGGTACAGGGGAGGCGTGGGCTTGTGTGCCGTGGGAAGGGACTCTGAGAGGGGTGTGGCAGTGCCCTCAGGTTTAGCATAGGGCAGTTGATGGATGCTGCTGCTGCCAAAAGCCCTCCGGCGTCGGTGCTGGCTCACAGCTGGCTCCTGAGGGCTGCCCGGACATCTGCGGTAGCCAGCACTTTGTTCAGCTAAGTCTCCTCTCCCTGGCACACCTCTGCTCCCCGTCTCCTGCTGTGTCTCCGTTTAGAAAACCCTTTCCCACAGGGTGCACTTTACACTGGTTTCATTTTCCAACGCAGCGCAAACAAATTTCTGCCTAATTGCCCAAACGAATAAAGTGCACATCGGTGCTTTAAAGGTGATGGGATGAATGGATGATGATCCAGGACACATCTGCAGCTCGTTGCTCAGGCTCTGTGCCATCTGCTCCACATTCACCCTCCCAACATTTGGCTGCTGCTGTGATTCATGCACCCCCTTTTCCTACTCATCTTCTGCAGAATCCATACGTTTGTCTGTCCAGCTGTGCGTTCATCCATCTGTCCCTCCTGTCTCAGCGGTCGTGCTGCATGGGAAAGGAAGCTCCCGGTCTGCACTGGAGCCCGGGCAAACCTTTCTCCCAGCCAGTGACACAGCACAGCTGCTACTTGATGAGCCTGCCTGATAGGAACTGGCTGGCATGCCGGCGGTCTCGGCTGCGGGGCTCCCCGTGCCGGAGGGTGCTGTGCCTCTGCACCCTGCTGCCGAGCACGGGCCGTCCTCGCCCCACAGGAGCGCAGCGTGCACAAGCCCCTGCTCCCGTCTGACCGTCTCTTCCTTTCCCAGTGCTGGTTCTTCTGATCCTCACGCTGAAGCGACACCACAAAAGCCACCTGACATCCGAGGATGACGAGGACATGAGAGACAATGTCATCAAATACAACGACGAAGGGGGTGGCGAGCAGGACACAGAGGCCTATGACATGTCAGCCCTGCGCAGCCTCTACGACTTCAGTGAGATCAAAGGCGGCGACGGAGGCGGAGGGCCGGGAGAGGGGGGCCCGAGCGGAAACACGGCCTCCGAGCTCCACGCCCTCCCACAGTGGGTGCAGAGCCCAGACCTGGACTTCTCCGTGTTCAGAGACTATATCTGCAAGAAGGTGGAGCAGGCGGATGAGGACCTCTCCGTGCCGCCCTACGACTCGTTCCAGACCTACGCCTTTGAGGGCTCGGACTCCCCCGTGCCCTCCCTGAGCTCCATCAACACCTGGTCCAGCGGCTCAGAGCAGGACTTCTCCTACTTGGGGAGCTGGGGGCCGCGTTTCCGGCAGCTGGCAGCGCTCTACGCTGGGCGCAGGGGCGAGGAGGACAGCGAGGAGTCCTAGCCGTCCCGCCAACCCCCGCGAGGCTCCCGGTGCCTCCTGGACCAGGGCTCCGTGCCATGAGGTGCCGCGCGGGGACAGCGTGCGCCCCGGCCGGGCTCCGCGGCTGCTGGAGAGGGGCTGCAGCGCGGGGCCAGGGAGCGCTGGGCGACGTGCTCCTCGGCAGCTGCCTCCTGTTCCGGGCACCTCTGCACCCGCATGGCGCACGCAAGGCTGGGGTGCCCAAAGGAGCCGCTGTGGCAGTCTCATCTCCTTAATACTAGTCTCCATTAAAGTACTACGCATTCATTTAAGAAAGAGAAAATGTAACTCAAGAGAGTTTGGAGGGGGTTTCTCCCCCACAAATTATCTTTTAAATAGATCTGTTCAGTGAGCCCAGTTCAGGAGAGGAAGAGCAAATGGGGAGTCTTAGAGCAAATGGGGAGTCTTTTGTTGTCTAAATTGTTTTTGTCACTTGAGTCAGAGCATTTGAAGTGCTTTGATTTCTTTAAGAGCTTTCCTTGCAGAGGGAAACAAGCTTTTAACTTCTCTTCAGCTTTTTTCCCCACTTAAGGTTCACTCACTTTTTGGAGTCCTCCTCTCTGCACGTGGGCTCCTCTGCAGTGTCCGGCTGCTGGCACGGTGTCGGAGGGAGCGTGCCATGCTGGGGATGCGCGTGCTGGGTGCAGGCTCCGAGGTCACGTCCTGCATGGAGCAACGGCTGCACTAGAGCTCCCTTCAAAACACACTTTGTCTCTAAGCTGCAATTGCTTCACCTCTCAGTTTTTAGACCTTTCTTGTGATTATCAAAGATGCTTGTGATTTGAGGGGCTCGCCCTCCCTGCACAGCGGATGCTGTCTGTGAGGTCCTGATGTGCCCCACGGCCCCGGTGATGGATGAGGACGTCCCGCCCGCCACCGCGGCACGGTGCCGTGGCCTGAGCCATGGAGCAGCCGCGGTGCTGGGGAGGGCTGTCGAAGGGGCGCAGAGCGGCGCTCCCTGGGTCGGTTCTGCCAGCCCTTTGGGGCAGGCGGGGCCCGGGTCTGCAGGGCTCTCGGCCAAGCACTAGCTTCCTACCAAACGGTGTGGGCTGCACAGGGCAGAAGGTGGGACGTTGGTGCACCCTGGCCTTCAGTGGTGCGGGAGAGCTGCATCCTGGCTAGAGGACCGTGCTGTAGGGCGCAAAAGACCCCCAGCCCCCTGGTTTGGAGGGATAATTCCTGCTGACAGCACCCAGCTGACAGCAAAGCATCACCATCAGCAATAGAAAAGCCATCCACGGTACCTGTGCGTGAGGCCAGATCCTGCTGGCGCTCCTGCACAGCCGAGCTGGTTGCTGCAGGCTGGGCAGGGGGTCTGTGACACCTCGGGGTACCCAGGGTGTCCCCACCCTGGCACAGTGCCCTGCAAGAAGCCTGCATGAGCTCCCGCAGCGGGGCTGCCTTTGCACGAAATCTCTGGTTTCGAGAGGCAGGTCAGGAGGAGGCCGGCGGGATGGCCATTGCTCCTTGGGCTGCAGGTGATGCTGGAGGAAAGCGCTCAGTGCCTTGCGCCTTTCCAGCCCGCTGACTTCCCCCAGGGTAAATTGAGCAGCGTGTTGAGCAATGCCCGCAGGCAGCTTCTCAGGCCATGCTGGCTAGTGCAGCTCCTTATCTGTTCATGTTGGAAAAAAAATCAATTATATCATTGATAGGTAACTGATAAGGTCTCTCAAGGCCTGACATCCTGGGCTTGTCATTGGGTTTGTCCTTTTAGTTTAGCCACAGTGTTTTCTATCCTTGGAGAAAGTTTAAATGTAAATGTACATGCGTGTTCATTTTTTACTGTGTTTTGCTTCCCAGCTGCTGGTGTTGATCCTTTGGCTGCAGCGAGAGACATGACAGCAGAGAGGGACAGGATGCGTCTTTGCCACGGCTCCTGCCCTCGGCTGCTCCTGCTCGCTGCTTGCTGCCACGTCTGCCCATGCAGGAGCCACAGCTTGGCTTTCGCGCTGGCACCGGGAGCTGCTCGCTGCTCAGGGTCTCTCCGGTTCCCCCTGGAGGAGGCAGCAGGTGCCTGCTGCTGGCACCCACACCCCAGCGTGCTGCTGGTTCACTGTGATGATGCTGGGGAGGCAGCGGGGCCGACGGGCTGCTTTGCGCTGGCCCTCAGGTGCCGGCTCTGGCCATGCCGTCTCAGGCAGGTAATGCCCTGAACAGGAGAATGGAGCAAGCCCTCTCTTTCCTCAGGAATGTGTTTGTGTTTTCTCTCTGGGCTGAAGAGCTGTGCCCGAGCCCCTCCAGAGCTGGCCCTTCCTCTAGCAAAAGTGTTGTGCAATAGCAGGGCTCTGTCTGTAGGAGATGGGGTCTGACAGGGTACGTGTTTAGCAACCCTCCCACTGGGTTATTCCCCATCCCCGACCACCCAGTCCTTCCCAAGGTGCATGCACGCACGCTTGCGTTTTAATTTCTATCCCACATGTAAATATGGGAGGTGTGGTGCCGAGCGAGCCGACCGCTGCACACAGCGCTGCTGCGCGCTGCCTGCCCACCCGCACCTGGCAGGAGGAGCTGGCAGCTGCCACAATGTCTGATGGAGTCACTTTGGTTTTCTTTCTCTACCCAAATGAAATTAGGAGGTTGATTTCCTCACCCTTGTTATTTTTTCAAGGTCTTTCTAGGACCTGGAAATAAATTATTTCCTTGTCGTCTAGCATGAGTCTTATTTGCTTATTTTCTCTTGTTTTGTTTCCTCATATTGCGCTGTCAGTGTGGTCCCATCAGTGCCTCCCAGAGGGACCGGGCTGGCTGCCCTCCCGGCTGGACAGGCTGCAGCACAGCCCGGCGTGGCGTGTTCCCTGCCGGACCCGGCAGCCAAACCGCCTGCCTCCTGCAGCAAGTCCCCACTGGCGGGACGCTGCTTCTCTGGCTTCTTCCCATTTTTCATTGAAATGCTCATCAGAAAGGGCTTCTTCAAGAGAAAGGTCAGTTTTTCTGTCTGAATTTGTAGGAAATGTTGAAAAAAAATACCCTTGGCTTTCTCTGTCTCTTCAAGAGGAGAAAGTGGGGTTGTGTTTTCAGTGGCGCGAGGTGCTGGGTCGCATGCTCCGGGCTGGCTGTGGTGCCTGCCTGCCACGTCAGCTCCCGGCCGGAGCCACCCCAGCACCGGGGTC